>NC_071571.1:150275859-150579150 GCF_024509145.1 Vidua macroura | reverse complement strand
AAAGAAATAGCTTCCTATAACTCTTAACTACTTTACATTTGAGAATGAGGTGAGAGAATGGCTCAGCTTTGCTTTCCCTCTGAGAAAGGGCTGTAAGTCAGCTGTGATGCTGTGCAGGAGAAAACAAAATTGTTACCTCAGACAGCAGCACTGCTGTGAGTATTCAGTAACTGATGGCACTATTCAGAAGGCACTGTGTGAGTCTGGGCAGGGCAGAGAGGAGCCAGAGGAGGTTATAAGGGATATCTAATCATGCATGATGTTTGTAGATGAGGAACATTTAGATAGATACAGTGGTGATGGATGAATTACAAAGGAAGAGAGAGAGGGAGAAAGAGTGGTGTGCGTTACAAAACAGCAAATAGAAAATCTTCTAATGGTGAAAATTTGGCACTAAGGAACCATAAGAAGGTAGGAAGGGAGTCAGGAAGAAGAAGGTCACTCGTAGCCCCCTCTATCTGTCTGTCTAGGAATTGGTAGTGATAATTTCACACTTAATTATCAAAAATTGGGGCTGGCAGGACATCAAGAAATCATGTGCTAGCCTAGTTTTCTGTACCTAGGTCATTCCTTCCAGATGTTCACCCATCACATTTATAAAGCCTTGTGAGACAAGAGTCCACATTTAACATAGGCAATTTGCTTCACTATTTTTTAACTTTCAGTGTCAGAACTTTCTTTGCCAGTGTCTGACATTCACATTCTCTGGACAGAGAGACATAATTCTGTCTCTCAGGATTTCTTGGAGAAGCACAGAGAGAAGAGAAAACAATCTTTATCTCTGCTCCTTTGTTTTCCCCGTGTGGAATGTGGTATGGAGATTGTTTACCTGCAGTGATTGCTGGATTGGATTCTGGTGAAGGTTGTTTGAGTTCAGTGACCAGTCGGACCCAGCTGTGGCTCGGACACTCAGCAGAGAGTCACGAGTTGTTAGATAGGTAAGCGAGAAGTAAGTATGTAGAATAGGATAGTATCTCTTTAAACAGGATATTAATGTAATATAATATAGTTTTAATAAAGCTATCCTTCAGCCTTCTGATCTGGAGCCAGACATCATCATTTCTTCCCTGCATCCAGGGTTCGCTGCATTTTTACTGTAAGCATCTAATCCAGAACTCTTTTGTTGCATTAACACTACTTACTTCATGATGTGCTCATGAGGATCATGAGAGCAGGAGAACAATTCCCTCCCTTCTTGCAGCTTCTGGACTGTATCATAGGATCATGGAATGGTCTGGGTTGGAAGGGGCCTTCAACATCATTTAGTTCCAAACTCCCTGCAATGGCCAGGGACACCTTCCACTACCCCAGGTTGCTCCAAGCCCCATCCAACCTGGTCTTGACCATTTCCAGGGATGGGACAGCCACAGCTTCTCTGGGCAACTTGTGCCAGGGCCTCACCACCCTCAAAATAAAGATTTTTTTTCCTAGTATCTAATCTAAACCTGTCCTCCTTCATCTTAAGGCCATTTGGCCTTGTCCTTTCCTTCCATGCCATTGGGAAAAGACTCTCTCCAGCCTTCACGGAATGTTGCTGTAATCTCTTTTGTCTTATTATAGTATTTTAATATTTTAATAATCTTTATATCTTTTAACATTATAATATGTCTTATTATAATAGCTTTCCTCTGCTAGATCATACCTCTTCTATCAGTTTTTCATTTTAAATCATGGCAATGAATCCTCTTGTTTAACATCATGGCAAGTGACCCCATCCTTCAATTAACTTTTTATATTCCTGAGGATTTCCTGAGGACCAACTGCCACTCACTAAAGCCTTTGCCATTTTTACTCACTGGGTGTTCTACTCAATTTTGGGTTTTATTGTGCCTCAGTTTCTGTCCACCGAACGCAGGCAGTGCTTATTCATGCCCTATCACTGCTTGCCCTTGGAAAATCTCCCTCTCCACCCTTCCTGTAAAGCCCCCTTTGGGCACTGGAAGGTGATGAGGACTCCCTGGAGCCTTCTCTTCTCCAGGCTGAACAACCCCAGCTCTCAGCCCATCTCCACCAGCAAAGTGTTCAAGCTCTCTGAGTATCTTAGATACTTGTAGGACAACATCATAAGCTTTTTGCCAGCTTCCTCCACAGTTCTCTGTACATAAAAATGCATCCTTTCTCCCTGTAAATGCTCACAGTGCACTGGTGCGTCATGGGACAAAGGTTTATGCTTTGCCATATGTATGTGAGGCACCTGGGACAGTGAGGGGTTAAATTTAGTAGAGGCAGATCCAGAGAGCAAACAGCTGTTACCAAAAAAAAAATATCATTTCTAGACAGGTTCATTTCTAGCTCTGCACCAAAGCACATTCGTCAGATTGTAGTTTGGGTCCCAATTCCCCTCCCTCTTGGCTTTCTCCTTCATTTTAGTATTTTATTCTTTCCTTGATAAATCAGGAGACTTTCCCATTGCCTTGCACTCAGCCCTTATCAAGAAGCTTTATAAATAACAGTAATGACCAGGCAAAAGATGCAATTCAGTTAACAGTGTAATGACTACAGGGATTAGCACTGCTGTATATTTTTTATGGGTGTAATATGTCGTTTTCATTCTGTTGCCGTAATGAAAATAACAAATTAACAGAAGCATTATGCAAATTATACATTAAAAATGTCATGTTTATTAGTCCATCTTGGCAAAAGAGAAGCTACAGCAATAGCAGTGTTAACTGCTTAATAACCACATTATAAAACAGAGAAGAAATTCAATTCAGCTCAGTTTGGCTTGGCCTTGAGGTTGTTTCCAGTGACTTCAGTGCCAGTGTTTGTGTGCTCAGAGCAAAGCATATGCTTAAATACATTTCTGGAGAGCAAGATTTTAGTAGCAATTTCAGTTCAAGGATATTTGTCTCAGTTACCTCTTTTTTGAACAAATTCCCCACAAAACATCTTACTCTTTGCACCTGCAAAATACTTGTGCAACAGCATTTACTGGCAATTCCTTAAAATCTTGCTGCTACTTCAGAAACTGCTGCAAATATTTATACAAGCATTAACTTTATTATGTTTTCTGCAGGAGACTGCTCTGCCTTGTTCTCTTTGACATTAAGGGACGTGGGGAATTTCTTTTCCAGCACACCCTGAACTTAATTTTGCTTCTAACCTTGAGGTAGTTTATTGAAAATCCAGAGGTGATTGTTTTCTTACAGCATAAGTGATTAACACTTATGGGTAAAAATTTCTTTGTCCTTGTGTAAAGAACATTTTACTCACAGGAGGAACAAAGATTAACAGTTATCAGAAGATTCAAATTTTGCTTTTGTTTAATAAATACTTGCTCAGTTATAAAATACAGTTATGAGATTTCTGTAATGTACCATATTATTGACATTCATCAGAATGTAAAGACGCAAGGAAATTTATTTTCTGTATGAGATTCAGATTAAAAAAGAAAAAGATAGTGGTGGGAGGTGTGTATTTTTTGCAAGAGAAAGATTCTCTTCAGTTTGGATTTACAACTGAAGAGCAGAGAGATGCTGGGAAACCACAGGTCAAAAATGATTCAAAGGGACAGTGGCTTGTCCCAAATGGGAGCAATGGTGAAGTCAGGATGAATCCACATTTCAAGGTTTTCACATCCCTTCCTCACTGACTGAATCATGTCACCTTTCTGCACTCATGACTCCTGAAGTCTCCATTTGGCATCAGCAGAGACCCACAAATTGTCTATGCAAGGAGAGCAGAGGCTCCAAGCTCAAAGACTAATTTAAAAACAACAATAAATATAATTAAAAATAAAGAGGAGAAAGGGAAATGGCCATCAGACAAGTTCAAGCACAAGCCAGCCTAATCACAACTTGAAAGAAGATTGTTTATTTCACAGTTACTGTATTGGAAAAACATGTCAAGTCATTTTCACAGGAGTCTGAAACTCAATAACAATAAATGTGAAGCTCATAGAAACTTGAGAATTCCATTTTCTGGAAATTATGACATCCTCAGAAGAGATTTGTTTTACTGAAATGAAACAAAGCCAATTTTTGACATTTCTCACAAAATTTAATTGCCTGAAACATTCCTTAATTGTTTCAGCTCAATCAAGGCATTTCATTTTGTTTTGATGCATTGGAATATTTCTAGCTCATTTCACTACTGAAACTCAACATATATGTATAAAGAGAGAAAAATTGTCTTTTAAAATTAGGGTTTGGTTATATTTCTTAAATTAAAAATGTAAAAAGAAATTAGCATCCATTGCCTATTCTAAACAGGCACTTGGCACTCTACTGGTAATCAGGAGTTAGTCTGGTTGTCTTTGACAATCTGATCTCTCAGTGACCAGTTGTCCCCAGCTTCCTTACTGGTAATTGCAGAACTGAGCAATATTTATTTATCAGAAATCTGTGAGCAGTTTATCTGGATGATTGATTCCTGTTCATCTAATGCAATCAGGAGACAACATTTAGGTCAGGAACCCAAGTCCCAGGTAGGTCTCAGGCTGCTCAGGAAAGAGCTCCATTTAACCAGACTCTGCTAAAGCCATCGAGTTACAAGAGGAGTCACACAGGACTGGCTAAGAAAATTACAACCCGGAATAGCAACACTCAAGCTTTTCTAAAATCAGAAATTGAGCTGCTGAATTATTTCTAGGATGATCAATTTTTCATACTTTGAGAACAAAATATTGCCAAAATAATCAGTTAAAAAAAAAAAAGACATTTTGCAGGAAAAGCATATTCCATATGTGAATTTTAAAGACTTTTGCTGTCCAAGGGTGGGATTCAGCTCCATAATTCACCTGGGCCAATAAAATGGGGTGGAATGTCTACTAAAATTTCTTACTACTTAGTGTAAGATTTAAGAGCATCAGAATACCGAGGGGGGGTGGGGGGTTGGGACAAAGGAAGGGGAAGAGGGAAAAAAAGAAGCTATTATATTTCTGCTCTATCAGTAGTGATCAGTGGTTTAGGAAACCTGACATGCAGGGGAAGAAAACAGGAACTGACCTTTCTGTCAAAGAAGGAGAAATGAAAGAGGCAGAATGTATCACTCTGCATTCTGACTTAGGTGAGAAACAAGGGTTTGGACTGAAATAGGGAATTTAGGCTTGGTACTGGGAAAAAATAATTTAGACAACCCACAAACAAATAAGAAACACCCCACAAAAAGCCCCCTTACTGAAAGGAGCATAGGATAGACAGCACAGAAATGGGCCATTCTCGCTACATGTCCAAAAACATTTCATGCTCTCAAAAACAGTCCAAACAACCATCACAGAATAATACAGAACAGTTGATCCTGTATATTTTCTTAGTGCCCTCCATCTCTCTTTTCTCTTATGGTCGGGAAGACACAGAAAGGGAAAGACATGAATTGAGATCATACAAATTTTACAGGGATTAGCCTTGATTAAGAAGCAAAGAAGTAAAGGTATTTTCTAGAAGGGTTCCCATCCGGGGAACCACATTCCTTTGGATATCTCAATTCCCTGGGTGGCTTATCATGTCCCTGGATTTTTCACACCAGATCCTGGCAGCGATTTGGCAAGAGCAAATCATTTCTGCCCAGTATTTCTATCAGTACCTCCCACAAAACTTCCTTTGATGCTTCTGATCTCTCTGAAGGAGAGAAGAAAGAAATCCAATCCTGATGAGCCTCAGCTTGCCAACTTTGTTGCTGAACCAATGCATTATTCATGTGTTTGTGACAGAGAGTGGTGAGTTTAATGTGCAGCAATGAGCCTGGAGAGCTGAGGGGTTGTTACATGCTCTGCCTGGCTGTGCAGTGATTTCTGCTGGTTGCTGCTGCTGTGCCAGTACTCCTGTGTAAAATGTAATCCCGCCATGTCAGGACTGTTAGAGCCTCTTGTTTGCACTGCTTTTTGGGTTGTAGATCCTGTCATCACTCCATGTTCATGATATTTGCCAGTTGTAATTGTGAAACCTTAATGAGCTGAAAAAAATGTTGTCTAATCTCATTTCAAATCCCTCTGGAAAAGTAAATGCAGAAGCACAGAATTACAGAATGAAAGGAACCTTAAAGACCATCCAGTTCCAACCCCCTGCCATGGGCAGGGACACCCTCCACTATCCCAGGTTGCCCCAAGCCCTGTCCAACCTGGCCTTGGATGCTTCCAGGGATGGGGCAGCTACAGCTTCTCTGCCAATATTTCACATTGTCCATCAAGTTGTTAGAATCAAGACAACAGAGCCCAGAATAGGCTGAAGTATTTTAATTTAGATGACAGTGAAAATATAGACATAGATTTGATACCATGGTATAAGACCATGAAGAAATTTGGGATACAAGAAAAAAGCACAGGATCATCAGACTAGAGACACTGAAGAGGCTGAAAGATCCTTCTCATTGCCAGTGTGCAGGGAAAAGGGAGAATTATTTTAACAAACCAGGGAGTCATTTGTCAAAATAATAACAAAACCCTGCAATTAGGCACCAAAAACATGTAAGAAGGATGAAAACTCCTCAAATTGCTGGGAGGAGTTATCATGAGAAAGGTATTCTGCAGCTTTAACCAGTTAAGGCTGGGCAAGATTGAGTATTTCAGGGTTTTTATTTAAAATGCCACTGCACTGCCCTTCGTCACATCTGCTGGAGTACAAACCAAATAAAAACCTCTTCATACTATTATTCCTTATATTAACACAAAACAAAGGTAATATTTCTTCACCCAGCATTATTTTGACCTGCTGCATCAACTTCCACTAGGACTGTTTGAAGACCTTCCCCACAGTTCATAAAAGTTGAGCTACTGTTTTACAGGACAGTTTCTTATGCAACATGTGGTGCCACTTAAAGTCATTAATTTCCAGAGGAATAAGTGATGCTTAGTCTAACTTGCAATTCTCTGCAATATATTTCTCCATGCTGTAGCTGTAAAGGCTAATAAGGACCTTGATTGTGCAAATCGGAATAGATTAGGGTGGTGTGTTAAGACTATTTCCCTTTTGTTTAGTTCTAATAGCCCCTAGTGCAAGAAGGAGCATTACAAATCATAGGAAGTTCAAAACATGATATAATGGCACAAAATGAACCTTTGCATGAAAAACAGAAAGAGCTCGATCTCTTTAGTTCAGCCAAAAAAAAAGTTAATGGAACCATAATGAGATTATAAATTTCTATGAAGGGAAAATACACTGTATAGCAGGTGCTTTCAGTTTAGCAAAACTCTGAGTACAAATTTTAAAATGTTTGTACCAGGCACCCAAAGAATCATTTGGTTTCCTATATCTTGGAAAAGTGTCTATCTAATAAAGAGGAGGTTAATGTTGGCAAGTGCAGAGGGAAATGAAGTTAAGGCTTTTAATTGCAAGGGTAGTGAAGCACCAAAACTTATTAAAGTCACAGTAGATTCTCCATTACTGAGCAGGGGGAAGAAGTTTCCTTAAATTTCAAGGTATTGTTCAAATTATCATGAACTCCAGGAAAACTCCTGATTTCTCTGCTATGGGAAATCAAGTTAGGTAACTTCAGTTGTTCCTTCTGACCACGTGAAGTTGTCATTGGTGTATAGAACAGACTGATCAGGATCTTTCAGCCTTTGCACTGCTGTGTCTTCCATCAAAACTGCAAAAAGGAAAGAGGAAAAGTGCCACGAGACATTTGGATATTGCTGAACTGACAGCTCAGCTTCCTCCAGAGACAGGCAAATAAAAACAAATTAACCTAAACAGACTCCACAGAATCACAGAAAAGATTGGAAAAGACCCCTAAGATTGAATCCAACCATTTATCCAGCACTGCCAAGCCCACCCACTAAACCATGTCCCTAAGCAACACAGCTACATGTTTTTGGGAACACTTCCAGCATGTTCCAGCGTTATATCTAGGACTGCTAAATCTGAGAAAACAAATGCAGGCACTGAGCTCCAGGTTCCCAAAACTGGAAGAACCACCTGCTTCATCTCCTACCCATCCAGGATCACTCTCAACAGCACAGCAGTTGATTTATTCAGGGATGGGGTATATTTATTGCCAAGCATCTTTTATCGTGTGCAGAGGTTTCACTCAGCCAAAAAATCCAAATAATCATTTCCAATCACAACAGTATAATGCCCATTAAATTGTCCAGTATTTGTCAAAATAAAATTCATCCTGATGAGTTAATGTATAATATTAGGGTGATCACCGTCTTTATGCTGTCATTGTTGCTGTTCAGTGCTCAGTAAACTCAACTTTTGCTCTAAAAGCACATTTGTAAATAAACAATCCCATGCTTCTAAGGCTCCCTGAGCACCACAGCAAGCATTAAATAAGGTTGTTATTAAGGTGGGCTCCAGCACTTCTGGTGATGAAGCTGAGAATCTCCAGGCTGCGGGAGGATGAAAGCAGAAAAGATGTCACTGTGCTTTAGCCAATAGTGGTACAGACCAGCTGGTTTTGACCAGGGTAACATGAATCAGTGTTTGCCTCACCTGCCCTATGAATAACGTTTTTCCTTATACTTATAGAAATTTCCTGTATTTCTCTTCATGCCTATTTATTCTTACCATGGTCATGGGACACCACTGAGAAGAGTCTGACTGCATCTTCTTATACACTGAAGAGGTGTTTGTCCTTTCTGTGGGCAAAAATGTCTGGCCAGTTCAGAGATCAGAAGAATGAAATAGGGGGTCTTGACATCTGTGGAGTGGTTTCGTGTCAGTCAAAATAAAGATTTAGATAATTTCTCCTATGTTTGAATTACATCAGACTCTTTGAGATAATGCAGCTTCTCTGTCACTCTGAAAGGTAAAAGTGGTGGCAAGGATGAGAGTCCAGCCCTTCACCCAGTGTCTGGGCTGCTGCATTTATTCCATTTCTACGACAGCTGATGGATTTCAAAAAGCAGTCTCCAAGTTAAGAAAAGCCAGGAAAAAAAAAAAAAAACAAACTATCAGATACTGCTGTTTAACACAGATTTTACTGTTCTCCCACCTTGGAAATCAGATTTTTCATTTTTATCCAGGTGATGACACCTCCCCTTGCTCAAGTCCTGGCATTATGAGCTAAGTGTATCACTCCAAAAATTTGGCAGGTCCAGTCTTAGATCCTAAAATGGATAATAATGAGCAGCCCTGCAGATCCCCCTGGGCCAGGCACAGACAGCAAACCCTCCTTTCACCAGCCCAGCACAAGGAGCCCACTTTGCAAATCCTATAAAGGCAGATCTCCCAAAACTTTGCAGATGTACCTAGTTAAGATGTTTCTGTGGCCGCATGATAGAGCCAGTCTGAAAATCATGGCTTTTTCTTCATGCTCTCAGGACTTAACATTAACTAAGTTCTGCTCTTAATCCAACTGCTTCCTGCTTGACATTTATCTGTGGCTTTGGCTGGAAAAGTCAGCTTGCACCGTCTGTTCTGTTTTCCTGCAGGGAGATCACCATCTGTATTTGCCATTGTTTGATGATTAGCTACAAGTAGCACCACACTCTGCTTTTTCAGGTGTTTGCTCTGGAGAGAGATTCACCTCTTTCAGTGGTTTGACTTATTATAGGTTCACATTCTCATTAATCCAAAACTTTCAGGTTTAAAGAGCCTGTTTTGTCCTAGTGGTGATGGTTTCCACCCATGGGGTACCACTATCAGGAGCGACTGCGAAAATCATGTTGAGGTCCATGGAGCTGGCAAAAGTCAAAGCCCAGACCACAAACCCCTGTTTGCAAAAGATGCAATCCATTATCCTTGCCTCATATTTGTTAACTGCTCTTGGTACTAAAAAACATCAAAAATGCATATGGAAAGAAATAATAGGGGAATTCCATGCTGAGAAAAAAAATATTTCAAAAGTGTATGTCACTGTAACGCCCATGTGGCTGCTTTTAGTGTCTCTGTAGAAGAAGAAGGAAGCAAGATATGCCTGGTGAAAGAAGGTCTTGCTCAAGAGAAATGCCTTGGAAAATTAATTTTAAAAAATTAAAAGCACCAAAGTAATAAGGATCTTTGTTTTCCTTTCCTGGCAGGAAACCCCTGACTATTAAGGAATTCTTTTTGGATGAAGCTATTAAAATGTAATACAACACTCTTTTTGCACAGAAGCTACAAAACTTGCTGGCCAAGTTCTCCCTTGAAATAGTGAGAATTCTGTGCTGGTGGAATAAGGAAATATACCAGAGAATTGAAAAACAACTTTGTTAAATGTACGAAAAACAGTTTAGTGAGGTTATAACAAGAACTTCAGTACATGTTAACATATTTTGCATGTTCTGCACTTACCAGCCATGGCCCAAAGACTGAGGAAACCTTTTCAGCTCAGAGTATGAACAGCAAGAGTCTCAAATCCAAAAGCAGGTTTAGACTGAGATCCAGAACTTCTTTTCAGAAGAAAACAAAGACTATTTACAGGAGCATGTAGTGACAGGAAAAGGGGAAATGGCTTTAAACTGGAAGAAAATAAGTTTAGATTGCTTATTCGAAAAAAAAAAAAAAATTCACTGTGAGGGTGGGGAGGCCCTGGAACAGATTGCCCAGAGAAGCTGTGGCTGCCCCATCCCTGGAAGTGTCCAAGGCCAGGTTGGATGGGGCCTGGAGCAACCTGGGATAGTGCAAAGTGTCCCTCCCATGGCAGGAGGTTGGAACTCTTTGATCTTTGAGGTCCCTTCTAACCCAAACCATTCCCTTTTCCTGTGAAGAGCTGTCATCACCCTGAAGGAATGACTGGGTAAGGATTTGAGTCCTTCTGCACATCACTGGTGAGAACTGCAGGGAATTTTTTTTTTGTCTGTGCCACCATTGTCATTTCTCTCCTCCCACTCTTTGTTTCTCCTTCTTGCCAGAGTCACCAAACCAGCTCAGTAATAGACTTCTCATTTGCATATTCATTACTCAGGTGAATAGAAATGCAATGTACCGATGTTCAGGGAGCAGCAGACGATGTTCAGGGAGCAGCAGAGGGTTGTGTACCAACACCCAGCAGTGCAGAGTCCCCAGCACCCTTTAAACACAGCACCCACGTTAAGGAATTGTCGCTATCAGACACAAAATGAGTACACAGAAGATTGGTAAGTTCAAAGGAGAAAAAAATAAAGTTTTATTCGAGCATCTGGTATTTATAGAATTCCAGAGGTGACCGTGGATTGGAGGATGGCATTACCACCTCTCCAACCACACTGGTCTAAGGATCACTCAATCATTTCTCTCTACCCACAGAGAAGAATGCAAAACAATCATTATTTACATGAACAGTGCATGAGAACTCCAGTAGAAATATGTAAACATTATCAGAAGGCTAACGAAGTTTTTTATGAGAACTTTAAAACTTTCAAAAGAACTATAAAAGAAAATTTAACACTTTTAAAAATTAGGGCGACAAGGAATCTTTATTCTGCATTCGCAGCTTGGTTCCCCTCTTCTTGATGTGATGTATTCACCAGGCAGGTACCACGTGCTTACCTGGTAAACCCAGGGCTGTAGCAGCCTGAAAATTACCTCTGCACTGTGTTAATAAGGTGGAAGCATCCTGAATGTGCTAAGCATGGTCTCCTGTGAACACTGCCTGTGTCTTCACTCTCACCGTTACACTCCAACCCTTTGAGCCATTTGAGATGTGGGACACACCTGCCCAGCACTGACAGCTGGGGCAGAAAACCTCCTGGTGATGCCAAAGCTTCTGCAGAAGCACCTGGAGGCCACGAGACATCCTCAAAAGCATCTGAAAGGGCATGAGAGAGCTGTGTGTGGAGCCTGAAATATTAATTTACAGTCAACCAGGCACAGTCTTCATGGAACCATGCTGACCATATTTATATTAAGAGAGAAAATATGGGGTTTGAATTTACCTTGCATTTGTTTATGTTTGCAGGCTCCCCTACAACCTCAAAGGACATGAGACAAAGTGATCAGAGGCATGAGGGATAACCAGAGGCATTAGGAATCCACAGCTTAACAACAAAAGACCCCATAGTGGGTTTGTCAAAACTGCCACTGTTAGAACACTTCTCAGTGCAACAAAAAATCAGAGCACAGCAAAAAGCAAATGAAACTAATAAAATGAAAAATATGGGTAAGCACATAAAGGAATTTTAAAAAATGGAAATTACATGAGATTTTATGTAATCTATTTTTTTTTTAATATCTAAATCTCATCTGCCTAGAAAAGAACACGTCATCCCCATGGTTTATATTTCTCTAAGAAAAGTTATTAATCTGTTTAAACTGCTCCAGACTATAATTACCACCCTTTTCTGTGAAACCAAAGCTTGAAAATTTTTGATCTTTGGTATTATTTACTGAAGCTGTCCCTGTCTCAACAGCACTCTCATAATAAAAACGGTAATCAATATCTTATTATGGAATTTTTTTTGAGGTAAATTAGCTTTTATTCCACAGACACCTTTACATTTTCTTGTTTTCGTGAGCCTTTTCTCACTGGCTACCCACTCCCTTTTCATTTAATCTCAAGTCAAAAACCAGATCTCACAATTTATTTTGAAAGGAAGCAAAACAAATGGAATTTTCAGATGAAGAGGAATGTCTGTACAGTGGAAGCAAGAGGGACCCAGGAGACCCGAATGCTCTCATCTGGCTGTGATTTGAGAGATCTGAGACTTCATTTCAAGCTGTAGTCACCTCTTCTCTTCCAGCCATGGATGTACTGTGAAAAACCCTTAGAAACTCTGAAAAAGTCAATATCCAGAGCAGACTTCTTGCTATCAACCTGGTTTTCCTGAGTCATTATTTTCAATTAGTATTAAAAAAAAAAAAAATCTTTTTTTCTTTCTTATTTTGGTAAAGCTGTAATGAAAGAACTGCAATGTGCAACCCAAATGAATGACCAATATTTAGGACTGAACCTGTAGCAAAAATCAAGACATTTTTATTATTCTAGTTGCTGGGCAATAATGTTACAGTAAGGATACTTCAAAATTTTCAAAGAAGTCTTTATCGTGACTTTCATTTAAAAAAAAAAAGTGCAGTTTGAAACAGTCAACAAATTATGTTCATATTATTATGTAATGTGTTAAAATAATAGAAATTAAATTGAGAGTCTTCCAGCAGTAATGCAAGACTGAACTGAAATGTGATGGATGGGTTCGGAGATATGAAATTCATTGGAATAAAAGAGGTAAAAGGATGAAATGACAAGAAGAAACTGTTCAGAACCACAAATGAGCTTGATGGAAAAAGAAAATGGGAAAAGTAGCAGTCTGAAACTGCAGAGCAGGAGGCATCGTTACTGTCATGTTGCTGCTGCCTCAATCTGATGTCCAAGTTCACATGGTCTGTCAGTCTCTGGGTGCTCCAGGGCTCCTTTAAGCCAGGGAAATCAAATACAAAGAAATCAATGTCCTTATTTTGTACCCCATGGTTTTTTTCATGCAGAGGACTGAGACAGACCTGCTTTCCACCAACCTCCTGTTTCTGACTCTCTGTACCCAGGAGCCCCAAGGAAGCCAAATTCACCCCAGCACAGCACTCATGGGTGATACAGCCCAAGCATATCTTTATCCTGCACCAAAATTTCCTTCTTCTCCAGAGGCTTTTCCAAGGTTTCCCACATCACCAACTGAGCAGACAGATAAATTCAGCACCCCACTTTCACTTCTCATTCCACTTGCAAGGTGAGGCAGTCAGGAGCTAAACCCCTCCCTGCTATACCTCTACAAACTCACAACTCAATTGTTTATTGCTATAAGGGGTGTAAGACTTCTATATTTTTTTTTTTTTCACAGGGGTAGATGGTATTTATGGTATGTTTAGGAGCTGTGGGGGAAAAGGGACAGAAAATTTATGCTAACCTTCCCATCCTGCAGTGTCCAGGACATTTTCAGTGTGTGGAAATGCTCAGCTCTTTGGAGGAAGGATCTCTGAGCGATCTCAGTGCAGCAGCCAACATTTGCTTAACGTCCCATTAATATTTAAACAACAAATCTGTCAACAGATTAATTGGCACTGCCACTTTCCAGCAGTTTTATGGGCATTTCAAACCACCAGCGGTCTACTGCTAAAAAGAAGCATGTAGCATTTAAATATGTATGCATACAAGACAATACTGATATTAAGCACCCTGAAGAAAAAGCAGAATTGTAATCATGCTGTTCTTGTGCTGAATTCCCAATGCTTCCTGCTCTCCCTAGAGAAGTGTTGACAGAAAGAGGTCATCAAAAATATTTAGGAATTACTTGGGCACTTTTTCCCATGGCAAAGAAGACAGTGATATCAAGAACCAAACATAAACTGGAACGAGCAAGGAGGGAGAGAAGATTTTAGATAATGTAAGAAGCCATTTTGTGGAATCATAGAATCATTAAGGTTGGAAAAGACCTCTGAGATCATCGAGTGCAACTGATAACTTAGCATCAGCCCTCTCTGGAGGCTCTCCTATCCCTTTCCCAGCTGCTACTGAGGGAACCTGGACAGTTTAGGATTCAACTGATGCTTAAAAGCTGAAGTTTGGTGAAGGGAACTTTACCTCTGGTACAGAGCACCACTCAAGCCTCATTTATTAAATTCAATGGCTTTCCCAGCTCTATTTTGACAGGCACATCACAGTTAATTACAAGAATTATTCAGTGAAGTGGGCATAGATTAATGCATGTGCTTGCTCAGATCCATGCCAATAGATCTGGGAAAAAAATTGCAAGAGTGACAGACACTACAGTGCATAATTCCCCTGCTTCATTCATTAGCCATGCATATACCAGTTTCAGGAGCAGTGATCCAACCTTATTTGCTCTGCAGAGAGATAAAATCCACAAACGAGTGGGAAAGTGAGGAAAATGGGCACAGAGATAGAGACTGTAGCCCCTAATTGATCCTTCACAAAATGTATTTACTTTGTTTTCTTTCCCTGGTGAATTCATTAGCTCTCACTTAGCACCATTCTTTGGTCAAATGCTCAGGGAGGAAATAAATTGAAGCAATTTATTCTAGGACTCATAAAATCCTGGTTTATTTCCACCTTTTGACTATGCAAGCCATGAAAGCAGTTACTCTTTGGAAGAGCAATAATTCTCCTCCTGGCCTCCAGAGGTTTTTTGAAAGAAACTCACACAAACGTGTGTCTGTGTGTGGGCACACTCACGGCAAATTTCATAACAATTTCATGGTGTCACTTCCAACAGCTTAGGAACAAAGCACAATCAAGGCACTTGAAGTTTTCTGCCAACCCTCCAAGCTTTTTTCTGGAGCCCTTCTCACTGGCACTGCAGATTAGAGGCGTTAATCACACCCTCTTGTGCTCCATCAGATTTCCTTTCTCAGCCAGAGGGTGAGTGAATGAGACAGAGCTACATTTCATGTTTATAAAGACTCACAGCTCTTAATTTTACTTTTAATTTTAACCAATCAAGTAATACTTGTGCTCATTCAGCAGCTGTTCTGTGCCTCTTTGGTGAAGCAGGTACCTGCCCATTTGGGAGCTCAGACCATATTTCTGCAACATCTAAACAAAAAGGATTTTGAGATTTACCACTGGGAAAACTTCTTAAAGTTTACCAACTTACCCTACCAAGCCATCACTCTTTGTTTAATTACTTTTTTCTGGCTGCATCTCAGATCAACATTTCACTTCAAACAATACAATTATTTGGCTTTACACCTGGTGTTTGAACTGAAAACAGAATTTAAAAAAAAATACATATTTTGAGATATTTGCTGCTCACTTTTATTTCCTTTGCTGGGCTGCTGAAGAATATGCACTCCTTTGTCCTGTAGTGCAATGTTCCAAATACCAGTAGCTTCAGCTGAGTTTGAACTTCAGAAATGGGCAATTTCTGAACTTCCAAGAGTTCTTGATCCTCTAGAAGCTCATTAAAGTTGCTCCTGAATACAACAGTCTATTTCTGCAATCACTTTGCCAATTAATGTTTAAAAAAAAAAAAAAAGTCACCGATTAGTAAATGTGTGAGAGGCCATGACTTGATTATTTGGAATAAGAGGCTATTCCTGGTTTTAACAAAGGAGCTACATCAACAAGGAGCTACATCAACAGAGCTTTGATAAGATTCTGTTATATGGCTGCAAATAAACTGGCTCTGCACTGATGCCTGGAGACACTACAACAGAGGCTAGGCAGTGTTAAAGGAATAAAGCAGGTATTTATTAAAAAGGCCTTCAAAGAACACACCTTGGGCAGAACAAGAGCATGGCCATGGCTCCACCCAAAATGGACCCCGAGTCAGGAGTTTTCACTTTTTTATAAGTTTTGGTCTATTTGCATATTGGGGTTAATTGTCCAATTACAGCTTCAGGTTATGCAGTCCCACCCTCCCAGTTTGCTCTCCTCAATTCGCTGTTGGTTGCTCCTTTTGGGCCTGAAGCTGCAATGGTGTCCTTGGTTCTCAGGCTGGAAAAGGATTGTTTTGTCTGACTGAACTGTGAAGAGAACTTGCTAACACTTTATATGAAGTTCAGAATTACACACTAATGCAGTACAGAATCTGGAAAACATGAAAGCTAAAACTTAAGGCATCTGCAGCATGTAAATTATTTAGTGGCAAAAGAGACAAATTCTCTCAAAGAGCCCCCCCTCGGCTGGAAAGCTGGCATCATTGTTCCTTTGCCAGAGTCTTTGCAATGGAAGAGAGGAATATTATTTCCAGGTTTTTTTTTTTTAATTATTATTGGTAGTGGTGGTGGTGTTTTAAGTTACCATTCCATTACAATTTTTCTTCCCTCTGCACATGAGGGAATGAGAACATCAATAATGTGGGGATTTCTGTTTTCAAGAAAAGATATCAATGTTTGATGAAGAGATATAATTCCAAGGAAACCCAGGCATGGTTGTAATTAACACCTCCAAGTGTGTCCATTCTCCTTTCTTTCTAAGCTGTGTTACAGCTTTAAGTATTAGCAGAAGTCAGATGAGAATTTACAGCTTGGAGGCTCAAACAGAAACAGCTTCTCCTAAACTGCACCAGAGCTTAAAATGCAATTATAAATAATGTATTTAATTACACTGCAATCTCTCTGTATACACAGAATATTCCAGTTAGCATAATCAATACGAAAGACAGAGAAAGCAGCAGTGTGAACTCTGAAATCTCAGATATAACAGGTAATTTACCCAACACAAGCACCAAAGCCAAAACAGCGCTCCTCAAATCTCAGTTGCAGAAACAAACTCCTGGAGAAGCATTTTGCCTTCAGGATACTTTTCACTTGGTTTTGAAATTTGTAGTTCAGAAAGAAATGAGAGGAAATGGTCTGTTTGCAGTGTCCATCCATGCAGATACTTGAAACCCAACAGGACACAGTCCTTTGCAGTCTGCTTTCACCAGACCTGCTCGAGAGGGTTGATCCATCCCTGTATCATCCTTTCCATGACTTTGTCAAATTAGGGATAGTTATCCCAGGACAACATAAAAAACAACTATCAGCCAAAAATAATTTAATGGCTTATATTTCTAAGCACCTAAATTTCCTAACAGCACCTGTCTTGTACCAACACACAAGGAAAAGATCAGGAATCAGGTTCTAGGAGAATGACACCAATAAAACAATCTCAAATACCCTTAAGAAGAACTTTAAGAAAGAGTAAGCATATGCATAGAAGTAGTTTTTAGGTTTTGGGGGTAATTCCAAAGGCAAATTTAGCAGAACTGGATGGAGATTTTCAGAATATTGCTTTACCAGGAAAGCAGTTATTCTAGTACAAACAGGTAGGACAAAGCAAGACAAAAGAAAAAAATCAGTTAAATGACAAAAGAATTAACCTTAATTTACTCTAATTAACATAGAGATTAATTGGTCTTTGCCACTATATTCTGCCATCACGCTATGGTTTTTATAAGTTATTTTTATTGGCCAATCCATCTTCAATTCGACTTTCCTTCTTAAGTCTTCATTACTATTCCAGAGCTCAATAGCCTTTTTTTTCCACTGGACATGTTAAATGGGGGAAAAATAAAATGGATCAATATAGCAACTCAATTAATTCCTCATCTTAAATTCTAATAAAATCAATTTGGAGAAGTGCCGTATCGTTAAGCTTACATCATAATGCAGTAATTAGAAACAACTTTCATCTTGCTTGTTCCTTTGAAGATTTTAATGGCAATCAATTAAACATGCTTTGTTTCTCCATTAAAGACTTCCAAAATGAAAATTGGATGAGAAGTTAAAGATAAGGTGGCTGATTGCACAGTCCTCCCATCCACCCCCATTTCAAATATTCCCCCCAAAATGTGCAGACTCCATTAAAAAGTTAGTATGAGCATAGTGACCAGCAATAAGATTTCCGTGAATAGATCATGTTCTAATAGAGTGCTGCAGCACTTTGGGATTTGCATATTTACCAAGCAGAAATTTTGGTGAGGCTCAATGAGCTCAGATCTCTTTTCAGGTTTACATCCAGACACCTTTAGGAGTTTAGCTATTTTTTAATTAAAAGGATGCAAAATAAGCTTCTCTGTATACCTTTTAAATTAAAATGTTTCTGCAGGTCTTAGAGAGAAAAGGATAAATTTACATGCTGTTTGCCTAATAGTAATAACTGCATCTTAGCAGTGATCCCCCTATACCAGGTGCTGCACAAAAATAAAAAAAAAATGAAAGAGGGCAGACCCAAGTTCAATTTTCCTACAATTTAAGCATAAGCCACCAGGTACCTCCACTAATTTTTCTCCTGCTAGGGCTTTATGCCCAGAGGAATTTGCATTCACAAAGAAAACATGCACACCCAGTCAATGGCTTAACATCCAACTAGCTGCTTCTCTCTGACATCAGAGAAATCCAAATTCCTTAATTGCTTGTGTTCCAACTTATTATTCCAACAGCATCTCTCCAGAAGTCAGAACTGCACACACTGGCCCTGGTGGAGTCCCAACATGAACCCCACTTCTTCACACCATCCTCCCCCTTGTTATCACCCCATGGTGCCTGAAATGGCACTCAGGGGGGTTTTTTCAGCTTTTCTGGATTGTTCATAACTTGTGTATTAACACTTACACAAATTATAGAATCACAGAACGGTTTGGATTGGAAAAGGACCCTGAAGATCATCTCATTCCATTCCCCCTGCCATGGGCAGGGACACCTTCTACTAAATCACATTGTTCAGAACCCCATCCAGCTTGACCTTTAACACTTCTGGGAATGGGGCATCCACAGCTTCTCTGGGCAACCTGTGCCAGGGCCTCACCATCCTCACAGAGAAGAATCTTTTCCAAATATCTGATCTAAACCTACTTTCCTTCAGTTTGAAGCCATTCTCCCTTGTTCTGTCACTCCATGCTCTTGTGAAAAGTCCCTCTCCATCTTTCTTTTAGCTTCTTTCATCAGAGGCAGATCAGAGTTATTGCAATTGAGATCATCACAGCACAATAGAGGGTTTGGATTAACTCCAAACCATGAATACCATTTATTCTCCAGGTCTCTCTATTGTCTCTTGTTATTTTTTTTATCCATTTAACTCTCTGTCCTTTCTACAGTCAAAGAAAAGACTAACATTTAAGTAAAAAGCTCTTCCAAGAATTGAACAACTTGTTCTTTAGTCAATGTCATTGGAATTTTATAGATAAAACTATTTCTGGATATGTCAGTAAAAGAGACCTCATTGTGCCAACATCTGCAATCAGACTGAGTATTGATGAAAATATGAAATGGTATAATTAGAGTTCATTGTTATAATTAGAGTTCATCGCTCTTCAGTTCATTAAAAGTTAGCATTTTCTTGAAAATGTAAGATCAGCTTTAGTTGAACAATTTTTTAAAATTCTTCCTTGGACATCTTATGAAATATTAGCATGTGAAAGCAATTCTATGCTTAATTTTTCCTGAATTTTCTTATGCTTTGAATAGAAAGTGCAGAAAAAGTTAGGAAACTGCTTTAAGAGGGATGTAATGCAGTCATAGCTGGAGAAAAATTTAAAAGGAGGAACAAGAACCAAAGAAAAAAGGACAAACCAAAAGTGGAAGAGGGGGAAATTTTTTTTTTTTTTAATGACACCTCAGAGAAAGCACCTCAGATTAAAAATTATTGATTTACAACATTTCTAAATAAAATTACATTCTTCAGTCACACAAACCTTGTGTGATTTGGGTTCATCTCATCAAAAGGCCTAAAGGTCTACACCTGAACTAGAAATGAATGTGCTTTCAGAGTCAATGAGAAAAATAATAGCTCATCTTGGGGTATAACTCAGATGTTGATAATCAGTCAGATGGATAATGCCTGTTCCTTTGCAGTGCCTGCAAGGTGAGCCTGGTGTTCCCAGCACTGAGCAAGGCACCACCTAAGGGAGGTGACATTAATGCCACCTCTGGATTTTCAGCCCTGACAATGTCACAGGAAATCTTGTTTAGAAGGAAAAGAGGCACAGGATCAAACATTGAAGAACCCAAAGGCAGGTGGAAGCTGTGACAGGATGGGTTTGTTGGTTTTGTGAAAATCACAAAATCACAGAATGGTTTGGGTTGGAATGGATCTCAAAACTGATTTCATTCCATGGGCAGGGATACTTTCCACTATCCCAGCTTGCTCCAAGCCCCATCCAGCCTGGGTTTGCACACTCCCAGGCACGGGGCAGCCACAGCTTCTCTGGGCAATACCTCAGAGTTTCCCATGGCTGCATAACAGCACGACTGGAACCATCCTCAGGTCACTCTTCAAAAAACTGGTTTTGGCAATAACTTAACCTGGACTTCACTTGGAGTTTACCAATACCCCGAGTTTTTGCATCAAAAGATCAAATGGTTGAAAAATCACTTTTTACATTGCTCAAGTGGTCTTTGCACTCAGGAGAACATTGTGCTTTTACTTCATAAAATTGCTCCAGACATCCACAGGTTTAAAGGAAAGCATGCTAAAGAAGGGTGATGAAAATATCTGACAAACTAATTCCACATCAGTGTCAATGCCTGAACTTGACTTTGAACAGGTTACCAGAACTGAGACATTTTCAAAACAGAAAATGTGAGACGCACTCGTGGATATTTCACAGAAAGCCTCAGCCACTGTCAGTGCTGCTACTGGGTTAAATAGAGATACAAGGGCACTGGTCCTTGGAGCCTGGTAAAACAGAGGTCCAAGAGAACTCCCACACATCTCTAGAGAGATCAGCATTGCTTTAAAAATTATCAACCCACAGCAAGTCCATCACTGAGTTTGTGTTTTCAGGACAGAGGATAGGGAGCTGCTAGCTCAGAAAATTTGTGGAAAAAACTTAAACTGAACTCGTTTCCATTAACCCTGGCCCAGGATCTGTCCTCAGGGACAGCAATCACAGGGTGTATTTGTCAGCCACAAAGCCCTGGAGAAAGTGTTTGCTTGCAGAAGTCAGATCACAGTTCAGGAGTTGGATGTACAAAACCAAACCTTACAAACAGCTCTCTGGCTGAGCAATAAATTGCATTTAAACTTGTCCAGACTGCTGAGCTGGATGTGAATTCCCCCACAAAACAACGTTGTAGATCCTTTCTTACAAACCCTTCCCACAGCTCTGCCTTGCTAATGCTTTTTTGGCACAGATAATACCTGTGGAAGCCATTCCTGGAAGTGTTCAAAGCCAAGCTGGAAGGGCTTGGAGCAACCTGGTCTAGTGGGAGGTGTCCCTGCCCATGGCAGGGGGTTGGATCTAGGTCATCTTTAGGGTCCTTTCCAGCACAAATTGCTCTGTGGTTTTATGATTTTATGATGTGTTTTATTCATCTATTCAAGAAGTGTAATCCAAGCAACTGTAATGGTACCATGGGTCATTGCAGATGCTGGGAGAGAAGGCAGGATAAGGCTGAGTCAAAACATTGAGCCAAAAACACCTGAGCAATGCCCTCCTTACAAATACCCACCATAGGATATTCACCAAAGTCAGAATTCATACCAACATCCCATGAGAACTCCATGATGGGGCTCCTGAGCTGCAAAAGGCTGTCCTTTTATTGTGCGATGAGAACTCCATGATGGGGCTCCTGAGCTGCAAAAGGCTGTCCTTTTATTGTGCTCTGGAGAGAAATCAAGTATGAAGGAAAGATTATTTGAAACTAGAAAGAAATGCCAGTATTTCTTGCTAGGTGATTTAAATTCTGATGGAGTGTCACAGTACTCTGTTAATCTGTTCCATTCCCATCCAGTTATCTGAGATTTCACTAATCAAGAAGTGCAACACATCTTCTACCATTCCTTAGCAACACAAGGCTCTCCAGATTTTGGAACAGAAGTTTTGCAGACAATTAACTGTCTAATGTCTAAAAGTCCCCCAGGTGTTTTTTTGCAGTATTAACCTAAAAGAATATGACAATCTCTATTAGAAGATTAATTTTCCTGTAATGAACTGATAAAAGTCTTAATTAAAAAACTTTTAAAAAAGGTCTTTTTGACTGTTTCTATTTTTAGGTAAACATACTAGTCTTCTAAAGGAGATCACATCACATAATTACATTAGCTACGTATAGCCACAGCTGGAATCTGGTCTTCTGCAGAAACAACAATACAGACAAAACAGAAAAACTGAAGAAAATTAAAAAAAAAAAAAAAAAAAAAAAAAAAAAGGGAATGGATTGCTTAAGAGAGACACTGAAAATTCTTAAATAATTTAATTTTACAAACAAATTAGGAAAAGAAAGCAAAAGCCTACAGAATTTAAAGGGGGAAGCTGCAAATTTTCCATCAGCAGAGATAATTAAGGAAAGGTTAGACTAGTATGGTTTGAACTGAAGTCAATACCCTCTTGAGGAAATGGCTTGACCAGGGATCTTTTCTAGCCCATCATTTTCTACAGCATTCTCACCCTCTTCAGCTCTTCTATGCCAATTACAAAAGCTGAAGCTGCACAATGGGAATTTTGCACACCTGATTTCAAGCAGAGCAGGGGTTTCTCCATGTCAGACCTGCAGGAACCTGCAGAGTATGTTTTCTGTGGCTTCAATTTCTGTTTCCATTGCCCAGATCCTCAAGCTGCTCTGACTGCCACTCTCACAGCCTGGATAGATGGCTGTACCTTAACCCTTGGGTCATCCAAAATTTCTTATCCATAACCACGAACTTCTGAGTTAGATGCCACAGAGGCACTTTCCTATAGGGAAAGGATTTGCATTCAGGCTGTAAAATGAGATTTTTGCTTTGCTCTTCATGTAAGAGTTCAAGGATAAAGACCAGGTTTCAATTTTCTTGTAAACAAAGTGGATCGTGTTCTTTGTGTTATTTTCTGCACATGGAGGAACTCTTGTGTCAGGGAATGGCCTAAACAACAACCAGACAGAGAGCAACAAACTTTAAACATATTAAATATTATAAATTGCTTTAATTTATGTGTCCTGTACTGCTATTCATCAAGCAGCATCTCTTTCTCCTATCTCTTTCTCCTCCCTGCCCCTGAAGCTACCCCATAATTAAGAAGAGGTCACCTGGCTGTCCATGTTTACTGGGTTAGATCCTGACCTGAGACATTTACACTCAAAACCAGGTGTGCAGTGACTTTCAAGTGTTTAATCAGGCCCTAAATTAAAAGACAATACTGTGTTCAAGCTCCTTGTTCTTATAAGGGGTGGCCTGTAAACATCCCACTTCACCTTCAACATGGTCTATTTAGAAATTAAACTATTTAAGCAACTGTTCATCAATATTGTTATTGTTAATATTATCTCTTCATTTCTATGAAATCATGTTTGTGTATAATTTTCATTCTTATGAAGCCTTGGTAGACCTTCACAAGGATTTGGCTGAGGCTAAGCTGCACAAGTGGCTTTATCTGTCCCTAATGGGCAGTTTTCCTCCTTTACTCACATCTTCTCTCTCACTGGTTTCAGATGCTGTTCCACAATCCTTATCCACGAGACTGAGAGCTCTGCTATTTTTTATTCCTACAGATCCCCACCAAACGGAGTCCTGACCCTCTCATGAGAATCCCTGGTGCTGCAGTGATGCAAATTCCTCACACAAGACTCGAGAGCTCCTCTCCTGCCGGGCAGATTTGCATTAGCATTCATAATTTCCAGGAGTGCTCCAGTACAGCAGGAAAAACTTGGAAATGAGAAGCAGGCACGAAAAAAGCTCTGAAGTGTGGAGGGCACGACCTGCTGCCCAGCAGGGTTTGCTGTAGGCATCTCAGCTGGGAGCTCTGCTTACTCATCATCAAACCCCTGGTTTGCTTTCAGGGCCTGGTCTCCAAACCTTTGCCCATCTGAGGACTGGCCCAGCCTCTGTGGCAGTGGTCATTTCTGCTCAGGAAAAAAGAAATACAGCTGGGAAAGAGCACCCCCAGAGTGGGACGTGGTCCTTGGAAGTGTTCAAAAGGTGGGTGTGGATCAGGCACTTGGGATCATGGCTGAGGGGGGTGGGCCTGGAAGTGCTGGGTTCACAGTTGAACCTGATGGTTTTAGTCATTTACAGCGTAAATGACTCTATGGTCCACTTTCTTCGCAAAGAAAACATCTGTGAAGTGTCTGTCCATGGGGCTGTGATGTGCCTTAGACCCTGGTGGCAATCAGGACTTCAGGAGAGTCTGGAGTTTTCCCAAAATTACAAAATATTATGTAGAATAGAGTCAAAACACAACCCATCTTTCCTGCTGCCACCATGCTGGTGTCACTGTGCTCTCCTGAGGCTTGCCTTACAGAGCTTGGGAATAAAACGGGAAGTTGTTATGGAGCTGTTTCATAATTATTTATATATCATTCAACACATAGAGATTAAGGAAAATATAGATTTTTGTCAGCATCTGCCTCACAAACCAAAACAGCCACAGGAATTTTGCTACTTCCCAAGATGACAGGAAAAATCAGAGACATCTCATTGTGCATGAGTCTGTTCTACTGTACATTTCAATTACTCTTGCCATTGAAAACATCTTATCATGCATTTACTAAAGAATCAACATCTCTGCTTGCCTGATGCCAAATTTCTCTTTCCTATCCTTAATCAGTACAGCTGGCAGAGACAGTCTTGATTATTTTCCACAAGATCTGATATTGATTTGAATAAAATGCCTGTCTGAGGAGGAGCTGAATTCAGAGAGTGAAAATCAGTACCAGATAGGAATTACATCCCTTTTCTATTGCACACAGAAATGTGCAGAGAAGGAGGTTGAAACAGTGGAGGAATCAGAAGAATGAAATTTGTATTTTTCTACAATATAGAGGCTAAAACCCTGAGCAGTTACCAGAGACATTCAATCTCATCTTTCAAAACACCTTTGCCAGGAAAAAAGTTCTACTTTAAGTAGAGAGAGGTAATTACACTAAATTGTGCAGAGGTAAATGAGAGTCAGTCATGCATGAGGGTCTTAGGAGAAGAAAATGGGGCAGATTCTGTGGTTTCCACAGGATTAGTCTTCCTGTCAATCAATTTGATCTGAAAAGCTGGGCTGAGCAGTCTTTCTGGCTTTTATTATTATAGCATCAGGAAATTGCAGTGACTTGAGAGGCTATCCACAAACCAAAAAAACACTTTTACAATTCTCAGACAGTTTTGCAGCCTTTCAACAAAATTTAGGGATTTAAAGTGCCTGCCTTTTGGTGTGCTGTACATTTTCTGAATTTTGTTGTGAGTGCCACCAATTGATTAAATGAGCTGCTTTTATTTATTTTTGTGTTCAAGTCCTGCCTTTTTACCACCATCAATACCTGAATTTTTTTGAGAGTTAAGGTAGGAAAGTGAAGGCATCTTCTCTATCACTTGCAGTTTGTGGTCCAAAGGGGGATGAAACACTAATGGATCTCCTGAGGAGCAGAGAATGAGGGATTGTGCTGTACCACAGCAAGTAGAAGAAAACATCATAAAGGATAAGAAAGTCATAAAATGACCAAATTCATGTGCAACAGTAAAGGGTTATTGAAATCAATGCTGGTGGGACAGTAGAGACAGGAACCAGAGGAGTGGAAGGGTTATTTTTTCTGAGTGCTTGCCTCTTGTCCATGCTGTTATTTCTTTAAATGAATCCATATGTAAACAAATACATCCCTAAATCATTAATTTGAGTAGGAGAGGGTTCTGATCTCTGTGCATGTGCAAACACAAGCACATGGATTAACCATTTTATTCCAGGCACTGTTGGGGCATCAGAAGGAGGTGAACAAGTGAGGAAAGATTACAGGAGGTCATGACAGCACAAGAGCCCATAATGCTTCTTTGGACAGAGCTGTAACACAGAGAAGTGTGGAAACTCTTTAGGAAAGTCAAAGGCAGGCCTGAGTAAAATCTGTGCCTCTCATATTTCCAGAGAGCTGGAAGTCAATTGAAATAACCTCTCAGTGTCAGTTTACATACCTTCAGGAATACAAAAATTCCTGAATTTGTGAGAGCTAAAACACTTGCAGGAACCTGGAGAGATACAGAATCTCAGCAAACATAAGCATGGGAGAACCCTCTGAACTTGGCTCTGGAATTTGCCTCTGGAGAACACCTTGGGAGAGGTGCAAGACATTATGCTCTATGGTTTCCTCTGTAAGCCAGGACTGAGTGAAAAAAAACTAGCTGGTGTCCTAGAATCATGCAAGACATCTCCCCATCCAACCTCATAAAATCTCAGATGGGCATCAGGACAGTTTTTTTTCTACATGTTACCACAATTGGTCTCTTTTCTTGTCCCCTTATCTGGATGTGGCTGGGCTCAGATGAGTAATTCAGGCTCTCCTCTGTCTATCTGCAAAGCTTTCTGCATCACAGCCTTTGCCTGGTCTTTGAAGCTGCTAAATTTAAGCAAGAGCTGCTGTTTTTCAAGCTCTCTTGTGTCTATTACCTCTCTGCAGGCTCACAGCTCTCAGACTCCCCTGAACCTTTATTGCAAAAACAAACACCAGTCCCTGTGACTTTCATCCATGGCATTCTGCAAATGAAGGCAAAATGTGTTACATGAAAACAGATTTGGTCTGGAAACCTGAAAAGGGGAAAAAAAGGTCTAATTAAGAGTAAGGCGAAGTTATTTTCATTCCTTTTTTTTGAGCTTAATGAAGTCCATGGGAAAGAGGAACTACACAAGTACAAAGCAACCTACTTTAGCTGTCTCTGACCACAACAGGAGGTTGGAACTAGATGAGCTTTAATGTCCCTTCCATCTCAAACCAGTCTGTGTTTCTACAACAGCTCAGTCATGACTGAATGCAACGCTACCAGGAAAAAAAAAAAAATAAATGAGACACAGGTCTGAGTTACTGCAGCTCCACAAGCTGTAGGTCACTCACTGACAAAAAAAATGGAGGAAGTTTACATTGACAAAATTCTCCTCACTTGCTATATGTCAAAAGAAGTTCCTGTGAGTGATAACCTATGCAGCCAGTGCAAGGTGAGCTCACTTTGCCTTGCTAACTCCACTTCCTGAGGGGGCCTCTGGAATGACCATTCTAGCAAACTATTTAAAATACTGACACAATGAAATTTGGCTCCAAAGTAATTTCCTGAAAGTCATAGAAGAAAGGGTAACAACATCAAAATTTTATCACAAGCCCACTGTCTATTTTTTTATTTCTCTTAAGGACCAAGTGGGAACCCAGAAGAAAAATATGATGCAAAAAGGTCTGTCTGGATGCTGCTGGTACTGCAGGTTTTTTTCCCGTAAGCTGTTCTATTTTCCTGACAGACTGCAAATGCTCTCTGCCTTTCTCAGAGCCTTAATGCATCACATATCTGCAGCATCAGAGTTTCCCTGGGATAGGTTCCCTTGCTTGGCTCTACAGCTCAGGTTGGACATTGTTTTAGATTAATGGAGCCTGTCACTTCTACAGTAACAGCTGTTCCTCACAAAATTGGACATTTTCCAGCTAACCACTGCTCTGAACAGAAGAGTAAATAGAGACCATTTAGCAGAGGCAAGAAGCTCAGCACTGCTGGAGGATCAGGACTGTCACAGGTGACAGGTGTCCTCTGAGAGTGGAGTAAGGTCAGGCAGCAGCAGAGTCCCCCCATCTGCTGCTTCTTCAACACTAATTGTCAGCCTTATGCTTTACATTGGTGATTGCCTCAGGTTAAATCAAGCCCTGATGTCTCTTGTCTGGAATAAGCCTGCAGAAAAGAGAATAGAAATTTTTGAAAGATGTTTGCAAGCTGTTTATCCAAGCAGACAGACGCTGGAGGAGCTCACCTAGGGAAAGGTTTAAGCCCTCCCTAAAAGAGCTTTCAAAAATAGGTTCAATGAGCTGCTGTAAGGTGACAGCTCTGTTTGTTAACATTTCCATGGAACAAGGAGATAGCTTCAATATTCCTCTGTTTCTTGTGAAACACTGAGATGCTAAAAATTGCTGAACTGACCTGCTATTGAAATGGTTAAAAAAAATCAATGGTCCAACCATATGTTTATCTGAGTAGATTATGTTTAAATAATCACAAAAAAAATCATTAAATCATTAAATCATGGAATGGATTGGGTTGGAAGGGACCTTGAAGATCATCCAGTTCCAATCTCCTGCCATGGACAGGGACACCTTCCACTCAACCAGGCTGCCCCAAGCCTCTTCCAACCTGTCCTCAAACAACTCCAGGGATGAGGCATGCACATAATAATAACAATAAAATAATAATAAATAATAATCAAATATTCTTCCAATATCAACATGAGGGTCTAGAACTGACCTGCTGTGAAAGACATTACTCACTTTAGAACATTTTCTGTCAGGCACATCACAACAGAACAACTCTGGAAACATTCCCCAGGAAAGTCTGGAGATGAGAGGTGATGGCAGTGCTCTTGTTCCAGCATAAACAATGGATTTGTGGCAGAAATTGCCAACTCAGCAACTGTGCCCAGAATCCCAGGATCATCTCATTCCAACCCCCTGCCATTGTCAGGGACACCTTCTACTAGACCAGGTGCTCCAAGCCCCATCCAGCCTGGCCTTGAACACTTCCAGGACTAGGGCAGCCACAACTTCTCTGGGTGACCTGTGCCAGTGCCTCAACACCCTCACAATAAAGAATTTCTTCCTGATATCCAGCCTGAACCTGCCCTCCATCATCTCAAGGCCATTGTCCCCTGTCCTCTGACTACATGCCCTTGCCAAAAGTTTCTCTCCACCTCCCTTTATGTACTCCCAAGATCCCAAAATATCAGTGCATACTGCAGAGACCATCCCTGGCCAAGAGCTTGTCCCAAACTGAATTTTTACATGAGCTATTATCATGTCCTTCATGAGAAGATATTAGAAGAACATGAGAAGAAATAAGAAGAACATGAGAAGAAATATCTATGAGCTCCATTTTAAAAGGACACAGTACCCTCAAGCAATGTTCAGGTCTGGGCTTTGTTTTTAAAAGTATTGAATGAAAGGCAGTGCCTGTGGGAAAGGGAATGCTGATGCATTTTTTTATTTATCAGACAATTCAAGGCTTAAAAAAGCTTAATTATTCTCATATCTACTATATATCCAACTTCTCGTGAATCAGGTCCAGCAAATGCATAGAATTTCATCATCATAATTCTTGGTATTTTCTATTGAGTAGTGAGGCATGACCAAAAAGCCCTAAAATCAGATACTAATTTCAAAATGTTGATGCTGACAGAATTTTCTCACAGGCTTGCACTGAGATAAACACCCCAGAAGGCTGCTGACATCTGATCTTCAAGGCACTCCCTGGCAAACAAACCTCTTTCCCTCTCTCATGAGGGTTTGTTTGAGTGCCTCCCAAGAGAGGTCAGAACTGATGTGTGAAGGGTGCACCCACATCACACACCCAGGGAGTGACCTGCTGTGCTTTCTCAGCTCCCTGCCTGCGAGTGCCAGAGCTCTGTTCTCTCACACAGCACATTCCCTTCTGCTTTATTAGCTGAAACTCAGCCCTGTGTGAAACACAAAGAAATGAACTCCCAGGCCTTTTTTTTTCCTTCTCCTTTTTCAGTGCCTGTACTCTCATGCCAGCTAATTTAGAGGGGAAAATGTGCTGTGAGGAAAGGGAGCAAAATGAGTGATTCTCCTTTCACTTCAGATCACTTCCAATTTTTCAATTTAAACTGCATTTGCATTGAGCATCTCAGTGCAACCCCACAGGCACAAACAGGAGAGCCCCCCCAACACTCCTGCTCTATCATCACCATCCCCTCAATCAGAGATCAGCTCATCATTTGCTGAAAACGTGTTGGTTTTATGACTTTTCTGTGACCAGCCATACACTTTAGAGATCTTTATATCAAGCTATAGGCAGTGTCTTACACATAAATGTGTGGGTGGCAGTAAGATCTCCAGAGCCATAAGGAAAGCAACATAACAGACACTGTAGATGGAAATTCCTGTCATAGCCACATCCCAGAAAGTCTCTGATGCACCATCCACAGAGCTGTTTCCCAAGTCAGCAGACCTTGGCAAGTGCTTCTGCTGCCAGGTAAAGTAAAATGAGGCAATATCAGGCTGGAGAAGGCCATGGCAGCATGGTAACTCTGCCACAGAGCAGAGAGAGAGAGCAAGGAACAATCTGCCCTCCCTGCTGTCTCTGTCCTGCTGGTGCTGTGCTGCAGTGGTGAGCGATGACTCCACACTGGTATCCACACATTTGCTCCTGTTTAACTGCGTGATGACAAGCAGCTCTGGGGAAGAGTGGGAGAAGGGAGCAGCATGGGCAGGAAATGAGGGAGGAGGATTTGGAGAGGGGAAGAATGCTAATGTACAGCTGGAGAGGGATGTGGACATAATAAAACAATGACAGAGTGAAAAAAAAAATAACAACAGGAGGGAAAAAATCCAAAACTCCAATGCTTTCATCATTTAACCAAAGAGTCCTGAGGACACTGAAAGCAATGTTCTTTTCAGGTCAGTGTCCAGTAGGATCCCTTTAATAAAGCCTATCAGCAGCATTGCCATCTGCCCTGTTTCCACTGAATGTGTCACCAGAAATTTAAACCATTTTAAACTTGTAGCCTCTGCAAGGAGCTGCTGTCCATGAGTCTCATTGATGGCTTGAGCACAGTGGGGACAGAGGGGACACTGAGCTTGTTTCATCCATAGGTACATCCATGCCTTCACCTTTCTGCCTCTTGATCCCTTCATTCCTCTGTCCCTCTACCCCTTCATCCCTCCCAGGGAAAGCAATAGGGACAAGGCTTGGCTGGGCCTGCCCTTCTGCTGTGACTTGCTGGAGGAACACATCCTTCCTTAATCCCATCAGACACTTCTCTCACTGCTGCACTTTATTCTCTAATGGGAATAAGACAGAGAAAGAGGATAAGGATGGGCTTCAAATTCTCCCATGGAGCAAGTTCAAAGCAAAGTCAAGAGAGTTCATCATGAGGGTGGGGAACTCTTCAGCACAGGATGCTGTAGGTGCTGATAAGTGGTGAGTTTTCAGGGGTATGTGCACGTCAAGAAAGCCCCCAGTTTTACAAAATACACAGAAGCCACTCCAGCTCAGGAAATCTCTGAACACCAAGCGGTTGGATGCCAAAAGAATAATTTACTGAAATATGTTTACCTTGTTCTTATACCTCGTGTCACCCTGGGCACTGCCAGAGACAGGACATGAGGCTACCCAGCCAATACAGCCTCTCCCACGTCCTGTCATCCCAGGACCTGTTCCATACTCCATGGAAGCAATATCTCCCCTTCAGGAAACACACAACCCTTCCCTCCAACAGGCAGCTTATGGTTTTTAAGTATGACCAGCACCATCCCAACCCCTGATCTTTAACATCAGTGTTATTCCAGGCCCTCAAACTCTGCTTCCCAAATTGACCCCGTACTTCCAGCACCATTTCAATCACTCACAGTCTCCAGGGACTATGACACCAACTCTGCATTAATCCAAATAATGTTTTACTCCTTCTGCCTCAGGCCCCTCACCAAGAACCTCAGAGTCCAAAGTCAGGTTTGGGAGATGGAAGGAAGGTGTTAAAAGCAGGGAGAAGTGATTTGGGAAAGGAAAGGTTAAATAAATAGTTCAATAAATCCACAAAAACCAGAAAGATGTCTTCTTTTCTGCTACTTTTCTGCACTGTTTTTTTACTCCTTGCTTACACTTTTTTTTCTAGTCACCAGTGCCAACATACCCTCAGAAAAGATGTCTTTAAAGCTCCTTTTTGCTTGATAAAATGCTATTTTTGTTGTGAAGTGTGATAAGTACCTAAAAAAATCTCTTGTACCCCTGTCAAAGACAGAAAACTATCTAAGGAAAAGGTCTTTTCTTAGGAAACAGCACAAACTCAGTCCAAAATATGTCTATCACACATAATTGCTTCCAATAACTTGGACTGTCTTAGTCTTGGCAGCTGTTGGCTGAAAGCATCTTGTGTAAAGGGAAAAAGTACAATATTTACAGGGTGGCTTAGGGCATCTCATTTAACAGTTCACAAACTATTCGGGTTTTGCTTGCCCACAGATTTACCCCCCACTTCCTCAGACAAACGTGTCTGCAGGCAATACATGCACCAAGATTGACCAAATGCCATTGACTCAATTCTCATGCCAGAAGGGAGGTGTGATATACACCCAGTACCCATTCAAGCACAGAAATTTCATCAGTCCCACCCTGGGGTTGCAGCACCTTCCTGCAGACTCATAAGAAATTATTTGCTCTGATGATAAACATCACCACAGCAGCAAATCTGCCTTTTCATGCAGCATTGCTGGGCATGGCTCCCTTTTTTTTTTTTTTTTTTTTTTTTTTTTTTATATTTCTTTATTAGGTTTCTGTGATCCTGAAACTCCACCAGGGAAGCATGTGTGTTGGGAGAGAACAGGAGACAGGTAGGCCACCCTGATTAATAGGACAATGATGAATTGTGTCCATGACCTGATTCATTATTTGTGGTTTTTTTCACCTCGACCTGAGAGCTGCCTCAGCAGAGCAGCCAGTCAGTCAGGGCACTGCCAAGTCACAGGGCTCTGAGAGATGCACTTTCACATGCAGAAACAGTGGTTATTTTTTATTTGTGTCATATTTCAGGCCTCTGCGCTGTTCTCCCTAAGGCAGGAGAGGGAGGTGAGACCCTGCTGGCAGAGGTAAGGTCACACACAGCTCCATGCTCAGAATATTTATTTAACAGGACAAGAGTGAGGAGAGGGAGTACAGGACATGCAGCTCAAGTATCATCCACAGAGGTTGCAGAGGTTGTCATCACAAGCTTGACAACATGTTTAACAGCTTTCCTGGCATGCTCTGAATACAGAGGCATCCCTGTTCTGCATCCAAGCCTTTGGCCACTGTGGTCTGCACTGGAAAAGTAAGAAGCACTCAGGCTTGGGCACTGATTTATCACTGACTGGACTACTTCCATCTTGGAGCAAATTTCAAGCCTTTCAAGGAGGTCTTTCCCAGGCAATGTGTAAATATCATTCGAGGAGCAGCACAAGCCAGGGACTGCTCCCAAAGGGCAGAATGAAATGCCCTTTCCAAGTAAGGATGTTTAATCACGCACATGCCAACCTGCCATGTCCTCTGGACCAAGGAATGGACCTTGCCCCTTATTTGTCCATAAAACATTGTCATAGAAACCAGACTCTAGACACAGCTGAATTTATTTGAGGATGAATATTATATCCCAGTGGTATTTTGGAGATAAAATTAAGACCAAAAAAAAAAAAAAAAAAAAAAAACAACATAAGCAGATCTTCTTCCTCCGTACATCTAAAGACTTTTGTCCACTGTAGCAAACTGCAAAGAGACAGCCACTCATATGTGATCACTGAAGGCCACCCCGCACCAAATATACCTTCCAACTGGAATTAGGACCATGACAGGAACTTGAGATAAGATAAAGTGAATACTATTGTCCAATCATCCCAGGTCTGGGGAGAAGAAAGTGCCCACCACTGACACTTGAAGAGACACTGGAATGCTCATGGTTCCAACATTCAGGGGGAAGCTGCCGATGTGCAAAATACCTGCCCAGGTGCCCACCTCAGGCCACAGTGTGGTGTTGAACAAGATAAGGAAAAAGGCAAAAAAACAATCAGCTGAAACTCCCTGACTCACGGGAGGTACCTGGGCATTCCCACCTGAATCTGAGTGGATATAAATCCAATAGAGTTGGTGTTCCTGGGATTTCTCCCAATACTTGATGAGTCTGGTCTGTGATCATCACTTTGATCAACAGACATTGAAACTGGAACAACCAAGTTTTACTGTGAGCCCTACAGGTGGTGACATCTTTCTACTTCTATCTTTTCCTTCTCTTTCTTATGTTTATATAAGTGGTATCTTTATGCTTTTATATTGTCATTTTACTATAGATAACAACCAAAATGGGTCCATACCCATTTTTCTGTGCAAATTGTTCTACAATAAACCCTACATGTGTATATTTGCAAAAACTCATCATTCAGTGTTGTTTCACTCTAATCTCTCCCAAGGGATTTATAACCAAGAACCTGGGTTATCCTGGCCTTCTAGGAGAGGTCATAACATGTGTCCAACACTCCCACAGATACCCAGTGTTTTCTTTCTGTGTTTCTTCTGCTGCACAAGCAAGCAGAATAAAAAAAACAGGATAACAACTGTTCACTAATTACATGCCAAGGATTTGGCTAGTTTGGTGAGCCATCACTGCTTTCTAGAGAGAAAAAATGTTGGACTTTTTTGGCTTTATGTTTATATCTTCATTGAAATTTTAATTTTCCAAATGAACCACAGCCAGTATGAACTCATGGTTTCTACAGGGTTTTGAGTCCAGGAGGGAACACAGATTTCAGTACACTGCCTCTGCTTCACTGCAGTGGCTGGAATTAAACTCCTCAGTTCTTCAAATGGAAGGCTCTGGAATATTCAAGGGATAACTGCTTCATCAAGAACATTTGCTTATATGAATTAATTAGAGCTTTAGGACGTGAAATTCCAACTTGGAAAAGAAAGAAATCCAGCCCGGGAAGAGTTAATGACTCTGACAAGGTCAGTCTGGGCTCCAGCCTTTGCTGGAGGTTTGCAGTGCCTGAGGGCAGTACAAGAAGGGTACCAAGAGAATGGGAATACTGACTTTGTCAACAAAAAAAAAATATTGTTTCTTGATTTCTTTATCAAGGGGGAGGTTTCTTTTGAACAGGTCAATACAGTCCTGCTCTGACTTTCCTGTATGTGTGAAGATGGGCTTTGCACCACTGCTGTAAATTTTATGAGATGAGATACATCATAAGTTACATGAAGCCATGTGAGTCAGCAGCTCTCTCCAGTCAAGCAACTTTCCAGCCAAGGAGCAGGAGCAGTTCACAGTAAAATCCATTGGCACTTGTCTCTTCAGCCAGATTGCGCCTGGCTCTCGGCGGCCACGCTTGAGGGCACGCACGTGGTCGCCCCCGAGTCTCTGCTGAGACTGTTGCGGGTGGCGGTGATTGCTGCGGCATGGGTAGCACAGCAGAGGCACAGAGCATGAGGAAACTGAGGCAAAGGAATAAGGGAGGGACACTTGTCTGAATCCCCAAACGTTTAATGTCGAAGTCGGGGCAGAGCAAGTGAACCAAATCTGAACCTGAAGGGGCTACTTTTATAGGGATGGGGGAACACGGGGAGGACACAACCTCTGACCAATAGGAGGGCATTAAGGGAGGGGTGCAGGGTAAAGGCTCCCCAATAGAAGCCAACACAGGGAGGGAGCAAACCTTACAACCCAATTCTGCATCGAGGAAGGGATGAGGGACAGGGAACTCTCCAGAACCAAAGGAGTGTGCTATCTTTGACAGACAGGGGTGAGACAAGGGAACAAGGGAGGTATACAGGTGGATTGACAGGTGGATTGACATACATTTCAGTGGGGAAAACTATGGTAAACAACTCAGGACTGAACCATTAGGGAAGCCAAATGGGGTACATAGAATAAAGCATTACAAACTTATAACAAGGAGTATCAAAACATACTACAGAAGAACCAACTGTAAAATAACAGACTACCATACCAGATCTGTGGTTTTTTTGCTTCTTTGCCTGTATTCACACTTACACCTGCCTAACACGATGCAGGAGAAGTTGTACTGACGGCACTTCAGTGGGATGACTTACACACCTGTTCCTACAAGGCTGGGATTTTCATTAGTAGGAATTCTAGATTTTTCAGTGGCCATATTCATCTAATAAATTAGACATTTCTGAACAGTGTTTAATTGTGGATCAAGCTTCCAAAAGAGATGCAAAAATTAACAAAATAGTCTGGAGCTCTAAAGGACGTAAAGGGAAGCTCTGAAGATGTGAAATCATGTCCACAAACAGAATTTCAGAAGGAGAAGTAAATAATTAATTCCTTTTCCCTCCAGGTGTAAGGAAACTGGTGGGAAATGATGCAGAGGCTTCAAAGGGAAAAATCATGAGGCTGTGGTCCTTAGGAAAAAGCAAGATCCATTCAGATGTGTCTCACTTGTTCATCAAACAAAGGCAACAAAAAATCTGGGTGAAATCCTGCTCTGTTGGATACAGCAGAGAATTCTTTGGGAATTCCCCCTTTCGCTTTCATCTAGGGTTTCTTGGGGTTTTTTTGCAGGAGACAGAGATGACCTTTCACCATCTCCGTTCCACATCAATGCTGTGAAGCTGAATGTGAACTGACACAAACTGGGTTTACCAAGCAGCTTTTCAACTCATTGCTGGGGACTCCTCTGGAGTCTGCCAGATGCTGCAAGTGACCATTTATCTTTATGGCAAAAAATACCCACAAGCAGAGCCTTTGCTGGCATAAATTACCAGATTGCAGCATCTGAGGACTTGCCTCTACTTTGGTCACTCAAAGGTGGCACTTCAATCTATTTCTGATGCACTGTGTCATCCTGGGAGGTGTGAGTAGCCATCTCGACTTCCTCTCTGTTCATAATTTAGAGGTGAACTTACAGTGTTTAGCAGGTCCATAGTTTGGGATATGGAAACCTCAGAGCAAAAAACTTTTTCCAAACATCTCAGACTCTCTCAGCTGAGGAAATGGAGGTTTTTACAGAGCAAGAAGTATTTCAGCCTAGGAATAGTAGTCTGAAATGCTGGTGAAAAAGGAATGTATAGCTCCTAAGTGCTCCAGATCTTGCTCACACAAGAAACTCAAGTTTCCAGGTTGATGAGGCACTAAACTCACACCTGCCTTCTTTCTTAGTAACTTGACTGGCTCAGAACTTGCTAGGGGAACCACGAATTTGACCTTCCATCAAATTAACTGCACAGAAAATCTTTCTCATCCCTCAGACTCTTCTGAGAACATCCAGTAGAAGCCAATTACTGTATCTGGTAGTGTGCAAAGCATTATTATGCACAAAACTTTCCCACATGCTGAGGGTTTAATATTTTCCTTAGTCATGGTGAGATTTCTTGTAGTCTTCTTAATTTCTAATTGTAAAAACGCATTTCTTTAAAGGGCACATGTCAGAGCAAATTCTCAATAAAAAGCATCTCTTTAGGAACCTGTATTCATTCCATACAGCATTGGCAGGGATAAGATCATCTCACACCTAAGAATATGTCTGGTACATTTAAGGCACAATAACTATTGATTCTCTTGCACAAATGGAAGAGTAAATATGACTGAGATGATTTCACTGCTTTAAAAATTCCAGAAAGGGAGAAAAATAAATAAATTCAAACCAGCCAGCATGTGTTTTGTCAGATGAAATCAGGAGGGAACAATATGTGCTTTCTGAAAATATAAGAGTCTTAAATGCAATGAAAAGATTCATTTGTTTGGTTTTAAACAAGAAGGAAACAATAAAAGCACAGTTGTATCCGCTAATATTCGCTCTCTGGGCAGATGTGGTTGGTAGCTTTCTCCAGTTATGTACAACACATTGAAAAGAAACTTAGGAAAAGTAAAACAGGCAGTTTAAGAAGAAAAGAACAAATAACTGAGTAGTCTGGAAGCAGTAGTGTCAGCAGCTATTGTCTTTCTGAGTGCCAGAAAGGCATCTGAAGGTCAGTAACACCAGGAGTGCAGCAGTTCTGTGTGAGCGCTGAATGGGTTGGGTTGGAAGGGACCTTGAAGATTCTCTAGTTCCAACCCCCTGCCATGGGCAGGGACACCTTCCACTAAACCAGGTTGCTTAAAGTTCCAACCTGGCCTTGAACACCTCCAGGGATGGAGCAGCCACAGCTTCTCTGGGCAGCCTGTGCCAGGGCCTCACCACCCTCCCAGGAAAGAATTTCTTCCTCAGAGCTAATCTAAATCTCTCCTCTTTCAGCTTAATGCCATTCTCCCTTGTCCTGTCACTCCATGCCCTTGTCAGAAACCTCTTTCCAGATTTCTTTTAGCCCCCCCCTCAGGTGTTGAAAGGCTGTGATCAGGTCACATTTTCAGGACAAATGCAGTAGCTGCAAGTTCTGGATTCAAAACAAAGGCTTCCTAACCCTGAGTTTGATTACAGATCAACTTCTTGAGTTGGACCTTGGTCTGGTGAGCTGGGGCAGCAGTTGCCTTGCAGGAGATACATTTATGTTCCAAGATGCACAATGAGTGGTCACTATCCACTTTACTCCAGGTCTGAGAAGGATCTCACACATCTACAGCCACAGGGAAAGTGAAAAGCAAGCTCCTGCTGTGCAGTCTCTGGGCCCAGGCTGTCCAGGGAGACCAAGAATTGAACTGGTTGATGGATTCAGGATGTGCTCATGCTCAATGATGTCTTCCTCCAGATACTTTCTCCCTAGGGCAACTGTACCTGTACTCCCATGTCAGCCCCATCTTGCCCTTTTAGGGCTGATAATCTTGTTCTTTCCCAAAGATACACTGCACTGTTTGTCCCCTGTCTGGCAGCTTCAGTGAAGCACTGAGGAAGCAGCCTGAATGAGTGCATTTGCTCACCACATAAATTCCTGAAAGAAAAGGTTATGCAAATATTTCATTTCCACAGCAGCAGGCTTTGACCGCAGGACAACCTCTGTGGCTGTGTTATCTCTGCTAAAGGCTTCCAACTATGCTCAGATCTGGCATGTGAGATAAATGGCCATGTAAAGGGGTTAGGGTTTGTGATGAAATATTGTTGAAAGGCATCACAGTGATTCCACTGACTCAAGAGAAAGGAGTCTTGCTATACAGCTCCAGTTTGGCCAGTGGGATGTTTTCATTCCAACTTCTTCAGGATTAAAAGTTCAGGCTCTTTCTGTAGTGCTCTGACATACAGCTGCTCCAAGGCAGCAGGTACCCAGTTCTCAGTACATAGATGTATAAGAGAAGCAACCATATTTATGTTACCAGACTCCTTGAAAGTCTGAGAGAAATGGGATTGTTGAGTCTGAAAAAAAAGAAGGCTCTGGGGAGACCTTGGAGCCCCTTCCAGTACCTGAAGTAGTCTCAAATTTAATCTGGAGAGAGAGACATTTTAGTGACAGGAAAAGGGGGGATTGATTTAAGCTGAAAGAGGGTAGATTTAGATTAGATATTAGGAAGAAACTCTTCCTTGTGAGGGTGGAGAGGCACTGGAACAGATTGCCAAAAGGTGCTGTGGATGCTGCAACCCTGGAAGTGTTCAAGGCCAGGCTGGATGGGGCTTTGAACAACCTGGTTTAATGGAAGGTGTCCCTGCCAATGGCAGGGGGTTGGAACTTGATGATCCTGGGATGCTGGGCACAGCTCCTCACTTGGCAATTTCTGCCACAAATTAATTGCTTGTGCTGGAACAAGAGCACTGCCATCACTTCTCATCTCTGGGCTTTCCTGGAGAATGTGTACAGAGTTGTACTGATGTGATGTGGCTGCCAGAAGGTGGTCTAAAATGAGTAATGCCTATTACAGTAGGTCAGTTCTAGACCCTTATATTAACCTATGTATTAAACACTTATGGGAACAAAAGTGGTGAGCAAACCTAGTGCAATCAGAGATCAGTTATTTGGCTCAGGGCCAGCACACAGCAACAATTCTCTAGCATTAGGGATTTACTCGGACAGAAGTGTGATTCTTACATTTAATGGCTTTTGATAGAATTTCCCCCCACACACACTTTTAATTTATCCATGTTTGTTTTACTGCCTCCAGACTTCTGGCATTCTCACTTACCTGTGGCAATAAATTAAAAATATTCTTTAAAAAAAAACAACATGAAGAAGTAAAATAAAACTATTATTTCATATGCAAACATTAAGATTTCTCTCTCTCTCTCTGTCACTTTATTCATCTGATTTTCTGTAGACTCTTCTCCTGCTGGACAAAGACTCTCTCCTGTGTCCCTCACTGTGGATATGTCCTTGTAGGTGGCTGTCCTTGGAGACAGGCCCTCACAGACATTTGAGCACATTTAGCTTTCCTCTCCAGCTTTGGTTTGTTTCCTATTAAGGTGACAGTCCTGCAATCCTTCTTCATTAAAACAGGCGATTGGAGAGGAAAGTGACTCCCTGCATATGTTATCTCCAGCACCTGACCAGCTAAATAACAACTTGTTGCCTCAGGAAAGGTCAACTCCTTCATTTCCCACAGCTCTGTGCATCACCCAGTGTGAAGTGCCTCTCCTGCTGGTCCCGGTGTTTAATGTGTCCTTATATCTGCAGGTGTCTGTACAAGCACACTGGATACGAATAATTACATGGTATATCAGTATTGCTCATTATGGTGTGTCACCTTCGAGTTTAACAAAGATTTCTGAACAACCTGGGAAAAGAATAGGTCATGGCTTACCTAAAAATGCTTTTTCCTATGAAGCTGCATTTTTGTTGTCCCTGCTGTCCTTCCCTGTACCTTCTGTAGCTCACCCTCTTTTAAGAAGGGTGCACACAGTTTTCAGAATGATAACAAAATTCAAGTCAGAAAGAGCCTCAAGAAATCCTCCTGTCCAAACCCCTGGTCAAAAAAGGCCTTTGAGATTAGATCTGATTCGTGGAGCCTTGTCTCAGAAATCTGATTAATATTTCCAAGGATGGAAACTCTACAGATTTTCTGGGTAACCTGTTTCACTATCTAGACTAGCACTGATAGAAAGGAAATCTTGGCATTATAATTTCCTCCCAGTTTTCTCTAACCAATGGGTTTCCACATTCTGGAATAATTTTTGGATGGGTACCTGCCAGCCTGGACTTGATTAGCATTGTATCTTTATGTGTAATTATCAACATCTCCAGCTAGTCCTCCTGCAGTTTTGGCTCCAGGGGCTGTGACTGCTTTCAGACTGATTGCCCATGGTCACTCCTTGTTCAGATCCAGTTTCAGAATATTTACTTTGGTTTCGTGGGCAGCATTCTGGAATTCACATCCTTCAGTCTTTCTGCCCATTGATGTAAACTTCTTAATACAACAGAAAAGTCAATGGATCAAACCAGCTGTCTGAAGACCCTCCCCACAAATTTTTCTAGCTGGAATAACTGGGAAAAAGAGAGACAGCTTTGTTACTTTCTTGCATTTTTTTTAATCTTTCTTTATCAAGACTTGAAAAACATCCTGTTTTCAGGTTTCCAGATGGCCCCAGCTCTATGATCATTTATTGTGTGGACATGAGGAGGCTGGTTAGCAATAAACAAAGGTCCACAAATTTTCAAAGGAATTAAAACCACTTGTTGAAAAACTAATTAAGTATCATACAGATCAGATGCATGCTACAGTGATTGCAAATGCTTTGTGTCTCAAGTGCTATCTTAGCACAGACATCAACTTCATAATTTTAATTTCCTTACACTCACCCTCTCTTCAGTTCCGCCCGAGTGATTTATTTGGGTTTTTCAAGTGGTATAAATTAGCATAAATTCAAATGTCAATATCAGGGAAGAAAAAGAAAAAAACCAACAACAATGAAAAAATAAAACACTGTAGGGAAAACCATGTGTCTTTTTTCAATTCCCTGAAACATCCATATTATTAACTAGGGAAGCATATCTACTTAAAAATGCTGTGACCACAAGTAGTTTAGTTTCTCTCATAAAGCAGAAAGGAGTGCTTCACAAATCACAAAAGACCTTTATTAATCTGTTGGTTTTATGCAAAACTCTAAGAACACTAACAACTTGGCTTTTGCACCTCTTCCATACGCAGATTTTAGGAGCAGATGAATCATTGTCACATCAAGTCCGACCAAAGCACAACCAAAATGCTGGTACCAAATACACACAGTTTTCACAAATACCATCACAGGTAGGCAGGTTCTGTTTAATACCTCTGTCAATTACCTGCATGAGGCACCCTCAGTCAGTTTGCAGCTGACACCAAGGTGGTGGCAGTGTCGATTTTCTGGAGGGTAGGAAGGCTCTACCGGCAGATGGGGCCAGGCTGGCAGGATGGATGTTGTGAGGCCAGAGGAGTAAGATTTAAGAAGAGCAAGGCCTGGCTCCTGCCCTTATGTGCCAAGAAGACCCTGCAGGACCTGCAGGCTGGGGCCAGAATGGCTGGAAAGCTGCCCAGCAGGAAAAATCCTCAGAGTGCTGGTTGACAGTGGCGAAATGTGAGCCAGCGTGTGGCCAAGTGGACAAGGAGGTCAGAGGCCTCCTGGCCTTCTGTGCAGCACTAGTGTGGCAGCAGGACGAGGGCAGTGACTGTCCCTCTGTGCAGGGCACTGGGGAGGCCACACCTCGAGTGCTGGCTGACCCTGTTAAGATGCAATCAGTGAGAGATGCCTATGCACGAACTAAGGTGCCAACAAGACCATCTATCAGAGTGAACAATGGGGGTTTTATTGAACAGTAAATCTGGGGTAGAGAGAAAGGGATGGGAAAGAGGATAATGAGAAGGAAAGAATGGGAAGAGCAAGGGTTGGGCTGGGCTGGGGTGAGGTGGGGAAGAACAAGAGTGGGATTGAGTGGGGAAGAGTGGGAGTGGGGAGGGGAAGATGTCAGACAGGGGAAAGTTCAAGACGCTGGTCACAAGCAGCGTCCCATTGCTCCTTCCCCAGTGGGAGCTTCTGCACTGGGGCCCTGGTGCTTCTTATGGAGTTGAGGACACCAGGTCATTCAGCCGGGGTTAACACCTTTCACCAGTCTATGTTGTTGCTGGTATCCAGGGAGGCATTTTCCTATCTGCCATGTGAAGAGAGAATGGGTTTGCCTTCATTTACATGCAGTGCTGAGGCGCAAGGAGCATTTCAGAGCTTCAAATGCAGCCTGGAGCAGAGTGGGCATGCACCCCCACAATGCAGCACTGTGGGATTATGCAATCATCAGCACTGTCACCCTTCCTCATCCAGCTCTCCCTGACCAGGCTGCCTTGCTGCTGGCATGGGGTGAGGGGCTGGGGTTGGCAGCAGGACCTACCCTTGGCAAGTGGTTGCCTTGGCCACCATCCACCCATCCATCCATGCATCCCGTCTTTGGATCACCCTGGTGCCGTTACCTCAGGGACCTGCCGCTGCCCCGGGGAGCTGGGCATCCTCAGGGCGAGCCGGCATCTTTGCTGAACGCCCTGGTGCTGGCCCGGGGCTCACTCCTCCGGCTGCCCCCTGAGGCAGCTGCAGGAGAAAAGGCGGCGCAGAGCCCGCCGGGCCCTCTTGGCCATGGAGCGCCATCGCCGTGGGGCCGGGGACTGCGGGACGGCTGCGCTGCCAGCGGGGCCGGCAGGAACGCTGCGGGCCAGGGGCTGGGCAGGCGCCGGGCAAGCTCCTGCCGGCGCTTCATCCCCGCAGGGCTTTTCCTGGGCAGGGGCGGCCTGGGCACGGCCAGCCTCCGTGCCTGCCGCGTCGGCCTCGTCCGCGGCATCGGCAGGCGCGGCGCAAACCGCAAACACCTTTGCCTCCTCGGGGAGAGGCTCGCTGTGCCCCTGGTCGCTCAGGTCGCTGTCCGGAGGAGTAGCTGCTGGCTCTAACTCTTCGTCTCGCGGCGGGATGGACAACGGGCTCTCTACTTCTCCGGCCCGCTCTCCTGCCGCTTCTTCTCGCTCCCACTTCTCCAGGAGCTCGTTCAGAAGAGTTTCCAGCGACGGCGAATCCTCAGAGTCAGACCCCAAGTCTGCCAACAGCTCACGAGACACAAGCTCCAAGTAGTTTTGTGCCTCTCCTCTGGCCTCTTCTGCCATGCTGCAAGCACTGAGTGGCACCGAGGGGTCTGCAGCTGCTTCCGGCGTGGCACCTGATGGATCCCTGAGATCACAGCTGGACGTCATGGCACTTTCTTCATTGCCCATGGAGAAGAAGATCTCTCCAAAGAGCTCTGCGTACATTCTGTCTTCCTCCACCTTCTCCAGCTCCTCTCGCTTTTCCTGCATAAGATTAAGCAAATGTTCAGGCCTCACCCACTGCTGCTTGTGAAGTGCAGTGTGTTCAGCTGGACAACGAGTTGCCCTCTCCTCACTGGGGCCTCCAGACAAAGGAGAAGCTGAGAAACCTGAGGTTTCCTCAGGCTCTGATGTGAGGAAGAGCTTGCCGTGGCCCTCATCCCATGGATCTCCAGCCAGGCCACAAGCTTATGCCTCTACCTCGTTCTCTTCCAACGGGGCAAGGGATGCGCTCTGCAGGTCTCGGTCCTGCTCTCCTGCAGCCTGTGTTTCTGGGTGCTCTTCCTCCTCCCGCTTTTCCTCCAGCTCCTTTACAGAAGTGGCACAGGGCTGTGGGTTTTCACAGACAGAGCACCACACAGGCTTCCAAGCCGGCTGCACCCCGGTGCGGAGCGGCGCGCCGCGTGCAGGTGTCACGGGTGGCAGGCGGTGGCCCTGCCTTGCTGCTGACCCATTCCAGAGCCCTCCGGTTCTGCTCCCCGGGGAAAGTGTTCCCTGGGCTCTGCCTGAAGCCAGAGTGCCCCATGGAGGAGGTGGCACATGCTTTCGCTGGCCCCAGGACATGGGGCCCACAGCACGTGCTGTGCCTCTGGGAGAGGATCCAGAGGCTGCTGCTGCTGCTGGCAGAGGGGGCAGCTTAACGCAGTCAGTGGATGCCCTTGAGCTTTGAGCACTGAGCTGCTGTGGGGGGGCCAGTGTCAACTGAGGGCCGTGGAGAGGCGGCAAGTCCGACACGGACAATCTCCGTGGCCCTGTGACACTGCTGCGGGGCACGGAGCGCCCGCCCCCCTGGTTGCCCCTGCGTGTGCGGGACCTGGTGGGGCTCCATGACGGGATGATTCTGGGGAACAGAGTGGGCCTGTCCCCAGGGATGGGTGTGATGGTTGTCCAGGTGACCTGAGGTGCTGCCTGTGGCTGCCTGGGGGTCACCTGTGGGAAGCAGGAGGAGGCACGGGATGGAGGCGGCTGTGTGAGCACAGTGTCCCCCACGTGCCTGCAAGCCCAGGCCTGGCCCCGAGGCAGGTGCTGGCCATAGCAGCCAGGCTGGGCCGGGCTCCCAGCTGGGCTCGCTGCCTCTGGGGCATTGCTGTGCCTGGGCCATCCCAGCACCAGCCCCTCCGCAGAGCATGGGCTGGTGCCAGGCCTGGCTGTCTCTGCCCCAGGGCTTCCCCCAGCTCCCACTGCAGGCTGTCCCTCCATCCCCGGCCCTCACCTGTTGCTGCCGCCGCCGGTACAGCAGTGGCTGCCCCTCACGGGGCTGGCTGTGAGCATTTAGTTCCTCCTTCCTTGACATTGTGGCAGTGCTCTAATGACCACTGGCCACAATCACCCAGGGGAGCTGCTGCCTCCAGAGAAGCTGCTGCCTCCTCAGAGAGCTGCTCTGCTGGGAGTGGCCACTGCAGAGTCTGGCAGCCCCAAGGGTCATGACGTGCACCCGCGTCACAATGGCCTCTGGGCACGATGTCACTGCAGGTCACAAAGGTCTGCTGGGCATGGCCACCCTTTCTCCCAGAGGCCTGGCGGTTTCCATGCTGATGGCCCTTGACACAAAGGCATTTTTAATGCCTTTGCCCCTCAACTTTGCCTATGCTTGTTCCTCTCCCAGTGACCCATAGCTCTCTCTTGTCTCACCTTCTGGTTCTCCCCTAAACATCCCCAAGGAAGCCCAGTGCCAAAGTGCCAGAGTGCTTTGCCCACCCACAGCACTATGTGTCCCAGCCCTTGACACTGACCTCAGGTACAGAGATCATCAGAAAGGCAAAAGTTCCATTTGAACTTAATCTGGTGGCTGCTGTGAAAGACTCTAAAAAGTGTGTTTGAAAAAAAAAAGATAAATACCAAAGCAGAGCCAAGGAAAATGTCCGTTCTTTATTTCGGCGAGGATGCAGAGGGGCGGGATTTTGGTCAGGTACATGCTAGTGACATCCTGGCAATCTGTGTCAGCTATACCAACCGACTCCTTGAGTGGTAGTCCAGTTATCTCTTGCCTCTTTGTCATAAATATATGACATATTCCAGATCAGAGGTAAGAGGATAGTTAATCGATAGGTTTTCTCATTTATGGGTCATAGTTAATGTAATAATATAACATCTCATGTAATGAGTTCATTGTATGTGGTTTACATGTTGGATGGATAGAATTTGGTTTTTCTTCTGACAGGATAAACAGGATGATTATAAACAGTAAACACTCTAAAGCCAAAACTAACAAAACTAACCAAAGCACAACCAAAATGCTGGTACCAAATACACACAGTTTTCACAAATACCATCACAGGTAGGCAGGTTCTGTTTAATACCTCTGTCAATTACCTGCATGAGGCACCCTCAGTCAGTTTGCAGCTGACACCAAGGTGGTGGCAGTGTCGATTTTCTGGAGGGTAGGAAGGCTCTACAGGCAGATGGGGCCAGGCTGGCTGGATGGATGTTGTGAGGCCAGAGGAGTAAGATTCAAGAAGAGCAAGGCCTGGCTCCTGCCCTTATGTCCCAAGAAGACCCTGCAGGACCTGCAGGCTGGGGCCAGAATGGCTGGAAAGCTGCCCAGCAGGAAAAATCCTCAGAGTGCTGGTTGACAGTGGCCAAATGTGAGCCAGCGTGTGGCCAAGTGGACAAGGAGGTTAGAGGCCTCCTGGCCTTCTGTGCAGCACTAGGTTGCCAGCAGGACGAGGGCAGTGACTGTCCCTCTGTGCAGGGCACTGCGGAGGCCACACCTCGAGTGCTGGCTGACCCTGTTAAGATGCAATCAGTGAGAGATGCCTATGCACGAACTAAGGTGCCAACAAGACCATCTATCAAAGTGAACAATGGGGGTTTTATTGAACAGTAAATGTGGGGCAGAGAGAAAGGGATGGGAAAGAGGATAATGAGAAGGAAAGAATGGGAAGAGCAAGGGTTAGGCTGGGCTGGGGTGAGGTGGGGAAGAACAAGAGTGGGATTGAGTGGGGAAGAGTGGGAGTGGGAAGGGGAAGATGTCAGACAGGGGAAAGTTTGAGACGCTGGTCACAAGCGGCGTCCCATTGCTCCTTCCCCAGTGGGAGCTTCTGCACTGGGGCCCTGGTGCTTCTTATGGAGTTGAGGACACCAGGTCATTCAGCCGGGGTTAACACCTTTCACCAGGCTATGTTGTTGCTGGTATCCAGGGAGGCATTTTCCTATCTGCCATGTGAAGAGAGAATGGGTTTGCCTTCATTTACATGCAGTGCTGAGGCGCAAGGAGCATTTCAGAGCTTCAAATGCAGCCTGGAGCAGAGTGGGCATGCACCCCCACAATGCAGCACTGTGGGATTATGCAATCATCAGCACTGTCACCCTTCCTCATCCAGCTCTCCCTGACCAGGCTGCCTTGCTGCTGGCATGGGGTGAGGGGCTGGGGTTGGCAGCAGGACCTACCCTTGGCAAGTGGTTGCCTTGGCCACCATCCACCCATCCATCCATGCATCCCGTCTTTGGATTACCCTGGTGCCGTTACCTCAGGGACCTGCCGCTGCCCCGGGGAGCTGGGCATCCTCAGGGCGAGCCGGCATCTTTGCTGAACGCCCTGGTGCTGGCCCGGGGCTCACTCCTCCGGCTGCCCCCTGAGGCAGCTGCAGGAGAAAAGGCGGCGCAGAGCCCGCCGGGCCCTCTTGGCCATGGAGCGCCATCGCCATGGGGCCGGGGACTGCGGGACGGCTGCGCTGCCAGCGGGGCCGGCAGGAACGCTGCGGGCCAGGGGCTGGGCAGGCGCCGGGCAAGCTCCTGCCGGCGCCTCATCCCCGCAGGGCTTTTCCTGGGCAGGGGCGGCCTGGGCACGGCCAGCCTCCGTGCCTGCCGCGTCGGCCTCGTCCGCGGCATCGGCAGGCGCGGCGCAAACCGCAAACCCCTTTGCCTCCTCGGGGAGAGGCTCGCTGTGCCCCTGGTCGCTCGGGTCGCTGTCCGGAGGAGTAGCTGCTGGCTCTAACTCTTCGTCTCGCGGCGGGATGGACAACGGGCTCTCTACTTCTCCGGCCCGCTCTCCTGCCGCTTCTTCTTGCTCCCACTTCTCCAGGAGCTCGTTCAGAAGAGTTTCCAGCGACGACGAATCCTCAGAGTCAGACCCCAAGTCTGCCAACAGCTCACGAGACACAAGCTCTAAGTAGTTTTGTGCCTCTCCTCTGGCCTCTTCTGCCATGCTGCAAGCACTGAGTGGCACCGAGGGGTCTGCAGCTGCTTCCGGCGTGGCACCTGATGGATCCCTGAGATCGCAGCTGGACGTCATGGCACTTTCTTCATTGCCCATGGAGAAGAAGATCTCTCCAAAGAGCTCTGCGTACATTCTGTCTTCCTCCACCTTCTCCAGCTCCTCTCGCTTTTCCTGCATAAGATTAAGCAAATGTTCAGGCCTCACCCACTGCTGCTTGTGAAGTGCAGTGTGTTCAGCTGGACAACGAGTTGCCCTCTCCTCACTGGGGCCTCCAGACAAAGGAGAAGCTGAGAAACCTGAGGTTTCCTCAGGCTCTGATGTGAGGAAGAGCTTGCCGTTGCCCTCATCCCATGGATCTCCAGCCAGGCCACAAGCTTATGCCTCTACCTCGTTCTCTTCCAATGGGGCAAGGGATGCCCTCTGCAGGTCTCGGTCCCGCTCTCCTGCAGCCTGTGTTTCTGGGTGCTCTTCCTCCTCTCGCTTTTCCTCCAGCTCCTTTACAGAAGTGACACAGGGCTGTGGGTTTTCACAGAGCGCCACACAGGCTTCCAAGCCGGCTGCACCCCGGTGCGGAGCGGCGCGCCGCGTGCAGGTGTCACGGGTGGCAGGCGGTGGCCCTGCCTTGCTGCTGACCCATTCCAGAGCCCTCCAGTTCTGCTCCCCAGGGAAAGTGTTCCCTGGGCTCTGCCTGAAGCCAGAGTGCCCCATGGAGGAGGTGGCACATGCTTTCGCTGGCCCCAGGACATGGGGCCCACAGCACGTGCTGTGCCTCTGGGAGAGGATCCAGAGGCTGCTGCTGCTGCTGGCAGAGGGGGCAGCTTAACGCAGTCAGTGGATGCCCTTGAGCTTTGAGCACTGAGCTGCTGTGGAGGGGCCAGTGTCAACTGAGGGCCGTGGAGAGGCGGCAAGTCCGACACGGACAATCTCCGTGGCCCTGTGACACTGCTGCGGGGCACGGAGCGCCCGCCCCCCTGGTTGCCCCTGCGTGTGCGGGACCTGGTGGGGCTCCATGACGGGATGGTTCTGGGGAACAGAGTGGGCCTGTCCCCAGGGATGGGTGTGATGGTTGTCCAGGTGACCTGAGGTGCTGCCTGTGGCTGCCTGGGGGTCACCTGTGGGAAGCAGGAGGAGGCACGGGATGGAGGCGGCTGTGTGAGCACAGTGTCCCCCACGTGCCTGCAAGCCCAGGCCTGGCCCCGAGGCAGGTGCTGGCCACAGCAGCCAGGCTGGGCCGGGCTCCCAGCTGGGCTCGCTGCCTCTGGGGCATTGCTGTGCCTGGGCCATCCCAGCACCAGCCCCTCCGCAGAGCATGGGCTGGTGCCAGGCCTGGCTGTCTCTGCCCCAGGGCTTCCCCCAGCTCCCACTGCAGGCTGTCCCTCCATCCCCGGCCCTCACCTGTTGCTGCCGCCGCCGGTACAGCAGTGGCTGCCCCTCACGGGGCTGGCTGTGAGCATTCACTTCCTCCTTCCTTAACATTGTGGCAGTGCTCTAATGACCACTGGCCACAATCACCCAGGGGAGCTGCTGCCTCCAGAGAAGCTGCTGCCTCCTCAGAGAGCTGCTCTGCTGGGAGTGGCCACTGCAGGGTTTGGCAGCCCCAAGGGTCATGACGTGCACCCGCGTCACAATGGCCTCTGGGCACGATGTCACTGCGGGTCACAAAGGCCTGCTGGGCATGGCCACCCTTTCTCCCAGAGGCCTGGCGGTTTCCATGCTGATGGCCCTGGACACAAAGGCCTTTTTAATGCCTTTGCCCCTCAACTTTGCCTATGCTTGTTCCTCTCCCAGTGACCCACAGCTCTCTCTTGTCTCACCTTCTGGTTCTCCCCTAAACATCCCCAAGGAAGCCCAGTGCCAAAGTGCCAGAGTGCTTTGCCCACCCACAGCACTATGTGTCCCAGCCCTTGACACTGACCTCAGGTACAGAGATCATCAGAAAGGCAAAAGTTCCATTTGAACTTAATCTGGTGGCTGCTGTGAAAGACTCTAAAAAGTGTGTTTGGAAAAAAAAAGATAAATACCAAAGCAGAGCCAAGGAAAATGTCCGTTCTTTATTTCGGCGAGGATGCAGAGGGGCGGGATTTTGGTCAGGTACATGCTAGTGACATCCTGGCATTCTGTGTCAGCTATAAGTGTGGCCAGCAGAACCAGGGCTGTGATTGTCCGTCTGTGCTGGGCACTGGGGAGATCACACCTCATATCCTGTGTCCAGCTTTGATTCCCTTCACTGCGTGGCTACATTTAAAACACATTACCAATTCCTTGAGTGGTAGTCCAGTTATCTCTTGCCTCTTTGTCATAAATATATGACATATTCCAGATCAGAGGTAAGAGGATAGTTAATCAATAGGTTTTCTCATTTATGGGTCATAGTTAATGTAATAATATAACATCTCATGTAATGAGTTCATTGTATGTGGTTTACATGTTGGATGGATAGAATTTGGTTTTTCTTCTGACAGGATAAACAGGATGATTATAAACAGTAAACACTCTAAAGCCAAAACTAACAAAACTAACCAAAGCACAACCAAAATGCTGGAACCGAATACACACAGTTTTCACATATGTCATCACAGGTAGGCAGGTTCTGTTTAATACCTCTGTCAATTACCTGGATGAGGCACCCTCAGTCAGTTTGCAGCTGACACCAAGGTGGTGGCAGTGTCGATTTTCTGGAGGGTAGGAAGGCTCTACCGGCAGATGGGGCCAGGCTGGCTGGATGGATGTTGTGAGGCCAGAGGAGTAAGATTCAAGAAGAGCAAGGCCTGGCTCCTGCCCATATGTCCCAAGAAGACCCTGCAGGACCTGCAGGCTGGGGCCAGAATGGCTGGAAAGCTGCCCAGCAGGAAAAATCCTCAGAGTGCTGGCTGACAGTGGCCAAATGTGAGCCAGCATGTGGCCAAGTGGACAACTAGGTCAGAGGCCTCCTGGCCTTTTGTGCAGCACTAGTGTGGCAGCAGGATGAGGGCAGTGACTGTCCCTCTGTGCAGGGCACTGCGGAGGCCACACCTCGAGTGCTGGCTGACCCTGTTAAGATGCAATCAGTGAGAGATGCCTATGCGCGAACTAAGGTGCCAACAAGACCATCTATCAAAGTGAACAAGGGGGGTTTTATTGAACAGTAAATGTGGGGCAGAGAGAAAGGGATGGGAAAGAGGATAATGAGAAGGAAAGAATGGGAAGAGCAAGGGTTGGGCTGGGCTGGGGTGAGGTGGGGAAGAACAAGAGTGGGATTGAGTGGGGAAGAGTGGGAGTGGGAAGGGGAAGATGTCAGACAGGGGAAAGTTTGAGACGCTGGTCACAAGCGGCGTCCCATTGCTCCTTCCCCAGTGGGAGCTTCTGCACTGGGGCCCTGGTGCTTCTTATGGAGTTGAGGACACCAGGTCATTCAGCCGGGGTTAACACCTTTCACCAGTCTATGTTGTTGCTGGTATCCAGGGAGGCATTTTCCTATCTGCCATGTGAAGAGAGAATGGGTTTGCCTTCATTTACCTGCAATGCTGAGGCGCAAGGAGCATTTCAGAGCTTCAAATGCAGCCTGGAGCAGAGTGGACATGCACCCCCACAATGCAGCACTGTGGGATTATGCAATCATCAGCACTGTCACCCTTCCTCATCCAGCTCTCCCTGACCAGGCTGCCTTGCTGCTGGCATGGGGTGAGGGGCTGGGGTTGGCAGCAGGACCTACCCTTGGCAAGTGGTTGCCTTGGCCACCATCCACCCATCCATCCATGCATCCCGTCTTTGGATCACCCTGGTGCCGTTACCTCAGGGACCTGCCGCTGCCCCGGGGAGCTGGGCATCCTCAGGGCGAGCCGGCATCTTTGCTGAACGCCCTGGTGCTGGCCCCGGGCTCACTCCTCCGGCTGCCCCCTGAGGCAGCTGCAGGAGAAAAGGCGGCGCAGAGCCCGCCGGGCCCTCTTGGCCGTGAAGCGCCATCGCCGTGGGGCCGGGGGCTGCGGGACGGCTGCGCTGCCAGCGGGGCCGGCAGGAACGCTGCGGGCCAGGGGCTGGGCAGGCGCCGGGCAAGCTCCTGCCGGCGCCTCATCCCCGCAGGGCTTTTCCTGGGCAGGGGCGGCCTGGGCACGGCCAGCCTCCGTGCCTGCCGCGTCGGCCTCGTCCGCGGCATCGGCAGGCGCGGCGCAAACCGCAAACCCCTTTGCCTCCTCGGGGAGAGGCTCGCTGTGCCCCTGGTCGCTGAGGTCGCTATCCGGAGGAGTAGCTGCTGGCTCTAACTCTTCGTCTCGCGGCGGGATGGACAACGGGCTCTCTGCTTCTCTGGCCCGCTCTCCTGCCGCTTCTTCTTGCTCCCACTTCTCCAGGAGCTCGTTCAGAAGAGTTTCCAGCGACGACGAATCCTCAGAGTCAGACCCCAAGTCTGCCAACAGCTCACGAGACACAAGCTCCAAGTAGTTTTGTGCCTCTCCTCTGGCCTCTTCTGCCATGCTGCAAGCACTGAGTGGCACCGAGGGGTCTGCAGCTGCTTCCGGCGTGGCACCTGATGGATCCCTGAGATCGCAGCTGGACGTCATGGCACTTTCTTCATTGCCCATGGAGAAGAAGATCTCTCCAAAGAGCTCTGCGTACATTCTGTCTTCCTCCACCTTCTCCAGCTCCTCTCGCTTTTCCTGCATAAGATTAAGCAAATGTTCAGGCCTCACCCACTGCTGCTTGTGAAGTGCAGTGTGTTCAGCTGGACAACGAGTTGCCCTCTCCTCACTGGGGCCTCCAGACAAAGGAGAAGCTGAGAAACCTGAGGTTTCCTCAGGCTCTGATGTGAGGAAGAGCTTGCCGTGGCCCTCATCCCATGGATCTCCAGCCAGGCCACAAGCTTATGCCTCTACCTCGTTCTCTTCCAACGGGGCAAGGGATGCGCTCTGCAGGTCTCGGTCCTGCTCTCCTGCAGCCTGTGTTTCTGGGTGCTCTTCCTCCTCCCGCTTTTCCTCCAGCTCCTTTACAGAAGTGGCACAGGGCTGTGGGTTTTCACAGACAGAGCACCACACAGGCTTCCAAGCCGGCTGCACCCCGGTGCGGAGCGGCGCGCCGCGTGCAGGTGTCACGGGTGGCAGGCGGTGGCCCTGCCTTGCTGCTGACCCATTCCAGAGCCCTCCGGTTCTGCTCCCCAGGGAAAGTGTTCCCTGGGCTCTGCCTGAAGCCAGAGTGCCCCATGGAGGAGGTGGCACATGCTTTCGCTGGCCCCAGGACATGGGGCCCACAGCACGTGCTGTGCCTCTGGGAGAGGATCCAGAGGCTGCTGCTGCTGCTGGCAGAGGGGGCAGCTTAACGCAGTCAGTGGATGCCCTTGAGCTTTGAGCACTGAGCTGCTGTGGGGGGGCCAGTGTCAACTGAGGGCCGTGGAGAGGCGGCAAGTCCGACACGGACAATCTCCGTGGCCCTGTGACACTGCTGCGGGGCACGGAGCGCCCGCCCCCCTGGTTGCCCCTGCGTGTGCGGGACCTGGTGGGGCTCCATGACGGGATGATTCTGGGGAACAGAGTGGGCCTGTCCCCAGGGATGGGTGTGATGGTTGTCCAGGTGACCTGAGGTGCTGCCTGTGGCTGCCTGGGGGTCACCTGTGGGAAGCAGGAGGAGGCACGGGATGGAGGCGGCTGTGTGAGCACAGTGTCCCCCACGTGCCTGCAAGCCCAGGCCTGGCCCCGAGGCAGGTGCTGGCCACAGCAGCCAGGCTGGGCCGGGCTCCCAGCTGGGCTCGCTGCCTCTGGGGCATTGCTGTGCCTGGGCCATCCCAGCACCAGCCCCTCCGCAGAGCATGGGCTGGTGCCAGGCCTGGCTGTCTCTGCCCCAGGGCTTCCCCCAGCTCCCACTGCAGGCTGTCCCTCCATCCCCGGCCCTCACCTGTTGCCGCCGCCGCCGGTACAGCAGTGGCTGCCCCTCACGGGGCTGGCTGTGAGCATTCACTTCCTCCTTCCTTAACATTGTGGCAGTGCTCTAATGACCACTGGCCACAATCACCCAGGGGAGCTGCTGCCTCCAGAGAAGCTGCTGCCTCCTCAGAGAGCTGCTCTGCTGGGAGTGGCCACTGCAGAGTCTGGCAGCCCCAAGGGTCATGACGTGCACCCGCATCACAATGGCCTCTGGGCACGGTGTCACTGCGGGTCACAAAGGTCTGCTGGGCATGGCTGCCCTTTCTCCCAGAGGCCTGGCGGTTTCCATGCTCATGCCCCTTGACACAAAGGCCTTTTTAATGCCTTTGCCCCTCAACTTTGCCTATGCTTGTTCCTCTCCCAGTGACCCACAGCTCTCTCATCTCTCACCTTTTGGTTCTCCCCTAAACATCCCCAAGGAAGCCCTGTGCCAAAGCGCCAGAGTGCTTTGTCCACCCACAGCACTATGTGTCCCAGCCCTTGACACTGACCTCAGGTACAGAGATCATCAGAAAGGCAAAAGTTCCATTTGAACTTAATCTGGTGGCTGCTGTGAAAGACTCTAAAAAGTGTGTTTGAAAAAAAAAGATAAATACCAAAGCAGAGCCAAGGAAAATGTCCGTTCTTTATTTCAGCGAGGGTGCAGAGGGGTGTGGGATCTTGGTCAGGATATGCCGGGGCATGTTGGCATTCTGTGTCAGCCATGGTGTGGCCAGCAGAACCAGGGCTGTGATTACCCCTGTATTCCTGGCACTAGGGAGGCCACACCTCATATCCTGTGTCCAGCTTTGAGTCCCTTCACCCTGTGGCTTCATTTAATACACATTACCAAATGAATTCTTGCCGTTCCTGTCTAGTCAGACATCAACATTCATAGCTGGCCATTTGCTCCCATTTGGGGCTCATACTTGTTTGTTCTAACAGATAGAGGACAGTTCCTTTGTGATTTAATCAACACAATAATTGGGTATAAGGCAGATGCTGAAGCACCAAACACAGTTAAAAGAAAAGCTGTGGCTTTACCATCAATGGGGTAATATGTGTCATTAACAAGATGTCACCAAGACTGGAAACACTTTCAGAGTGAGCGTCATAATCCCAAATTACCTTTTGTTTATCAGTGGTCCAGGTGCCCTCATCACCTTCCCTTTTAATTGCTATTGCAGCAAATTGCAACCACAGCTGAGGAAGACATGTGGTGGATGGTGTAGCATTTACCTATAGTTACCATCTCAATTAGCAGAAATAAAGAAGCAAGGGTCTTCACCCTGTGGGTCAAGCTGCGTTGATGTGTATGTTGTGTTCTTCTTTGAGAAGGATGAGCAATCCTCCAATGGATAACCTGATCTCCAGAGGTGTGTGCTATGATTCCTGATATCACAGAATCACAGAATCATTAATGTAGGAAAAGACCTCAAAGATCATCAAGTCCAACCTTTGATTGATCACCATGTCAATTAAACCACAGCACTGAGGGCCATGTCCTGACTTATCTTGAACACCTCCAGGCATGGTGACTCCACCACCTCCTTGGGCAGCCCATTCCAATGGGCTTAACCACCTTTTCAGTGAAGAAATACTTACGCATGGCCAACCCAAACCTCCCCTGCTGCACTCTGAGACCATTTCCACAGCTTTTGTTGCCTGGGATAAACATCCAACCCCCACCTTGCTGCAACCATCCTGTCAGGGAGTTGTAGAGAGTGTTAAAGTGTCCACTGAGCCTCCTTTTCTCCAGACTAAACATCCACAGATGCTTCAGCCACTCCTCATATGTCTTACTCTCCCAACCCTTCACAAGCTTTGTTGCCGTGTCATTCCTAGAAAGGCAAAAACAACACAAGTCTCATTGGAGTTTTACAGGCAGGTCTCCCCTTCGTGGCTCAACTTGTCTAACTGCTCATATTAAAGACAGAAGCCCCTTCTCCCACTTGGAATGTCTCTGTTCTGTCTCTTTGAATTCAGCCGTGTAAACATTAAAGGCCTCATTGTAAGAACCACACACTGCCATCTGGCAGGCACCTGTTTCATGTGTCAAAACATCAAACCCCAAAATATTTTCATTGTGCTTCTTAATCACAAAGTGAGTAGATGAATGTGCTTCTGGCCTGGGTGCCATAACTTAACTTTCATGGTTTGCTGAACTTGCTCCATTTTCTCTGGTGACTTTAACTCTCCACAACCCAGGTCACATATCCTGTTTCTTGGCAGCCTATCAAGTTAGTGCTGAAATTTGTGCTCCCAATCCTATTAGAAATTTCAGCTGATATTGTCAAGGACCAACTGGAATCAGATTCATTCTATTTTAATGATGGGTATTGTCTCATATTCAGAGGAACCTGAGGAAAACAACTGGTCATCATTTCCCTCATCACAATCATCATGATCACCCCAAATATCACCATCCCAATCTTCTGGGGACCGTTAGTTTCCGAATTTGCATGGGGTTAGGTGAATGTGGGGCCCACATGGACATCATCTAGATCTTTTCTTCCAAATTTTGTGTTTTCTCCTTTTCTTCCTGCAATTACTTCTGTAACTGTTCAATTTGCATGTACAGTTGTAACTCAGCTGCCTCCTTGCCTTCTATTCCCTCTCTCATATCTCTCAGATCTACATTATGCTTTTTCCTGTCCTCACAGGTGTCTTCTAGGCAGCTGCCTAACATCTTACAAATATTTCCTTTTCCTCTACCATTTTCAATATTTCCTCTTGCTAATTTAATTTGCTTTGTCATTACACTCCAGTCATATCAGTGGTGGTGGGCCCATTTTTCTGAGGATTTGGGACTCAGACTTATTCCATGCTGCCATAAGCAATCAGGGATACTACACCCCATCATGACAACTACACCAATATATTGTGAATGGATGATTTAGATCACTTAAAGAACCCCTGTCAAAGCTATCAGCAAAAGGTCGTTTTAATACAAAGTTGCAAAATTGTGACTTAACAAAGTTTGAGGTCAAGAGTCACTCTGTTACTGATTTGAACAGTCGTTTGAACATTGATTCTAAACTGCCACCTGACAAGTTAAAGTTGCCAAACTACAAGGTTATGCACGGTATCAGTCAATTACCAAAGATCTGCTACGGGTAAAAAAGTCTCTCTGATTTCAGAATCATTCCAGCTCAAAGGGAAATTGCAGCAGAGTGAGGCAGCTCAGCTCGGAGTGGTGCCAGTCACCCCCTCCTGGCACAAGATCCTCTGCCTGCAAGGGTAATCAGAACACATCACAATCTTAAAGGCAGCAATGAATATATTAGAGATGAAGCACAAAGATGGTAAAACTGCTGAATGTTGTTTTTGACAACCTATGAGCTCTCCAGTTGCTCAACTGTAGAACTGCAGTAGCGTTTAGGGCAAGAGACACTTCATTGCTTATTAATTTATCTTTCCAGCTCTTTTTAGAAAGAGAAGGATTCCCATTTCCTGAGGCAAACTGTTAAATATCTCTGTGTCTATGCCTATTTTTATGGAGCCGGATGTGCTAGTTTATGTGCCTGTACAAGTAAAACTTCTCAAAATAGGAAACCCATTCATTTTTCAAACTCGCAAAAGAGAAAGCCGCCTCTCTGAACCACTTTTCTGCATGTTGGTGACAATAAGCCCAAAGAGCTCATTCTCATCTCAGTTAAATTGGTATCAACCTTCTCATTTTCCATCATTGCCCAGTTAACTTCCAGTTTCCAGGTGCAATACTGATACCTTTTGACTTGAGGAAAAAGATGACAAGACTTATTTTCATTTCTATTTTGGAAAAAGAACTTTTCTGATGACTGCAACCTTTTGCTCTGCCAGAAGCTTTCGGTTTAAGAATTTTCTTATTTGTACAAAGATCTAGATATTAATTTCTATCTGAAAGTCAACAAAGTTTGAAATGGAAATGAGATACTTATTTTAACAGAGAATAAGTAAATATTGGAGCCGATTATGATGGGTTAAAGGGAAATCTCCACTGTTTAACCTCCTTAATCAAAGTTAGATATTCTTCTAAAAAGAGTTGTGATAGATCATTAACCATCAATCTGAATGAGATTATAAAATCATGTGGAATGTCCATGTTTCTCCACACTCCAAGCCTTTGAATCAGTTTGTTCTTTTGATGGATCTAACATTCAAAGCACTGATCCATCACACCATCCAAGCTTATCAAAGAAGTGAACCTTTACAAGTGTTAGCTTAAAACAAAATTTGTTATATAGTATCAGTGCCAATCTGAAGGCTTTTAAAAAGACTTCTACAGACAGGTGTGTGTTTTTCATTTAAGAAAAAATTCAGAAATCAGCAGGATATAACCAAGCTGCAGCATAGAAAGGGATAAATGCTCCCAGTGTAACATTATCCCTTCCATTCTTCTGTCAGTCTTTTCCCACTGTCAAAAGACCAGATGCTTCATTGCAGCATCTCAGGGAGAAATGGCCTAAGAATCTGTTTGCTGGACAGACAAAGGGGGAAGTCCCTCTTCAAGCAAAGAAAGCTTTAGAGGGATTTTTCTAAAGCATCCTTAGAAGTTGGGGTAAAACTGCTGTTGATGTTGAAGGAATTCCTTTCCCTTTCTCTTCCTGTTCAGATACATTAACCCAAGATATGATCTTCAGGAAAATGGAATCAATCTTCACCTCCTAGGATCGTACTGGGGTTTACAGGCCAGGCACTTCAGGACCTGAGGCAGTGTAAACTTCCTTGATCTTTCCTGCTTTCTTTTGACAATCTCACCCTTCCCTAGGTTTTGGTTTCTGGTTTTATTGTTTTGGTTTTGTGGGGGGTTTTTTTGTTGCTTTTTTTTTTTTTTTTTTTTTTTTTTTCATTAAAAGCATAGAATTTGTGAGAAGATGGCAGGCAACTCTCACCTCATTTCAGACCCAGCTTTCCATTCTGTGGCTGGAGCAGCTGCTGGACACAGTGATTTCATGGACCACTATTGAGCTCTGTTAAGCAAAGGTCTAAGAAAGACAAATCAATACCATGGGAGACTTAAATTTTCCAAAAAGCAGACCAGTTGCAGGTCAGAGTGAAACCTCAGTGTTTCTTCCCCAGAGGAGGATAGAAAGCTGGTTTTCTGGCTGACATTGCTCAGCCATCAGCACTGGATATTCCAGAGGCTGTGAGTTCCTGGAAGGTAGAGTACATCCAGGATGCTGCTGGTACAGTGCTGGCAGGCAAAACCCAAGTAGAGCAGACTTGTGAGCAGTTTGCTGAAGAGAAAGAAAAACCATACTAAAACCTTCCTCAGGATGTTGCAAATGACACAGATCAGCAATTCTGGTAGCAGGTGTGTTTTTCTCAGCATTTTCCCCGCCACTTCTCCTTACAAGTTTGGTATTTCCTGCTGTATTTCTTGGTTCCCAGAGACTCATTGCTGCCCATCAGGCAGAAGGATGTTTCAAGCTATATCCTGCCCTGATGCAGGAAAAATCCTCATGCTGGTTTTGGCTAACTTAAATTTCCTTTGAGGATTGTACTCCCAGGTGCTCGTTTTAGTAACTACATGATTTTCTGGACGATACTATGTTTTACAAATAGCAAAAATTATCTTTTAACAGAGAATGAATAAGGAGAATGCTACTCTTGACTGCCTGAGAATTGCAGCCTTTAGCAAGCAGTTAAAATTTAGAGATGCTGCTTTGAAGGAAGGACTTGGAACAGGGCCTATCTTCCTTCTGCAAAGCAAAGACCCATTGCAGCATAGGAGCAACACTCAATAATGTGCTAATTAATCAACTTTCCTTAGAAAGATATCAGAGAGAATAATTCCCAGACAATTCAGCTGGACAAATGTTTCTGAGCCTCAAGAATCAGATGTGATTGAGTGGTTTAAAGGAGCAAAAGGGCAGCAGCACACATGGTTCCTGCAGATTTACCCTTCCTGTTTCAAAACACTGCCCTAAAATACCGCTCTGGGGCAGATTTGCTTGATGGGGAGAGATTTAGGGTAGCACTTTCCCACAGCACATCCCCATTTCACTCCAAAGTAGCTCCAGTTCTGAGCAGCAATAAAAAGTAAATTACATTTATTAAATCCCTTGATCCCACCTTTAAGGACTGCCAGTAACAGCATTTTCATAAAAGGAAATGTCTCTCTCAGGCTCCAAATCTTTCCATTTCTGCTGTAATTTAAAGTGGGGAATAATTTCTTCAGAAAAGATTTCTGCCAATGCCTGACATCCATGTTAGGCATATTTAATGTTTAATAAAATGTTGAACACACCATGCTGTATTTCAAAGTCATCAAAGCTAGATACTAGATGAATATCATGTGAGTGAGATTTCAGCTTCATGGAACAGTTTGGGTTGGAAGGGAGCATGAAGATCATCTCATTCCATGATCTTCCACTACACCAACTTGCTTAATTACCAACCTGGCCTAATTACCAACAGTTCATTGTCACTGCTTCACATACTCTCAGTTTCCAAATCCCTTTGCGTTTTGGGGAGATTTTTGGATGGATTCCCATCTATTTAGATGGATTCCCATGATGTTGGATAAAGTTCCTCTTGGAAGCAGGAGGGTTGGGAGGCCAGACTGTCACGATCCGCTTATTGCGGGGTGTCGTGATGGTTCTTTTCACCGATCCCAAAAGTGCAACAAAGGCAAACAACAAGGGACTATCAGTTAATCACAACAAATGCACCTTTATTAGGGGCCAAAACAGTAAATGCGATAGTGGGGATCAGAAGGGAGATAGAAGGATAGAGAGAGAGAGAGGAGAGGTATGGGAATAGCTACCAACACAGGCGAGACCCTCAGTGGTCCGGACGATGGGGATCCGTCTGTCGTGTCGGGGGAGTCTCCGAAGTTCTGGTCGAGTCGGGGGTCCAGTTATAGTCCACAGAGGAAAGAGGGAGGAACAAGTGTAACAATGAAAGTCCATTGTAATCGCCACGCGGGAACAGGTGAGTCCACAGAAACCACCAAAGCAAGACGAATACAATGAAGAATAAGTCCATTAAAATTACTGAAGGGAAACAGGTCATGTCATTAGTGGTCAGACCACCAATTTCCCCTCCTCCCTGTAGTAGGGGTCTCAGTCTCAGTCCTTGGGAGGAGGGTTCTCATTCTTTGTTTGTCACAGTGGTAACGAGGCAGATGAGGGGTCTTCAATGAAGGACCGCAAGAGTCACCCCAAAAGTTCATTTGACTTAAGAACGGAGATTAGAAGCAGGCCGCGCATCAGGCTGTCCCGTGCTGGGTCCATGTCAGGTCTTTGCCAAGTCCTTGCCAACTCCTTGCCAAGTTCTTGCCAGGCCTTGTTCGGAACAGCCAGCATGACGGTTCAGTGGTTCCACCTGCACTGTGTCCTGTTCTAAGCCGGAACTGCGGTGGGGGAAGGGATTCTTTCTCGTGGCAATAGGAAGGCAGAATGGAAAATGAGGGGCTTCAGACGGACTCTTACACAGACACAAAACACAAATGCTGCATATTGACTTCAGGACCCCTAGGCCATTTATTTATAACCTTGAAAGGTCTCTAGAACTTGGAGATAACTAATGAGATGAGCCTCTGTAGAGGCCAAGATGAGAGCTCCTGGTGTCCTACCCCAGGGTGTGGCAAGTACAGGGAGTCATAGAGGGGTATAAGGACAGATTATATAAGAAAATAGCTCTTCTCTGATACACTCCTACCATCATCTGGTTTGGTGACTTCACTGATTTTAGGAACTTTCCTACTTGAGGACAGGACCCCAGGCATTTTTTACATGCCCCATACGTTTAATAACAGAAAATCCAAGAAATCCATGGGCTTGCTGGATGAGTGTTGCTAGCACAGAAATCCTATTGGAAGCAGTGGATAAAAGTGGGAGTATGGCACACAGGAAAGCTCTTTTGTTCCTCCCTGTTCTCTGCTCCAGGCGAAGGTATCATCAGTTCCTCATTTCGTCAGTTTATCATTTCATGGCAACCAGATCTACTTTATGATAGTCAGAAAATAAGCCCATAAGACCATGGGTTTTCCTAGAGCAGATGAAATCAAGGGGATCCTCCTCTCTTGCAAATGGGAAGGGCACTCTCAGTGACCACCCCACTGCAGCTTCTCTTCTCCTCCAGGTGGAGGGAAAACTTTGTGATTGCACCCACAGCTCCCCATGAAGCAGCTTCCAGGAGTTGTGCTCAATCTCCAGCCCATTTGGGTTGATAAAATCCCACCTTCCGGCTGAAAAAAATACATCTGTTGAGACCAGCTCCCACCACTGCTTTCTGTTCATTCCTGGTATCACCAATGCTTATTCTGGTTTTAGACTCCCACCATCATCTTTAAAGCCCTTAGAAAAAATGAAATGGGCCTCCTCAGTGAGCTCATTTCTCTACTGCAGGGATGCAACAGCTGTGGTCAACAAAGATGTGAGAAGGTTTTGAGACCCTGAGACTTTGCCAGGGTGATGGATGGTTATTGAACTCAATAATTCCCTGGAAGTAGTTGTGTGATGCAATTCAAGCCTAGCAAGGGCAGTACATTTACCAACAGGGATGGCAGGAGACTTAGGCTCCAAATTTATCTGGGAAAAATTCTGTTGTCACAGAGAAATAAATCCAGGTTATCAAAAAAAAAAAGGAGGAGAAAAAATAACAGTCCTTCATCCTCCATATGTTGCCACAACACTGTAATGATCAAGGAATGTATTATTAACAATACACGCAAAAGCAGAAAACCTGCATCCACTTCTTAAATCTTACCTATTTTTAAATAAAATCACTAACTAGAATAAGATCCTCCAAACAAAGAGAAGTGTTACTTTTTTGGACACTTACAAAGACATTTAAATAAGAATATAAATATAAAGCCTTGCAGAGAAGGAAGGATACAATCAGCTGTGGGGATTTTTGTTTATTTACTGGTGAAAAGACTTCAAAATCTTTTTCAGGTCTCTTCCAAAATAGTCCAGGCTGAAAGGCAGAGCCCATGTTTACTCAGTGTGGCACTGATTTAGATGTGACTCCGGGAGAAGAGTCCTGCAGGGGCTGAAGGGTTGTGGCTGCCTCGGATTTACAGAAGGAAAAGCCTCTGGATCATTTATCTCTGTAGATGAAGTGCCTTCTATTCACTGTACACAAGGGGATAACAAGAGTATCATTATATAACTCTGGTCCTAACCTAATTAATATTTGACTAAGAAAGAAAAAGAGAAAGAATAAAGCTTTTAGAAGTTCAAGAGTATTAGATAAAACCTTAGACTTAACAGTCTTCCTCTTTTCATTTCCCTGCTTTAATCTTCAGGTATAAAGAGACTAGTTTGAAATAATTTAGGATGTTTTTATGGGAAGATCACAGAATTGTTGAGTTTAGAACAGAAAACACCTACTCCAACCCTCTTATCAAAACAGGGTCAGAAAGAGTAGCTTGCTTGGCTGAGTTTTGAACATCTTCAAGGAGGGAGACATAACATCTCTGGGCAAACTGCTCTACTGTTTGTCCACCTTCAAAACAAAATAAAGAAAGGAAAATAAAAGAAAAAAATATTTTATCATGTCTACATGAAATCATAGAAGCATAGAATGGGTTGAGTTTGAAGAGATCTTAAAGATCATCCAGTCCCACCCCCCTGCTATGGACAGGGACACCTTCTACTCAACCAGATTGCTCAGAGCCTCATCCAACCTGGCCTTGAACACTTCCAGAGCTGAGGCAGCCCCAGCTTCTCTGGGCAATCTGTGCCAGGGCCTCACCACCCCAACAGGGAAGAATTTCTTTCTAATATTTAATATAAACCTTCCCTCCATCGTAAGGCCCTTCCCCCTTGTCCTATCACTGGATACCTGTGTGAACATCTCAGTTGGGAAGGGACCTACCAGGATCATCAAGTCCAATGTCTAACCCAAGCCTGCGGAGTCTGTGGTCAGCATGGAAAAGGTGGAAAAGAGGAGACTGAAGGAGAAATAGGCACCCTGCAGAGTGTCTCCAAGAAGAGTGAAATAGTTGACAGGATTCAGGCAAGGATCGGGTGTTAAAAGTGCTGGTGAAGCACTGCTGGTGTTCAGTATGACAGCAAGAAAAATTAAATTTAAAAAAAAAGGTGTAAAGTAATAGGGCTTATACATTAAGGGATTCCTCCAGGAGGAATGGCAGCAGACTTGAGCTCACTAATGCCTAACAGCTTCACAGCACAAAAACTTCTCTCCCCTGGATGTCTGCTTTTCTCACAGAGCCTGACGTGTTTTTACCTCTTGAGCTGCCTGTCCTGCCTTCAGCCCTGAGAGAAAACAGCCCACACTCAATAAAGGTCTGGCATTCCCTCTGGAAAACACAGAGGTAAATTCTCAAAATAGTGTGGTGGAACCTTAAACTATCTAAATACAAGTACCATTTCCAGGACTCTCAGATTAAATTATTTCATAGCATTCAGATGGATGAATGCTTCTCTTCCACCTTTTTTTTCATTTCTGCTTTGTTTTGGTTTTTTTTTAAATAAATATCCATTTTTTGTACAATATCCAATATTCTTTTAGATACCCAGATTATTTCCAGGTCGTTCACATCATCATTCTACATTTGTTTTCTCACTAACAACTCAACAAATGATGTTTGGTGTTCCTGTCAAACTTCCCTCTCTACCTGTTGAGAAAAAAAGTCTCTGCCATTTAAATATGGAGGATTCCTTTTTCTTTTGGATATCTCTATGACTTTTCTATTCCCACCACAAGTTCAGTGCTTCCAAAATAATTTTAAATAATCTGAAGTATAATAAATGAAACAAGATGGGCAAGGCACAAGTCTATTGGGGAGAATCTAAGTTGAAGTCCTTGTGCAAAATTTTTTTACAGAATCTGTTGCTGATGAAGGTTCCTGGCTCTAGTGACTGCAGATGCCATGGATTTGGGAAAAGCTGTTTGTCAGAGTTTTCAAGAAAACAGGTTCTTCAAGGAAAATAGGTTCTCCAGGCATTGGTACCTGAGTTTTAATATCAAAAAGCATTTTGTAATATTCCTCTCTGCAATAATTTTGGAGTTCCTTCTTCTGAGAAATAATGAGAGAAAGCTCTGAATTTATTTCCATTTTCTTGAAGACAAATTAAGGGAAAAATGGGGCAAGTTTCTGGTCACCTCTTTTCTGACCACCTTCCTAATTGTAGGGCCATCATCTGCTTTTTAATAACCACAGTTTTGCAGAGGTGACCTGGTAGAAAATCCAGCCTCATTCCTATGGTTTTAATTAACAAAAAGAGCTAAGAGACCCTGAGACTGTTTATTTTTGCTCCTTAGATGAGCAAAAACATTGACTGGCACAACAATATTTGTCTTCTTTTGCATCCCTGGTTTAAAATGATAGCAAAATACATCAAAACACAATGTGAGGGTATGAGATATCTGTTACTGCAATTACACATGGCAGCCACATTAATTAGTCATCCCAGCATAGATGGTGGGGAGGGGAGATGATAAATTTAAACAGCTTGGGTCACAACAATAACAAAGTCAGAATATAAGCCAAAAAGACTTGTGGGAAAGAGATAATATTTTAACTATCTCTATTTTGGAAATGTTCATCAATTGTGAAATGCCATAGGAGTTAAGAAAACATTTTATCTATTAAAACTGATTGAGTGTTGTTTCTCTGTAGAGAGGAAATTCTTGCCTGTTTCTATTTTTTGTTTCTTCAGAAAAATTTTGTCTCCAGAGACTATACCAGGATTCAAGCCCTCTTGAACCATTGCTACTAGCCATAAGCTTGAATATTTTGTTTTGTTTGTTAAGGAATAAGCTTGTAATTTTGTCCCAGTAGTTAAATTAACTTTGCTTTCTGCACAGTTCCCCAAGCCCAGAAGAAAACAAAATATCAGCACTCATTTATGAGAGAAAAAATATCAGAACTGGAAGCTGGATTTTGTTGGGTTTTTAGCAAGACATTTTCTTGCTCCTGCTGAAATAAAAGGAAGAAAACTAATTTACCTACACCCTGCATTTTGGGTTCCAGGAACCTCAATTATGAACAGTTCAAGAACATTTACCTTCATCATGGATCAAGGATGAACAACCTAAGGTACCACGATATGATTCCTTTGTCCTGTAAGAATCCATCACCCTTTCAACAGCTCAAAAGTTCTGAGTTTTTTAAACTGTGATCCTGGAAGATGTGAACAATTTTATTTCATTTCCTGCGTACACATCAAAAACATGGCTTTTGAGAATTTCTCAGTAATAGGATTTGCAGCAATGTTGTCCTCCTCTGCTTTCCAAGCTCCTGCTTTTCTTATAGAATCATAAAATCATGAATATTCAAAAAGCCCTCAGAGATCATTGAATCTAACAGTTAACCCAGCACTGCCAGGTCCACCACTAAACCCTGTCCCCATGTGACACATCCTTTGGTGAGCCCACCACCTCCCTGGGCAGTCTGCTCAACTGACTGACCACCCTTTCCGTGAAAAAAATGTTCCTATTATCCAATCTAGACCTCCTCAGGTACAACTTGAGGCCATTTCCTCTCATCCTGTCACCTGGGAGAAGAATCTGCCCCCACCTGGCTACACCGTCCTGGTCAGGGAGTTTTAGAGAGCAATAACATCCCTCCAAAGCCTCCTTTTCTCCAGGCTGAGCCCCCTCAGCTCCCTTAGCCACTCATCAGATGTGCTCCAGAGCCTTCCCCAGCTCCGTTGCCCTTTTCTGGACACACAGAAGTGTCCCCTCTCCTTCACCACCCCAAACAAGGGTGCTTGTCCCCACACACCACCTGTGACATCCCCACAGCTCTGCTGTGGAAAAAAGGGTATCTGTTACAACTGAGAGAAGGCTCAGAACTCTGGAAGTTTCTCAGGATAAATCCAAATGCTTCACTGCTGTGGTGGTGTAGCAAGTTCATCTCTTCACAGCTTTCCATCCCAAATCTCCTGCAAATTTCCATCTCAAATCTGCTGCACAATGCAAGACTTTCTTGCTCTTCTTCTCCCATAGAAGGAGCAGCTCAGCTCCTGACACTGATCAATTCTGCCTCTTGCAAAGAAGCCTTGAGCCATTTTAAATGCCAAAATAGCATTGAAAGGACTTTGAGACTCTATCAAAACTAATAAACCACTGACCAGAGTCATGAAGGACTGCAGAGGGGATGTGATTGTGAGTCCTGCCATGTTTTCCAACACTGGAAATGAAGGGGGTTGGTGGGAAAGGCACCTGGGAGGCCTCAATAATCCCATATATACAGCCAGAGTGAATTCCTTCAGCTGGAAGCAGATCTGCAGCCTTCAGCAGCAGAATGATGTTTGCCAAAGGGAGGATGGATTTGTGCAGCCTCAACACATGCAGACCCCATTTCCAGCAGCCACTCACCTCCATGTATCTCCTGCATCTCTGGGGCTCTGCTTGCCTCCAGCTTTAAACCTGAGATTTATGTAACCTAAAAAAGGCAGAAAAATAATCAAGAATCATCCATTTCAATTTGCACTTTTTGCTGTTGGGGGAGCAGGGGGGTACAGGGGAATTGGCTGGTGGTGATATTATTTTGGTCAAGATAAAAAATGTTCCAAATATGAATGTAGAAAATAATTAATTATGGAGTAACCACTCCTACTTCTTCCTTCTTGCAGATGCTTGAAGAATATTTCTTTCTAAAGGGAAGGACAGCTGCAGAGAGATACATTTTTGCAGGAAATGCAGCTCTGATGAATACCAGTTGCTGAATTTCCCCTCTGTCCACCCTGAAACATTTCACTTGTTCATCTAATGGCTTTTTTGGAGCAGCAGGGCTGATTTGTCCCTACCACAGAGTGAACTGGCTTTTAACATCATGGATTTATCCTAACTGCATTTTACAAGAGGCTCAGTCCTCTTTTCCAGATCAAGTCCCTGTGTCACATAAAACCCAGATGTTCTGGGACATGGGGAACAAAAGAACATCCAGGAAAACTATCAGTGACCTGTGGGACCACAGCAGCCTGGATTTACCTGGCTTTCCTAGGAAAATGAATTCATGTTTCCTAGAGCAAAAAAAAAAAAAACTGATAGTACAACAACCAAGAAGCTGCAAAGTAAGGAGACACTCTGGTGTGTGAAATTCCCCTACCTCCAAAGGACTTTATTTTAGGTAGCCTCAATTCCGTGTAGGAAGGCAGAAATGGATAAGAGACAGGAATGTAAAAAAGGATTTGATATGGAAGCTCCCAAGATAAAAATCTTGCCCCAAAATTCATTGTGTAAATTGAACCTCTCAATGTGTGCAGGGTCATCACGTGAGTTGAACAAATGGGGATGTGAGCATGGGTTTTATTTGGTTTTCTGGATTTAAATTTTTTGTAAGAACTTTGTGCTGCATACAGAAAACACGCAGAGATTCTGGCTGTGCCACAGGCTGGACTTACAAGAATTTAACTGAGGGGATAGAAATTTCAAAGAGTTCAGACTGGTTTGAGCTCATTTGGCTACAGCTGGAGGAGAATGCACACAAGTAGTTCTCAATAATTTTGTGTTAGGTTTAAAAAAATCCCCATTGAACACTTTGTTTGTTGTATTAACATTTTTTCTATTGCTATTCCATAAAAGTAAGCAGACTTCTGCAATTCCATCTTCGAGATTTCCACAAGCGTGATAACCCAGAGACTGACTCCTGAGACAGTAGCTAACCATTTCAGTAGGAATTTCATATGAATAACATGTCCCAGTGAAGAACTGGATTTCAAGTTGCTTTCTGTGGTAAGGCTTGGGCAGACAGGCAATCTAAGGGAGTATCATTGAAACCCTCTACAAAACATCAAACTCACATGAGACAGCCAATCACCTTGGTCTCAACGAGCCAAAATTTCACTAACTTTTTTGGCCAGTTTTATTCATAATCATAGCTAATCATAATTGTTTCCCCCTTCTATAAATTCAGAGCCATAAAAAAAATCCTCTTGGTCTCCCTTATTTCCTCTTGTTGGTGTAGATAAAGGCTGCTTTACAAAACACTCCATGCCTGTTTATTTACATATAGCTTAACATAATGAGCCACTAATCTTATTTGAGGCCTCCGAGCAGTATTGAAATATAGATTGTTACTAATAACCATAGCACTTCCATGTTACTGGTGCTGAAATGGCAATCCTTCCCCATGGAGCAGAAGAGAATGTTTGCTGAATTTCCAATGGGCATGTCAGGAAAACAGCATCAACCACAGCAGAAAATCCCCGCTTTACTGAACGTGTTCCTTCTTTGAGTGAGTTCTTGTGATGGTTTCCTAAACTAAAAAAAAAAAAAAAGAAAAACAAAACTAAAGTTGTCCAACTCTGTTTGCCACAAAGATGCCATTTTTCAGGTGTGCTTCCAACTTTACAATAAGTTGGAAGCATCTGTTACACAACAATTTTCCACCTGTAAACAACATTTCTTGGAAACAGAGACACTGTGTTGAAATACTTTGATTTTGGTGAAATATCTGACAGGAAATTTGGATTGTTTTGACTTCTTCATTTCACTCTGGTGTTGAAGTGTTTTGTTTCAGTAAAGCAGAGAGGGTTTGTTTTGACTTTCTTACTCTGTTTTACTTCACCCTAATTTTATATTACCATCCTTCCAATACTGTGTTTATGTATTTGCCTGTTATAGTAACAGTTCCTTTGGCCATCTGAAAATATGCTGAGATGAAAGAAAATGAGTATATTTCATCTTTTCTCTGAGTAGTATTGATTATTTCACAACATAATGTTTGCACAATCACTGATGTTTTGGATGTTTTTTTTTCTTTTCTCATTTCACTGAAGTTCCATTTTGCTGCAAAAGCAATTTTCAAAATGGCACCTTTTCCCACAGATAGGCATATTTATTTACCATCAAAACTAATGTGCTAACTAACAGTGTCGAATCACATTCAGCTGCCATGACAATTGATTTCCCACTGCCTGGCCATGGCAGCCCTTTTTCCTCCTGATTTACAGGCCTCCTTATACAACCTTCCCCTTGCATTGGAATAAGTTATTTGGCCCCCTTGCTGGGGAACTAAGGTGCTATTTCAGCTACAGTGGTCTACTGGGAGGTGTCCTTGCCCATGGAAGGGTGTTGGAACTAGGTGACTGTTTAGGTCCCTTACAACCCAAACCAACCTATGATTCTGTAATCCTCTACAAAAGTGTCCACAAAAAGGCAGTTTTTGACTCCTGATTCAAGGCAGTGGAAAACTATGGCAGCAATCAAGTTAAGTTGCATATTAATCCTTGTGAGGGTGCGCAGAAAACCAAAGAATAACTCCAGAGAGTTGGGAACCTTGGTTCTGAACAGCATCCTTGGGATGTTAATGGACGGTGGCAGAGTATCTCTACCAGCCATACCCTCAGAGTGTTGCCTCATGTCAACTTTTAATCCAAACAAATCCCAGGAATTACAGCTAGGGAAGATCTGTGCAGTCAGTGAGGTGGGAGTAGGATCTTTGCTGAAGATTTGTCTCCATCTGGAAGTTTAATAACTAAATTACTAAGCTCAAAGCCAGGTCTGTGTACAACACTGTGTCCCATTCTATACCCCCACAAAACCCTGGGAACTCCTGTTAATTCCTACCACTGTCCCAATGCAATAAACCCTTTTCCTGTTCTTTGTAGCCCAACTCGCGCTTCCTAATGCTCTGAGATGTGACTCCAGGATGCTCCAGTATCCATTTGATCTCTCCTGTGCTTTCAGATTTATAACCATTTTCCGCCACGTACCTCTTAATATTCTGAGTACCCACCATGCATGTTCTATTCAGGGGCAGTTGTCTCTGGCCATACTTCTGCCAATTTAAATACCAGCAGCATAACAATGCTGTTCCATAGCTTCAGCTTTAATTCTCTGACAATAATTTTATCGCTCCAGAGTTTGGCTCACGTATTTGTATTTCTCGATGCTTTCCTTGTTCTCACTTCTATTTCCACCTCTGTACAGCTGTTATCTATTATTACCAGGTTGCCACAGTAACTGCATTCCTCAACACTCGTTATTTGTTCCACACCAATTGTTATATGGACTGTGTTTGTTCCCATCATTGCCAAGATCTTGATCCTTTATTTGTTGTTGTTGAAATTTTGTCCTTTTCCGTGATTTGGAAGCTTTTGGCTGCACATCATGGGGCAAGAAAGAAGAGAGGTAACTCCTCCTCCAAGGCTCCACATTCACAGTTCTCACTGAAAATATTCCTGTTCTCTGAGGCAGTTGGCTCTCACACATCATTCTCTGCAGGTCATCAAGTTTTCCACCTCTCTGACCATCCAAGGAGGAGGAATTCTCCCTGTTCAGCCTGGTGCTCTCTGCAGGACTGCTCTGGGTGTGAGCTACAGCAAACTGCCCACTCCAGCAAACTTGTCCAGGCTGCAGAAACATTCCCATGGACAGCACTGGAAAACCCCAAATCCCACTCCACACCAGTGCACCCTTCCCGAAACTGCGATATGAACTCCCGCATGCTCAGCGAGGGGATTTCTTCCCCTCTCTCTCTCAACCTCTATGTTTTGCTGCCCTCTCCTGCTCAGCCAGGAAACCTCTCAAACCTCCCAAACCGGAGACTGCAGAGCCCACCTGGAAATTTGAGGCTCCCTCATATGTATCATATGTATGACAAGTCTTGCCAGAGCAGAGCATCCCTGATGGAAGCAAAGTGGCAGAGGCAGCAAGGAGGTACAGGGTATCAGTGGATACCAAGATTAACCCTTCCTGAGTATCTGTTCTGGAAAGAAAAAAAGAAAAAAAACACAAACAAATAAAAAACAAACAAACAAACAAACACACACAAAAAAAAAAAAAAAAGGACAAAAACAAAAAACAAGAGCTGTGAGGAAATTGCTCTACAAAAAATAGCATTACTCGTATGCTTCTACAGCTTAACCCAAGCACTAAAGGGGGCGTTATCCCCTTCTTCCTTAACTCTCAGGAGCTCAGGACGTGGCTGTGGGAGGAAGTCAGAGAAGTCATTGCAGCATTGCAGCCACTGCTGTATTGGAGCCTCTGAGCTGACAGTTTGGAGATTCCAAATGGCCCCTCCATGTCCTTCACTCCCGCAGCAGCAGCAGCAAAGGTCAGTGACTGTGACCACCTAAAACAGCAAAGGGCAGTGCTGCCACCCCCTTCACACAAACCCTGTCCCTGAGAAGCACCTCACTGCCAATGTTCCAGTCTCAGCTATGTTATTGCCTACAAAAATTCTCCATTTCAGGCATCACTGGTGATTTCATGGTGCTTTTACTGATTTGTTGATTAATGACCTTGCTGTGCTGCACAACAAAAACTTTCTTGGGGCTGAAACAGAAGCTCAGCATCAAGGGTATTAACTGCTACACTGCCATCCAAGCACCAGGAATGGAGCTGATTTCTCCCACTAAACACTACCAGAGGTAAGAGCAGATTTGGGCTGATTTTAGTGGGTTCACTCTCTTTACTCCTGAAGGGAAGGCAAATGGTTTCTTGTAACTCACTCCTTGTGGTGGGGGGTTCCAGGCCATCCCATGATAATGCAGCCAGCCAAGCCATAAATCACTGAATCATGGACTATTCTGGGTTAGAAGGGACCTTTAAAGGTCACCAAGTCCAACCCTCCTCCTATGATCAGGGACACCTTTAACCAGATCAAGTTGCTCAGAGCCCTGTCCAACCTAAATCTGAAAGTTTCCAGGGATGGAGCAGCCACCACCTGTCTTCTCTTCCTTCACTGCTCTCAAATGACAGTTGTACATGTTATTGAACCCTTGGCTTGCTTTAGACATCAAATTGTTTTCCCCACCTGAAAACAGATTGGCAAAAGTTTATGCATTGCAATAAGTGTTTTACATGCACAACTTCCTTGTATTCTTCATAACTTATTTTCTCTACGAAGCCATTGTAAAAATATTGAGAAAGTTAATAGGGACAGCAAAAGATAGAATTTAATTACAAGAAGAATTTATTTACAAGAAGGCAGGGACTTTTTACTACCCCTTCCCATAGTAACAGTACAAGGGGTAATGGTCAAGGAGAGGGGGTTTAGACTAGATATTAGGAAGAAATTCTTCCCTGTAAGGGTGGTGAGGCCCTGGAACAGGTTGCCCAGAGAAGCTGTGTCTGCCCCATCCTGGGAGGTGTCCAAGGCCAGGTTGGATGGGGCTTGGAGCAACCTGGGATAGTGGAAAGTGTCCCTGCCCATGGCAGAGGGGTTGGACCAGGATAATACTGAAGGTCCCTTCCAACCCAAGCCATTCTAGGATTCTCTGGATAAATTCCCAGCTGACTAACACAGCCACCAGCTGATCCTCATTCCACAGAAGCAGAGAGGAGAGACCAGGCCAGGGTGGTGCTACAGATGCTGCACAAACATGGACATGGGCATAAATGTGACAACAAAAAAGTCACAGAGAAGAGAAGCTGAGAGAAGGTGACCTTGACAAATCAACTAATGCAATATTTATTTGCTTTTGAAAGAGGGGTTTATTGAGCAAGAAAGAATGACATCAGCCAGCAGAGGATGAAAACAAGCACCTGATAAGAGTTGGCTTAAAGCTCTATCCAAGCATAGGTGGAGGAATATAAAGCAGGAAGAGGGATATATACAAGACAGGGCTGGTGGATATGTTGTCCACATGCTCAGTGCTCAGGGAAGTGATGCAGGTGAACTGGAGTAATCAGTATCCTGGAAAGGACATTGTACAGCCAGCTTGTCACCAAATTACCCCCAGTCTTTACCAAGAACAGAGTCCCTTGTGATGATGTCAATATATGGAGTTTCCAATCCTATGTAACTACCTGGGGGAGAAACAAAAACAAAACCAAAAAATCCAAAACCCATAAAACCTGGCATCAATTAGAAAGTGCATACATGCCTGGAAAAACTGGAAAAAAACCCACCAGTTTTATTTTAAATTCAGATACTAACATTTACACTGAAATGTCAAGCCATAAGAGAATGGAATCAACTGAGCCTGTAAAAGCAAAATAGGCCACATTATTAGACAGCACTTTTAAAATTAGTTTTGATGTTCACTTAATAATATCCCCTTGGCTGAGTCAGAAAAACAGAACCTTGCCTTATTATTACCATTTCACATAGTTATGAAGGTCTTTGATTGGGTTCAGTAGATGATCTCAATGGGATCTGTCAAACAATAGGATAATCTTAATTTCTGTGAAAAAGCTCTCTCTCCAAAGGCACATTTTTTTGATAAATGGCTCTTTCAGGTAGACACAAGCCTAGCAAGACATTGAATCATGTGTTCAAAATATAATGGCTTAGATGATTAACAAAAAGTTAACATGGGAAATGTATAATGTACTTAAGAAAAATCTCTTTATTCCCATGAAGGAAAAGAAAGATGGGGTAGAAAAGTGCTATTTACTGCCAGCTCCACAGCAAGTACATCCACGTACAGTATAATTATTCAAATTCCACTGCCCTCCAGTAAGGTGGGGTTGCAGGGAACTTAAGACAATAGATCACCTGGAGTTGCCTAAAAATGTAACTCTATTGGAAGGAAACTCTTTGATAAGTTTATCAAAATTATGAGCAATTTCTTCCAACACAGTTAGAACTTGAGTGTAAAATGAATCAAATCAGTGTAAGCAGAAAGGTGCATTTGTCAAAGCAGTATTACCAGCAAGGAAGCACATTACAGCAAAAGTGTGGAAAACTGCACTTCCTTTGCTCAGAAAAGCTATAATTTGGCAAAGAACTTGAGTGTGTGCCTAAATTATGAAGTACATTACATATGATGGAAATCAAGCAGTGAGGTTGTTATTCCCCAGAATGTTGCAACTTAATTTCCTCCATTTGTCAATTAGGAGTGCATGGGAAAAATGCTTTTTAAATCCAAGAATAAATATATCCAGAGAAGTAGGAGCACAAGTGTGATTGGTACAAGACTTCTGGCTGTGATGTCCAGATCTCACAGAGCTTGTACAACCACATCCATTTCTGATTCACCTGCGACTGAACACGCTACAGTTCTGCCAATAAACCAGAGTGCCTCAGGCCTTCTGGAAAGCCATTCTACATCAGAAACATGAAAATCCTAACTTCTCTTATTTATGATTTAAAGCAGAATCTCCAGAGCTTTGTCAAGGCTGAGAAACGTGCATGCCTCAGGGCATGTGGCCACCTCCAGATAATAGAGGTCAGGAGGAACAACTCCCCCCTGGCCCCAGGACTACCTGCAGCATCTCAAGGTGTATGCTGTGGGCTACCACACAAGGCAATTACCTGTTCCTTCTCTAATTCCCCTCTCTCTGCCCACCAGGGACAATCCACGAGGATCTCAAAGGCAGCCAGCAACAGGATGAGAGGACACAGCCTCAAGCTGTGCCAGGGGAGCTTCAGGTTGCACATCAGGAAGAATTTCTTCACAGAAAGGGTGGTTAAACTTTGGAATGGGCTGCTCATGGTGGTGGTAGAGTCATCATCCCTGAAGGTGTTTGAGAAATGGCTGGACATGGTGCTCAGTGCTGTGGTTTAGCTGACAAGGTGGTGATTGGACAAAGATTGGACTCAATGATCCTGGAGGTATTTTCCAACCTAAGTGATTTTGTGATTCTATGTCAGTTTTCTGGTTAAACCTGAAGGATGGCAGGAAATGTAGCCGTGCACTGGGAACTAGAACTGGAAATGTGGGGAAGACAGCAGAGCAGGGAGGATAATCAAAGAGAAGTGAAAAAAGGAGATTGGTGTGTACAGTGTTGCCTTTTATCTTTTCAAGTCAATCCTGAAGCAGCCTTAAAACTGTGAAGGTGGCTAAGGAGAGACCTTTGGACTCAGGCCTCACTGGCAATGTCCCTACCATCATATAACTTAGCTTCTCTGTCACCTCCAGAGTCCTAATTCCTGATTAACCTCAGACACATAAACATCAGTTCAATCCCAGGCTATTTTGCAATAAAGCGGTCAATCTTCGCCAAAACAGTTTCTCATGGGTAGTTTTTGCTATAAAACTCTTGCTCAGCGACCAGTACATGAGATTTCACCAGGTTTGGCTCTCCTTGCCTTATAGTGTGTTCCAACAGGGTCACCCCTGGCTTTGCATCTCCAGGGCACAGAGCCCAAAGCAGTGTAAAAGCAAAAGGTCTGCTCTGGAGGAGGAGATTCTTGATCACCATGGAGGAATGGTGGGCATAACCAATGAGGGGAATAGGGAAAGGGATGAAATAATGGCATTAAATGGCTGAGGAGACACAGAAGATAAGGGGGCGTAAACCCCAGACCTTCTAATTTCTCCGTGTACAGCACCCCACTGTAAAGCACCCAGTTCCCAGTTAAAACTCAGCACTGCAGCCCCTATCCCCAGGGTGCTGACCTCCCATCTCACCTGTAGAAATTATGGCCAAACACAGCAAAGCTGAACTCTGCAGGGCCAAAATTTCTCGTGGAATGGTTACAGCTATGGTATGCTCCAGTCTGTCCCAGCAGAGCTGTGTGGAGCTTTGACAGAGGAAATCTGGGCCCAGTCCTCAAGAGTTCATGAACTTTTCAGTAAAATTGGCCCCCAATCCAAAAAATCCTGGGCTCACATCCAAGAAAAACTCCAGCTCCAAGAACATCCTGCCTTACCATAGCTCTTCTACATCCATCCACCCAGACCATGCCAGGAAATGCTTGATGCTCTTTACATCTTGATTTGCACACACAGAAGTGGTGAGGGATCTTGGGGCAGGAAAACAAGAAAAAGCAGAGGGACCAGGTGTCTGTTAAAACTAGCTCAAAGGATTCTTTTTCCTCTCTAGTAGCTGGTTTAACAACTGGGTATTAGTTCACATGAAATTACAGCTGCATTCCTATGGAATTATACACTCCATCCATCTGTTCTTGCGCTGAATATCGAGGAAGAGGCAAGGAAGATTTTAGGCTTTTCCTCCCATTCTGCAAGCAGAAGGGCATTTGGCTTTTCATATTTATCAGCCTGCTCTGGGAAAATGACTTTCAAACACATGGCATGAACCCAGAGAGCTGCAAATACAAAAAGGGATTTGATGGTGTGTGCCCTGGCAAACAATAGCTTTGCACAGGCATTGTTAGGACAGGCATGGCCAGCTTGCAGGTGCCAGGCTTCAGCTGGTTCCCACACAGCCCAGAAAAGGCTCTCATGTACATCCCTGGCCTGGCAGCAGTGCTGAGCTACCAGGACCTCCCAGGCTATCTGGTTCCTCGGACACTGTCGGAGGTCAGAGGATGGACAACCCAAACCCTCCAGGTGGCTGCTGGAACTCTCTTTTGCAGCCCAGACAACTGATGGTGGCCCAAGCCCCTCATGTCATCAAATCATAGAATATCCCGAGTTGGAAGAGTCCCCCAAAGATCATTGAGTCCAGCTCCTGGCCCTGCATAAAACAGTCCCCAAAATCCCACCATGAGCTTGAAAGCACAGTCTAAACATTCCTTGAACTCTTGCAGGCTTGAGGTGGTATCCTGTCCTGCCTGTGGATCACTTCCAATTCTCCAGATACATGTGAAAACCCCACATTTTTCATCCCTCAGCAGTACAGACAGCCTGATATGCTGCAGGGAGGTTTCTACCCTGAAATGACAGTGTGCACCCAATATCTGGAGTCTCCTTCTAGCTCCTTCTTTCAGGAATAGGTGACGCACACTCAGGGGACTGAAATACTCACCTAGCCACAGCAAAGGCCAGCTCTGTGCCAGGGTGTTAACTTCTTTCAAGCCCAGGACAAACAGCAAGTAGCTCAGGGGTTCACAAAGAAACCACGACATGGATTTTTTCAGGTTTAGTCAGACAGGGTTAGACAAGCAGGCTGCTGTCATTTGCACTGCATTCCTGGCTACTGCATGCTCAGTGAGCAGTGAAACTCTGCCCATGATAGATGTACTAAGTGGGTAGGACAACAGTGGAACAGCTTAGCACAACATCACTCTATAGCCTATACCACTGACATTGATTTTCCTTTCAATCAAGAAAAAGCAGGGGAAAACTCTGCTTCTACCACTGCCACCTCCAGGAATTTCCAATCATCCATGCAGAGAAGACTGTTATCATCACTTTGCAGATTATAAAGGAAGCAAAAATCCTGCTGTTGATTTGACAAGCAGTGTCAGCCCTCTGAGAAGCAGGTTCAGTCCTTCCTGACACCTCCCATTCCCTCTATGGCTCTGAGAATGTTATTTGATCTCTCTGTGTCCTTCAGATCTGCTTCTATAAAACGAAGCTAATGCTGCAGACCCAGAAGGCTGTTGTAAGGAGAAAGGTCTTCACTTATCTCTGGCACCACACAGAAGGAGCCAAGAGAAAGCCTAAGAAGACGAGAAGGAGGTTATGTTCTGCTCTGCTGCTTAATTGAATAAGCTGCTATTTGCAAGTAATTAAGGGAAAACTCAAGTGTCTGTGAGTGGGGTGAAAGAGGAGAATACCTCTAATTTACATCTCATTGCCACTGAGATAAATATGGTTTTCTCGTTCTTATCAAAATGATTAACAAGACCTTCCTTAATAGCAGTGCCTTTTAACTACTCTTATCACCTAATGATTAAACTAATGGGTAGCTAAAGCCTAGAAGTTTCACCTGCTTGCTTCATGAAAAAAATTTTCTCCCTCCAGCCTCCCATCCAGTCCCAGTTACAAACTCCAGTTCTGCTGCAGATTTACCCAGTAATGGAACTGGGAGTGGTTAAAGCCTGTTTAAGTGCCTCACTCCATCCGTGGCAACATGATCCAGCCAAGTGTACATCTGTGGCTGTCAGCCTGTCTGTAGCCCAGACAAAGCAGACACATCATGATTCCAGAAATCCAAGCTCAGATACCTCCCCACACGTTGCACTTATCCCTCACATCCTCCTCAGCCCATGTCATTTGTATTCCAGCATTTCTGTAAGTGATGAGAACGGTGTTTGGGGCTGGACCCACACACGTGCTGGATTAGCCACATGAACAGACCTTTGATGACTGCACATGGTTTTAGATGAGGATCCATCAAATACAGGCTGGATTTGAGCCTCCCCAGGCTGACATCACAGGTAGCACTCAGGATTTAGGATATCCACATGTAGGTGTTGGCTGTGTGATAGTGTTTATCTCCTATTAAAATCAAGGCAGACCATGAACAGCACTCAGATGCTTAGAACAGAGATCTCCAGTGTCCCTCTGCCACTCCCAGGCAGTTTGGGTATCACAGGCCATGTGAAATTGCCCTGGAAGTCCAGAAAATCAAGTCCTTTCTGTGGTGAATGGAGTCAACTGGAGAAAGAGTCACTCTAGCACAGATGCCCTTGAGCTATTGATCCGGGAAGAAGTTCTGGGCTATTTCTGTCTTGCCCATAGAGATTTTTGGATGCTGCCAGGCATGTCAGATAGCATTGGGCATCTTCATTTGGCAAATGAATCCCACCTCTGCGTTGTAATTTGTACTAGCTAAAAAAACCAATAAATATTCCAAAAAGAAATCATACCCAGTGTCAGTGTAAATGATCTTATGAGGTATAATGCTGGTGAAAACCCCATCCTTTTGGGTCAGTTTTTTCTTTTCTCTAAGTAAAATTCCTACCTGACATTTTAAACTTGCAAGAGTACATTAAATAGCAGCTCAGCACTTAACTAATTTTACATTTAGATTACCTCTCGCCTGTGTTTGCTGCATGGGATGCTCACTCTGCTCCTTGCCAATAAGCCATCCAGAGAAGCAGAACGACATTAATGATCAGGAAAAAACAAAAGCTAGTCAATAATAACCTCAGTGGTAATTTCATGATGAGAAATTCACTCTCTTCTTTATTTGTGCCTGGGAGCTCTCATTGTTCTTATTATGAATCCTCAGGCATAAAAAGTGGATGTGATTTCTAATTTAAATAGAGTTGGTATAAACCTCTAAAAATGAATCTTCATGAAATTATAAAGTAGGGATCTAATATTGTGTTTTGAAGGGTTCCACATGTTCTGAATAATGCTGTAGGTGCATAATTGAGCAGGAAGCACTGGCTTGAATGGGACAGAAATGGGACCCCTTTGAGGTCCCTCACAGACTCGATGTAGCCACATGGTAACATGGAGTGGACAGAGGACCTGTGCTTCTGGAGAAGACACATTTCACCTGCCCAGGTTGCTCCATGCCCCATCCAAACTGGACTTGAGCACTGCCAGAGATGCCTGTCAAAGCAGTATTACCAGCAAGGAAGCACATTACAGCAATGGAGGGACCCACAAGGATCAAGTCCAGCTCAGTGCTTTGTGGAACATGCTGTGGTGTAGATGATGCCTCACCCAAAAAAGAGTGACACCTATAAACCTAGTAACTACTGACAGACATAAGACTCTCCCAGGAGAAAATGGAGTTTTCTCAGCTGTTGCAAGTTATCTAAAGACATTTCTTGCTCTGGCATGACACACCAGGCCCTTATGTGGACACCACTGTTGGCACCCTTTGCACACCACAAAGCAATGTGGCATCTCTCTCACCTAGCAGAGAACCAATAAAGCACCAGAGCCCTGTTCAAAGGATTCCCAGACCCTTAGATATGGCATAGCTCCATCACTTGACAAAGTTAAAGCAGGAAATAATATATTTATTTGAAGATAGACTTGCATCACTGTGCTAGAGTTAGAGGAAACTGTGATGTCAGATTTTTTTTCAGTTTTGCAGAATAAAGACCTTCCTTAATTGTTGCAGTATCTCAGACAGCTTCTGACTCCTGTCCTGAGGTGAAATCTTTGTCCATGGATTCTCTGGTGTTCAGACTGTCTAAAGCAATTTTAGTATCAAATACAAGCTTTGAAAGTGTCTTTTATGTACTCCCTTTTACATCCATCCCCTGCCCTGCAGTGAGAAGGAAGAGGGGTGGTACAAAAGTGTTTAATTTCACCACAAAGGTGGTACAAAGATCATTTAAAATATAATTTCCCAGCCTCTCTCACCTCCTTATGGTCGTTTCCTTCCTATTTCCTCCCATCAGTGCTGTGTTTGTACCTGACTTAGCAACTGTCTGGCCCCATCTCCCTGTGTCTGCTACAGCTGCCTAAAATTCATTTGTGAAACACCGGAATGTTAAAGAACTATTAAGCATAACTCTGATCACTCCTACAAGGAGGACAAGGACACAGGGATCTGGGCCATTCCTGTAACAGGGAATTCCTGTGTCTGGGAAAGCAGAGCCTCTGTGAAGGTTAAATAAATCCTGAGGTGCATGAAGAAGTAAGCAGGACTAAGAGGTGGTTTTAACTTCTGTACTGTGATCTCATGCACAGTCTAGGATCAGCTGGGCTGAAAAATATTTACAAGCCCAAATTAAACACTACTCACATTGTTAAACAACTATGGAAAGGTACTTTGGGGAAGGTTTTTAGGAACTGACCACACAGAGGATGAGGCTGATTGGTTCTTACAGAGCAAACTGAAGATACTATTTCACAAAGCACAGAAAGAAATGACAATAAGCTGGTTTGTTAGTTAATATGCCATTTCCTCTACAACCCTGCCTCTAGAATTTAAGGAGAATCACTATCCAAGGAACCTGTGTACCTCCATTTAAAAATTAAAACAAATCATCTGCTATATTTTCACCAGCTAAAAACAGGATTAAACTACCATTCTTCTGATCCTGGGCAGCATTCAGAGCTCTGATATGACACAAATAACTGCAGAGCAAGTGATGGAGAGTCAGGACCCTCGGGGGTCCTGGAAAGGGTTTGGAAACTACCTCTGGGATTCAGAAGGGTGAGCAGGTCTCAAGCATATGGCTGAAATAATTGCTCTCACTTCCTTGCTTCACAGAGCAGTTCAGGATAACCCAGCATGGCCTCCCAGCACACTGGGGGAGAAGTCAGAGCATAAAAACCATATTTCTCTTCTATCTTAGTAAAGAAGAGCATGTGATTTGCACATTCAGCATCAAATGGACATCAGTCCAATGGACATGAAAACCATGTCATTGGCAGGTCATGCTGGAGGTTAAGGTGAACTTGAGGGAATGCTGGATGATGGACGTGAAAAAAAACCAACTTGAAATCAAAGGTCTGGTATTGTTGAATTTGTCTATCTTGGGAAAAAAACAGTTCCTGGCAGGAAGAAGTTTTTCCAATGTACTGACAAGTGACTTAACCCCTCCCTCTGGATATCATTTTGTCTTATAAGTGAAAAATTATCAGTTCTATGGCTGTAGTGATGCCAAAATCCACTTTAATGGCAGGTAAAAAAAAATACCATAAAAAAAAATCTCCATAATATACAGAGGGAAATGGTGACAAGAAAAGGGACAGCTGGGAGCTCAGAGGGGCAGGAGCTGGAGCTCAGGGGTTTGTGGCTGGCAGCTTTTCTGCCTGCCTGTGAATCTCTTATGGCCCAGAAACTTATGATATATTCTACACTTCCAATAAAAAGAAGCAGTTAAAAATCTTCCATCAAAAATCTCAAGGAGGGGGCAGAGCACAGAGATCTGATCCAAAAAAAACCACAAAAGCCATCTATAAAAGTTGAATCTTCAGAGATGACCCCACAACTCCAGCATTCATCCACATGAATCTGCTGAAATGTGGCAATTTTTTTATTTTCTTATAGAGACCACAGAGAAGAGGGAGAAGGGGAATTCCTGACTGTGAGTGGCTCACTGCTGCCAAGCAGTGCAGTGGGGTCACCCACCAGCCCCCCTGAGCTGACTCCCCACTGCTCCACACTGGAAGGACAGCCCAGATCTCTAGGACCTGAGCTCCAGCTCCCAAAGTTTGAAATCTCCATCCTGCCCACCTGATGCTGAGGTTTGCCCAAGCTCTGTTGACTGCAACAGCAGGAAAACAACCTGGGAAGGAATGGAGATGCCTGAATTCTAGAATTAGATCAACCTCACACTTTGAGGGGTTGGTCTGGGTGTCTCCCACTCTTTATCTCCCAACAAGAGATGCCAAACATCTTCCCTCACATGGCAAAAATAACAATCACTCTGACTAAACATTTGTATGTTTTTTATTGGATAATACATCAGCTTTTGGGTGTGGAAATCTATATCACAGGTAGTTTGTGATTTCATTGCAAAGGTTTATTTGGCAAATAAAGTTAATTTACCTAATTAGAAGAGGAAAAGGAGAGTACTCTCCCTCTTACTGGGCAATAAACAGGGGATAGAGAGTTAATAAAAAATAACTATCATGGGGGAAAGAGATGGTATTTTTTTAGCTTTTCATATTAATCTCAGAAAAAGGCAAGGCTATGCACTGCTGGGTAACCAGAATTCACCAAAAGATGATAGGTAGCTACACACTTCCCATATTTCTTCTCTTGAACATGTCCAGTAAACTTCACAAGCACAGAGAAACTTTAGCAAGCATCCCCTGTCTGCTACTCATCAAATCCATCCTACAGCTGCTGTGCCTTTCTCTGTCCCTTAAATACTCTGAGCTATGACCACCAACACCTGGCAAAGGAGCAAAAGGAGGCCGTGCCTGCAGTGAAACCTACTGGAAAACAGGTGAAAATGGAAATCAAACCAGCAGGCACCTAATGGATTCCTTGCTTCTTTTCTGCCAAGGTCAGGATTAAATCACAAGACAGTATTTCTTGATCAAACTCAAATGTTCACCAGCTCCCATCCATGGCACAGTCTCACAAGCTGTGAGTTCTACAGTACTTTAACAAGGTAAAAAATGGCAACATATCTCTCTCTACAAGGTCTTTTAAGGATAAACTGTCCAACTAAGAAATGACACCTAAATTATTTTTACTTTTAACCCAATAACCAATCACCCATGCCCCACAATGCGGACTTTTCTGTCCAATTACACAATACCACCCAAACTCATGAAGAAGATGAAGAAGAAGCTAAAGAAGAAGGACCAGCCTCCTCCCCAAAACCTCCATCTTGCTTTATATAATATTACTATATTCTAAAACCTTAAACTCTAAGTTTTCCACCCTGTGATATTGCACACTTCTATTCAAACTACACACCCATAATCCCAGTTCAATCATTCAATTCTGGAAGCCTTCTCCACGGCCTCAGGTCAAATGTAGTGTTCTCTTGGGGGTCAGTGCCTGACAGCACTAAAATTCTCAGCATCCAGGGTTTCAACAGGCATCCACACAGCGCTGTGAAACTGGAGGGGGAAGTATCCTCCTGGGGAAGGCGGAGGCTGTGCAGGACCACCTGAGAGTCCCCATGCCCCAGAGAGGTGCTCAAGCAAAGGATGCCCCCTAAAACAGCTCTGCCCATGCTCTGTGGGGTGACAGCTCCCACACCCCAGGCATCAGCAGCTCTCCCTGCCCGGAGCAGGCTCCCAGGGGAGGATGTAAATCCCAGGCACGGCACGGGTGAGGCTCTGCCCTTGGCTCCAGGTCCTTGGGTTCGGCCGCAGACGGCAGCAAGGGTGGGCAGAGCAGTTTCACACGACCTTCCTCCCTGAACCAAAGCTGCTGACGTCCACCCAGCCCCAGTCCCGGGCACAGGGCCAAGGCCTGCCTGCCAAAGTCTGTCCCCCTTCCAAAACACATCAGCTGGAATTGCTGAATCCCTGAACCTGCTCCGGGAACAGCCCCGGGCTGTGGTTTCATCTACACATGAGCAGAGCCTCAGTTTGCCTGATGCACAGTGCTCCAGCAATAACCTGCAAACCCTCACTACACCTCTGAAACAGGGCTGTGGAGACAAAAAAACCACCCTGCAGAGTCACTAGGGCAATCCATAAATGAAACTTAATTTTAAGTACTGGCATCCTCATTTTATAGCCCAAACCCTGTCTGTCTGACAGAGTTGGGTTTTTATCTTTGTTTTTCTCTTCTGTTACTCTCATTTTTCACCTAAAATAAATAAGGAAATTATTTATTTGAGAGATGTCCTTATCTCTAACAAGATACCTGGATTTCACTATCAAGGGATTATTTCTCATTTCTTGGAGATAAAAAAAAAAAAAACGTGCTCCAGGGAATACTGATTTACATTCAGCAGCTTGTGAGAAACCTATTGATAAAAATATTCAAGGAAGAATTGAACAGATTGTGTCTGAGGATTATCTCTACACCCAAATGTATGTGTAAAAAATAAATAAAAGCAAGAAAAGCCATTCTGTCTGCACAGAGATAGAAGCAGGCTTCTTTTGCAGCAAAAAAAGCCATTACTTAAGTTATTATTTACAGAATCCAAGAGGTTTGTGTTGGAAGGGACCTTAAAGGTCATCTCATTCCAACTCTTCTGCCATGGGCAGGGACACCTTCCACTAGACCAGGTTACTGTCCCTGGGACAGTGGAGGAGAAAAATAAATAAATACTGAATTGCAGAATAACTTTGCAAAATAACACTAAAAAAAAAAAAAAGTGGTTTAGCCTCTCTCTGCCTCTGCTTAGGGGCTGGAAGGAAATGAGTTTAAAGAAACCTGATCAGCTGATAACTGCATTATGCCAATTCATTCCTCCCTCAAGCACAGGCCCTTTAATGAGACCTTTTTGCATTGCAGCTGCCATCCCTTGGCTGACAGGCCAAACCCTCTTCTCAGTGAGGTGTTTAGTCCCAGATCATCTCCTTTACAGAGCTGCAAGCACCTTCTGCAAGATTAAACAATTTCTGAGGGAGATTTTCTGAGATAAATGAATTTTATTGGGCCATAATTTGTCCTTGGGAAGATCAGCCTAGTCTGGGGAGCTTTCTAGTGGAGAGGGCAGGGGCAAAGACATCCCAGTGCAGAAGACCTGAACAACAGCACTCAAATGGCTAAACTACTTATTGAAAGTCATAGAATCAAAGAATGGTTTGGGTTGGAAGGGACCTTCCAACACCATCTCATGCCAACCTGCTCCCTTGGACAGGGACACCTTCCACCATCCCAGGTTGTTCCAAGTCCTGTCCAACTTGGCCTTGAACTCTTCCAGGGATGGTGCAGCCACAGCTTCTCTGGGCAACCTGTGCCAGGGCCTCATGACCCTCACAGGAAAGAATTTCTTCCTAACATTCAATCTAAATCTCTCCTCTTTCAGTTTAAAACCATTCCCCCTTGTTCTATCACTAACTGCCCATGTAAATACACTTGTCTGCATAGACAACCTTGGAAACCTGCAACCTCTGTTCATGCACAAGAAAAGATTTAAGGCAGAAAAGTGATCTCTTCCCCCCAGCAGCCCTGCAGCTCAGCCCTAGGAGTAGGAAAAGATTCAGAGACCAGGTCTTCCCAGGTGCTCATGCACTGCAGAGCATCCCAGCAGCAGCAGCTCCTTCCAGCCCTCCTGGTCTGAACCCACCTGCTCAGCAGATGAGCGGTGGCTGTCCCCATCAGGACCGTGCTCCTAAAAACTGGCATCAGCAAGGAGAAAAGGTCTTGGAAATCTTGAAGGCACAGAGGGAGGCGTGTCGAGGGAGGAGTGCTGGCACTCCAGAGAGGTACAGTGGTAGTGTTGACTGAGGATGATGGCAGACAGGATTCATCACATCACAGCCATGAGCTGTGACCTCTTCCCAGCCAAGCCCTGAACAGGCAAATACCAAAGCACTTGGGATAAACTGGGAAAATTACCTCAACTCCAGCAAGAAGCTTGAATGGGAGAGGGAGGAGAAGGAGCAAAAGAGATGGGATGTTTTCAAGGCTGGGGAAACTCCATCTCTTGAGGAGCCAGGGGTATGCCTGCTCTCCAGTGGGATAGCTCTGCATCTTCCTTGTTTTTCCTGGGTTTTACCAGCACAAACAGGACCTTCCAAACCCCCCACGATGTCAACTCAGAGGATTCAGGACTAAAGCCATGATTTGGGGCTGTACCATGCAGATGTTCAAGTCTGGAAAGAGATGGGTCTTTTACAAGGAAAATGAAACAAATGTCTCCCTACTTAGCCTTGGATTTCCTCAGGGAGGCAGATGTTTGATTCCAGGATTTCAGAAGACATTTGTGCACCTGAGACATGAAGGCCACAGAAAGGAGAGAGCAGAAAGACAGATGTACACTGAATCCCAAGTATGTTTGCCTCATGGGGGTGTAGCACATACAAGAATTTCAGCAAAATGCCTGGAAATTAACTAATTTTATAGAAGAATTTAAACTAATTTTATAGAAAATCTTTCATACTTTTGGAAATAAGTTGCAGCCCCTATTTAAGGCTGCCTGTTCATAAACAAACCCATGTCAGTGGAAAATTTTCAGATTTATATGAACCCTAGGATTTACATATTTTATTAATGATCAGTAATGTCAAATTTATCAACCTATGGGCCAAGAAAGAAATTAACTGATGGAAGCTAAAATCTGTGTTTGGTTATGCTGACTGCTCCCACTGTGGTGACTGGCATTCCAGTCAGCCCTAGACACTGAAAAATCCTGAGTCAGTCCTTAAAACCCACATGCCCCGCTTGAAAACCACAAGAGAATTTGACATCTATTAATAATAATAACAAAAACAGCAGCAGCAACAACCTTGGTATCTCACCCTTGGCTTTCTGCTGTATTTCCAGTTTGTATTCCTCAGCTAGAACTTATTTTTGATCATGAAGCCTGAGAATATAATGGGTTAGAAGGTCCTAGGAGTTGAATGTATCAGAAGAAACCCTCATCTATTGCAAAACAAACAGTAAAATTACACAAGAGCATTGTGCTTGGGATCTTTACAAAGCAGGAATATTTCTATTTTCTGCACTTACCTAGACAAATCTACCAGACATCTTTCCTCTTCAGCATCTAAGGGACTTTATGGGGCAGTAAAAACTGAATGAATAAACCCAGATAAGAAGCAATAAATTATTGGCTTGGGAAAAAAAAAAAAAAAAAAAAAAAAAAAAAAAAAAAAAAAAAAAGAACATACTTGTCTTTCAAAATACTGGAGCTGTAAAAACCATCAGGGAAGAATTAGGTAACTTTATAGCTGATTTCAGTCTGTGGGCTTTGGGAGAACAGGGGTTTGCATCCCAATGACCTGCACATGAAACATTTACAGACCCCTTTTTGTGTATGTGCATTTGACATTTTTAGTTGTGTCCTTCTCTCAATTTATTCAGTTTTGCATTGAAAAGTCGGAATAAGACAGCAGCAATGTGAAAGCCAAAAATACCCTTGATTTTCATTTTCCAAAAATGGCCAGTTTGGAGGGGAAAAAAATAAAAAAGAAGAAGTTTTGTTTGGTGGGTTAAGGCAAATGGCCCATTTTGAAATAAAAATTGCTGTTTCCAATGCAAACAAACCTTCTGGCATTAGGAATTATGTGATTGGATTGTGCAAGACAAACGTGTCTCAGTGGACTCAGGGGCAAAGGGAGCAGCTTTGGGCATGTTCAGGGCTGTAGTCACAGTGCTGGCCTCTGTCCCCTTCTCCCTCCCTTCTTCAAAAACCTTCAGTCTGCTGCCTCAGTTTCTCTCGGTGTAAAACACGCTAAAAATAGCAACTCTCCTCCCGGAGGAAGCTCTGAGTAATTAACTAATGCTAGCAAAGTGCCAGCCAGCACTAATTACTATCATTATGCAGGAGAGGAGCAGTGGGGTTTGCTTTGGTCCTAGCGGTGCTTGTTTTCCTGGACTCGATGAGCCACAGCATCAATGAGCCACTGATGGGGCTGTAAGTGACTCCTCAAGGCACTGCAGCAGGTTCTGAAAATATAAACATTAACAAATTACTTTAGCTCTCCAACAGCCTCCGGGAAAGTGAAGGCTCCAGCCTCCCTCACAATGCGGCACTCTGGGGAAAAGGGAAAGAAAAGTTACTCCTGCTATTCCAGGCTGATAAAGTGCCTGGGCTGAGCTGTACATCCCCATTCACCCTTTGATTTGCCCTCCAAATCCAACATGCTCACACCAGCACCGTGGTGGCTCTGGTGCAGCACCTGGAGCCGTGCCCTGGGAGCAGGAAATTGGGAATGGGGCCAGGCTGGTGCAGGAAGGATGGGGGAAAGTAACTGGTTTTCAAAGCAGGGAAAGAGAAGGAAGAACTTAGGCTAAGGAGGAAGAGTCAAGGCTTTCCCTGTACCTTCCGGTCAGAAATCTGGCCAAAAACTGGGAATGGTTTGTAGAAGAATCAGAGATAAGGACATTACCAAATTCATCTACGGAACAGGAACTTCTGGTGCACACAGGCCTTTCATGAGCATGAAGGTTTTACAAAATAGAGGACCCAAGCTATGATGTGTCCAAATAAACATTTCTCTGCCTGGGAGAGCAACAGCTTCTCTGTCATCCTCAGTTTTCACATCAGGAAAGGCTGCTGGGTCAATATCAACTAGAAATCGTTGATCCCATTGCAGGGGGGTTGTAACTAAATGATCTTTAAGGTCCCTTCCAGCCCAAACTCTTCCATGATTCTATGAAATTACAGCAGGGTCCAGAACACGCTGTTGTTTGCAATCTGCAGAGATCAACTCACTGCAGGGACTTTCCCAAAGGATGCTGCAGGGGTGAGCATCCCCCATGGCCACAGCACCACCAGAGCCTGCAGACTGAGAAAAGGCTTTCTTCAGGTTTGAAAGAGGAATAGCCAAGCTCAGGCCAAGTGCAGGCTGGGAACCTGAGCTCATATTTAATTGCACTCCCCAGTTAGACAATTGAAGTGAAATAGATTTGCTGACTGCTGTCTATCTGTGGAGACCTAACAAAGCAGGAAGATGGGAAGAGTCCTAGGTCTGGACATATTCCAAGGTGGTAGCAATAAAGACAAGGAGCTATTCCCACAGGAAGAGACAGTGTGAAGGAATCTTCTTTCACAGTTCTTTCCTCTCTGGCAACAGTTCCTCAAGTTAAATATTTATATATGTATATATGCATTCATGTACATACCCTCACAAAGAAAGGCAAAAAGTCAAATCTTACTGTCTGAAAAGTGGATCTAATTAAGTAAACGATCTTCAATCTTGAAATTTTCCTTCCAAGACTCTAAAATGTTTTATTTCAAAGTACAACCTCAGCTTTCCAAGTACAGAGTCATTTATAGATTAACATTTTAAGTATAAAGCCTTTGAAGTTCCTTTTAAACTTCCCAAAATGCTTTTAAGATGGAAGGTTTCAAACTTAAAAACCCTGAGAAAGAAGGTGCCCCTTTAGAGCCAGATGGGCCTCATCATCCTGTTCACTCTAAAAACTCTACACTTAGTAGGATAATTTGAAAAATCCAGCGTGTGTTACCCCAATATGACATTAGATGTCACCCATGCACTGCATTCACTGCCTGTCCCCCCCCTCCTGGTCCCCACACGGGAAAGTAACAGCCCATTCCCCCCCTCACCCCAGGACTGGTGATTCAAGCTGGGGGGATCTCAGGGTATCACACCGGGGAGGCTCCTGGAGTGCCAGGAGAAATGCCCAGAGCCTGGACCGGATACCTCAGCCTGGAAGTGGTGGGATAGGGGCAGTATCCAGCCCCCATTGCCTTGCAGGACAGGGGTGGGTTTTTGGACTCAGGAGAAGGTCCAAGATGCAAATGTTTAACTCTGTACTGTCCCTGACCCGTGCCAGCCAGCACTGCCCATGTCTGGGCAGCCTTGGGGGGGCTGAAGGATTTGGAGACATGTCCCCTCTGGGATGCACCCCTAATTTAGCAAGAAGAGAGTACAGCTGTGTGGAATTTAGATGTTCTGTGCCACACACACGCCCACGGCCAGGAAATGGGTCCCCAGAGGAGAGTGGAGCCAGAGATGGCACAGAGGTACAGGGAACAGCCCCATGCTGTAAAAGGCAGCCAGGATGCTCTGCACCCTCTGTTCCCCTGGCTCAAGGTCTCCTTCACACGCCCTCTCCTCCAAGGACTGCTTCGCCCTCCTGTTCCCTTGCTAAAGGAGGGAAACCAAAAGCCTGGGAAGGTGGCCACCGGGCTGGAAAGCTGGGAGGGAGCCAGCTGAGCAGCCCCACGCTGGGAACCACCCCTGATGCCATTTGATCACTGTCCCAGCCCTACACCAAGGGGGCAGGATCTCCCTGAGGGCTGACAGGGGCCGGCAGGAGGAATCCCATGGATTGGAGAAGGAGGCCGACCTCATTAAAGCCATGGAAATCCCCTTCCACATTCCCGGCTGCGGTGTTTCCTCTCTTGCAAGAGAGTGAGGCGGTGGCAGGCAGGGGGAGGCACTTTGGGGAACATGTTTACAGAACTCCTGCCAAACCACAGGAAGTCCCAGCTCCTGGAGATGAAGAATGGGCGGAGGAGGAGGCAGATGTGGCCAAGGCTCTGTCAACTCCTCTCCACTGCCACTGGCAAACAAAAGCCAGAGCACAGCAGCGCTGTTGTGCCTGGCCATGTGGGATGCAGGAGGGCCTGGAGTCTTCTCCCTTTGCTGTTTTATCTCAGAGCAGCTCAGCAAGTGAAGTCCTCCAGCAAAGGGGGAGAAAAGCACGTGAGAGATATGTAACTTTTCTGCACACATCTAGGGTTAAGCACACCTCACTGTGCTTCTGGCTGTGGCAACAAAGAACAGACTCAGAAATGGGATCCAACAGCTCACTGTGCAGAAAGCTGACACTCAGTTGTATTAAAATATATTTTTTTATGATTTCTAAACAGCATTCATCTGCTGCACCCTGTTTACCCACCCAAGGAATGCCACCTTTTGGAGTTCTCCTGGCTTCTCCCTGAAGGGCTGGCAGCAGAGTTGTCCAAGCATACAAGGAATCTAGAGGAAGGTATTCCTTCCCATGGCACAAGAACTTGAACTACATGATCTTGAATGGTCCCTTCCAGCCCAAACCATTCTATGATTTTATGAATCTGCTGCCTCTGCCACCACTCACAGCTATGACATGCCATTTGTCCGGTGAGGCTATCAAAGGTTTGGGTAACAGCTTGAAGATGCTCCTCCTTGATCAGAAGGTGTTGGATGCCCCTACAAATACATCCTAGAATGGCAATGAGCTCTTGAGACTGGGTACCACCTCCTCTGCTGACACCAGCTGAGCAGGATTTGGGCAGCAGGACCACAATTCAGTACATGTTTCACATTCCTTTTCATTTCATTTGGGACAACAACCTTACAGCAATCAAGGATGTTTCTTTATCTCACACAATCTCACACTCCTGGTGGCTTTGGCTGCATCCTTGGTGAAGACCTTGCACTCATAATGGCTTTAACCTGAAGGCGGGTAGGTTTAGATTAGATATTAGGAAGGAATTCTTTACTGTGAGGATGGTGAAACACTGGAACCGGTTTGCCCAGAGAAGCTGTGGCTGCCCTATCCCGGGAAGTGTTCAAGGCAAGAATGGATGGGGCTTGGAGCAATCTGGTCTAGTGGAAGATGCCCATGGGAGGGGGTTGGAATGAGATGATTTTTAAGGAACCTTCTGACCCAAGCTATTCTGGGATTCTATGACAGGTATCTACAGAGAAGCTTTACCCACCATTCCCCAAAGTACTCAGCACAGCCCTGTCCTCACCATTTCACTTGTTTGATGAGGACAGACACTCCACACCCTGATTTATCTATCAACATCTGCAGGGGTACAGACAGGCAGAAAAACAAACTACCTACCAAAACACTGCCTCACATTGCTCAAGCCAGTCAGAACTGCAAATTAATTCACAACAGACTGAATTTAAGACCTAAAGAAAAATACAAGTTCATTTATTGGACATGCTATTTCAAAATGAATAATATAGTTCTTGTTTAAAAGCCACTAAAGAGACAGATTTAATAAAAGAAAAGAGCAGAGTTTCCAAGAGGTTTCATCTGACAGTGAATATCATATTGAACATAGTCAGGAAGATAAGTTATTGTAGTCTGTATAATTAGTCCTTCCCTCCACCCCTGTTTGGCAATCACTTTATCAAATTACAGATGTCCAGACTGGAGTAAGTGTTGCTGAAATACCTTGCAGTCAAAATCTTTGTGCAGTGTTCATTATCATTAATTAAGTGTATGCGATCCCAGAAGAATGTCCTTTTCTGTTAGCTGAGCTATATTTAAACTCAGAAGAATTCAGCATTAATTTTTAATAGAAATTCAACAGACAGTATTGACATTTCTTTTTGGTTTACAGCAGCCTTTTTACCTCACAAAAACCATCACAATGACCCAGGGAGATTGTGCTTCTCCTGTTCAGCTAAAAACCCCAGTTCTTTAACCTTTCCTCATAAGACCAATTTCTGAGATCTTTCTACCACCCTATTCTAGACTTAGATCCAGAAATGCTTTGCCCCACTTCTAAGAAGTAAACTCTGAGTTTACTACTAGGTGATATGCTTGTTTACACTTCCCATTACACCCTTTACTCTCTCCAGAGGGTGGATTTCCTGACTCACAGTGCCTCTAACCCATTGCCCAAACCGGTTGCTCCCCATTCTGTCTTTCTGCAGCTGAATGTTCCTCCTGCCTTATTCCACCCCATACGCCTCCTGACTGAATCTCACCCTATTTTAGAAAGGCCATTATTCCACAAACTGTGGGTCCCCCTCCTTCCCAATCTTATCCTCCAGAGTTCTTCTCAGTTCTTCCTGACTCTGCATGTCCAGCAGATTGAATAATCCTCCTCTGGATTCATCCACCCACCCTGCAGACCCATGTTCACTATCACCATCCCTCTCAGAAGTCCTGTTAAAAAGCATCTGAGTTGTGCTTCAGCTGTTTTAGAAGATTACTGATGAAAGCCCTGCTGCAGCCAAGGCAGCTACTGTATCTCTCCAGAACAACTCCTGCAAGCAGAATTTGATTGATCCAAAAATTTTCTCTTGACCAGTCCCTAAGGGCTGTTATTCATTTCCTTCATTACCTGTCATGTGTTTGTAAAATGGTCATTTAATTACCTGTCCTTTGCTTGTTTTTTTGTAAGACTGTGTGTTTCCTACTATGTTGACTCTCCCACTTTACTGTACAGGTACTGAACACCCAGTCTTACTCTGCCTCATCATCCCTGATCCTCAGCATGAAACAGCCCTGTTACAGGTCACTAAGGGGAGAAAAGCCCCTCCAAAACATATCTGCTAAACATTCCCAGTGCCTTCAGTGAATGTTTGGGTGCCATTCCTAATATTAGTCCATTTGACTCTAGAATAACACTTTAAGTACACAACACATCACCAGCCTCACCACAGGTCTGCAGAGTTTTGGCTCTGGTTCATAACAGTGTGGAGACTAAATGTCTCCATCCATGGGTTAAAAAAAATGCTGATGATGTTTATCTGTTCCAAGGAACACCTGTGAAATGGATTCACACATTGAAACAACTTGTGTTCACCTCGTTGGAGAAATGAGAACCCAGGATTTCTTCAGTGCTTCCCAGCCAAGCCCATACCCCTGTCCACCTGGGTAGAACATTCCCATGAAGGCTGGGCTGAGAAGCAAGGAGAAAATCCACATTCAATGAAGAATTTTCTCCCCCAGCAGCATCCCAGAGGTTTTTTGTGTAGGAGCTTGTTCATACCTGATGATGCGACTGAGACCTGTGCTAAGGTGGCCTCAGGGGACATTAAAACACATTTGACTGAAGCACTTCCACTAAAAGCTGCTCCCTGGGGTCCTTATACAACCAAGGAAATGGCATAACATCACTCCTGGGGGTCTTTAGGGATCCTCAAGGTAACAAGCATGAACCCATGCTATTGGGGATAGGGATTCTCTACCATTTTGGGGCAAGTTGCTCACAGTTACAACAGGGAAGAATCAGAGCTTGCATTTCTCTCACTGCTCAGCTGAAACCATCTGCAGACTGTTCATCTCTCCTGTGTTAGATAAAATTCATCACAAAGCCAGTCCCTCCTTGCCAGAAGACAGAAGAGGTCCAATGCAAATAGGACAAATACTCCAGCTAACCCCAGATCTCCGTCAGTCAGTCAGCCTTCCCTCTGAAATGAAAAGTACAGCAAGTCCCAGAGGTCTCTCCTGCCCTGAGCATGGCTTTACAATTATAAATTATCCCAAGATTATCTCTGTCCCCAGCAGTGCTGAATTCACCTCTGCTGTGTTTGCTGGGGGATTAATTGCTGCTGCATTGGCTGCACTGCAAAACAAAACCTGGGGATGCAGCAAGCTCCTGATTGCCACCATCATTCAGCAAGGGGTGACAAATTTACAGCCAAATACACAGGAAACACTTTTTGATTCAGCACAGTCTGCAATTAGCCAGCATAGACCACTGGTGGGAAGGGAATCAAGGCAAACAAGACCAGGCATCCAAAGGATGTGAGCAAGGACAGGGATTAGGGTGGCACTGGGTAAAGCAGCAATGCCCAGAGCTGACCATCCTGGCTTCAGGAGGCACCAAGGATGAACAGTGCTTCTTGCTCTTCCCACATCCTACCATGATGTCTGACAGTGCCTGGATGCAACATCCAACTTATTCCTTGATATCCTCTCCCACACTGTCAGGAGACTGCACTGGTGCCAATTTCTAGGACTCTGCATTCAAAAGAGATGCTCCAGGACAGCCCTTCCATCCCACCTCTTGCTTTGCTGGACCACACATCTCACATGGGGAAATGTGGTGATATCTGAGGAGAGCAGATACCCAGAAGTCTGGTGCTATTGCAGAGCACTGGGCTTGCTTTCCAGATCGAAGTCTCTGGTTCCATCTTGGATATCCTGCCTGAGTGTGAGGAAAGGAGAAGCTTCATTTCCAGCAGAAAAATCTCCCACTTGCAGAGGTCACCCACAGCCTCACCATCCTTGTCCATAGTGGGAACAAGCAGCAAACACACTGCTTCTCACTGAATCTGGGCTGGATCAGGGGAAAGCTGAGATCCATGGGATTGCAGGAGGACCCTGGACATCAGCACTGCTGTCATCCCGTTCTGGTGCTGCGGGACTTCCAGGCACATGGAAATGTGGTGAGAGCTCTGGACCCAGAGGCTCAGATGAAACACCAGAAGCTCCACAGCTCTGAGTGGGACCGGGCTGAGAATCTGTCAAGCTTTCTCATGAGATTTCCTCTCTCCCTCCTGGTTCTGTTTGGACTGGAAACACCATGAGAATAACTTTCCTCCTTGCATTTCAGCAGTTTTGCTTCCGGGCCTGGGCTAAACAAGGAAGTGCAGAGGCGTGGGAACCAAGGGGAGACACAAACACATGGGAGCGCAGGATGAATGGCTCCAAATCCCTGCATTCAACTCCCTGCCTCCATCAAGGGTTCTCCTGACAGCTGAACTCCTCTGCACAGGCTGACACTTTCAGGTGGAGGTGGTTATCTGTGGTTCAGATCCTTCTCTCCCTTAGGCAGCAAAGCGCTCCCAGGAATAACTCAACTTTTACTGCTCTGAGACAAGAACATTTGGACCAGGATCTTGGTGCTTTTTAAAGACACATCACCCAACACACAGCAGAGCACTTGGACACAGAGCCCAGACCTTTAAACCTTTGTCCTTCTGTGGTAAAAGGGTTTGACTTCCTGATGCACTCATCATCTCAGCACGCTGAAAACAGAGTCCATTTCAGGTGTGGAGTACCACAAACTACTTTCATGGGAGGCTGACCCATTCTTCCAGGATCCAAACTTCACTACCCCACACCTTCAGCATCCACTGACAAAACAAGTTGTGCCCACAGGAGCAGGTATGGTATGTAGGGATGAATAATGATCCTATCACCACATACATACTTCAGGATAAAATTCCAGCTTCACCACAGCCTAATGCACCACCCAACATGTGTTTACACCAAACAATCAGTAACTCAAAGCTACAAAGAATGAGGAAATGGGAAGGAGTTGTTCCCATACCAAGCAGCTTGCAATTTAAGGCATTGCTCTTTCACATAAGTCTCCACCAGATTGGCATGGAAATCTCGTTGGGATTATGTGGATCTTTTTAGCAGTTCAAAGGTTAATTGGAGCTACACCAGCATTATGAGCAAAAAGGAAGGGACGATTTCTAGCAGCAAGGTCATGTATCTACTGAGCACTTCCCTTTGGAGCATTCATCATTATTTAATTATCACTGTACTAATAGCTAGCATGAATTAAAATATTCAGGGTCTCTTAGGCTATGTGGAAGAAGAAAACCTTGTGGTTTTTTTAAGAACCTCACGACAGGAGATAGTGGAACATCCTCCTGGCCCAGCTGGCCCTATCTCTGAGCATCTGGGGAAAACAACTGGACTTAATTAACTCTACAGCTTCTAGGCATGACTGGACCAGACCATGGGCAAAGAAGTTCCAGGTCTCAAGGACCTGCAGACAGCACTGGCACAAGCCAGGAGAGGACTCAGTGACTAGAGAAGCCATTTAAGTGGCTTTAATTTGAACCAGAATAGGTTTAGACTAGACAGTAGGAAAGAATTCTTTACAGTAAGGGTGGCGAGGCCCTGGCACAGGTTGCCCAGAGCAGTTGTGGATGCCCCATCCCTGGAAGTGTTCCAAGGCTGGGTTGGATGGGGCTTGGAGCAATCTGGAATAGGGGAAAGTGTCCCCTCCATCCCACCAGAGGCTCCTCAGTGAACAGGTTACATCTGAATTTGAGCCCCTTAATACCTGTTGCAAAAGCACCTTCCCTTCCTGGCCGGTGCTATCTGGTAGCAGCATCTAGACAGGTTCTGCTGTTCTGTTGTCTGCATCATGTTCCTGCTCTGAACACATCCCCAGAGGCACAAGCACAGATTCTCCATGTCCTTGGCTCAGACAGAGAAGCACAGCCCTCAGCCGTGTCCTCCTCTCCCTGTCAGAAGAAGCAAGAGAGGCAGAAATGCACCCAAGAGACACCCTGTGACTCTGGTCCCTGCCAGCTCTCTCCAATCTGCCCTGCCCAAGGCACTTTTCCCTGTCACAGTCTGGCACATCTATTTCAAATGCGGAGGATTGCCACATATCACAGAGAACAAGAAACAGATTCCCACCAGGGAAGCATGGCCCTGGAGCAGAGTGGCGTCAATGACATGCCCTTGAGGTTCAGAGAAGGAGGACACAACTGCTTGTTAATCCTGCTTCCCAGCTGGTGATTTCTAGGGATAACCTAGCCAGGGAATTCTAGGGAAAATGTTAAAAGAACTTCTAGCAATGCACTGTGAGAACAAAATCCCCATCGCTGCAGCTCACAGGGAGGCTAACGCTGCTGGTTGCACAATAAACCATGTGAACCACTGGATACAGATCCAAGGATCAGGAAACAAGCAGCAAAGTCTCCAGCCAAATCACCTCTTTCATTATTTGGTTTTAGGAACCCAGATGTGACCCCCTGTGTTATGGTAGATTACATGGTGGTCCCAAGCCTGCCTTTCAACCCCACTTTTCATGAGTCCAATATTTCCTCTTGTTATCTTGTGCCTTTAATTACTCATATTCACATGTTCACCCCTACCACATTTGCCTCCTTGCCCTTATCCCAGGCCCTCTCCCCAGCTTCCCCAGACACCATGAGCCCTCAGCCTGTTCTTGACCTCTCCACGTGGCAGTCTTGAGCTCTTCAGACCTTGACTGTGACTTTATGCTTCAGCACTTTTATTAATTCAGAGATGCCTTGTCTTAGAGGACAGAATATGTAGTAACCTGGAGGCACGAGGTAAGGCCACATGGTTGCAGCCCCAGAAGACAAGCACATGCCCTGTGCCCAGCTAGATGCTATCTGGCATAGTCCTGCCACTGAGGGCCAAGAAATGAATCAACAGCACAGTGCTACACCTTTACACAGGCAAGGAAAAGAGGCAGAGGTGAAGGTAAGTCACGAAATCAGAGCTGCATTACTCAGCATGGTCAGTTTGTCATTGCAGCACCTGAGTCACAGGAGTAGAATTCATTCCACTTAAATTTAGACCTCTAAAATGTAGAATCTTACGTCTAGCCACACAGATTCAGCTTCCTTCACAGTCTGTGATTCATCTGACCTCTCTCAGACACTATTGTAGATTGAATCACACTCTGGTTCTTCCTATTTTTCTGCATTGGCAACGAAGGGAGCCAACAGTGACTAGTTCATCCAAAGCCAGACATCTCAACTCTATATGCCAAAATAAGAGCAAAGGAATCCCACTCCGAGTATTGTCATTTCTCCTTAATTTAAGGGCTTAAAACTTTCAAAGCAGAAGGACAATGACAGCTGAATTTGTGGTGGGGCTTTTCATGCCAAGATTCAGAGACTGTTTCTTCCCTGCCAGCTCACTCAGTTTAATTCATGGGAATGTCCAGAAACAGGAACCCCTGGAGCACAGCAAAAAAATGAGCCAGGCTCTGGCATTTCTGTGAGCAACCAGCTCTTAATTATTTGACTAATACAAGCTTTGTGCAGCAACCCCCATATGCATTAAGCAGTTTGTGGAGGTTTCTCTGTCACCCATGTACAAACCTCCACAAGGGTCTAGGGTTTCTGCAGAGGTTTGGGTACAAGAGCACAATGCCAAACTGCAACTCTTCTCGGGAAGAAGAGGAATTTATAAAAAAATTGATCTTAAATGTAATTTGGGTCAGGAAGGATCAGAGCACCAGGAAAGGGGCTAACGCTGATCAGGTAGGAGATATATCATGGGCATGAGGCAAACCCTCCCAAGTTCTGGAAAGTGCAGGAGCATGCTGGGAACAGGCCTGATGGGAAAACCACAGGAATGGGGGTTTCTGCACAGAAGGGACACAACTACCCTGGGAGGAGACTGCAAAGAAGCTCTCTGAGCCATGAAAATGGAGACAAAATCACTCACAAGCCCCTGGATGTTGGATACCTGTGGAGATGTGGACTCTCCCTTCACTAGGAAATAGGTCGAATATGGTTAGAAATTAGGATTTTATAATTTCAGCTCCCCAGCCACAGAAGTATTGCTAGTTGAGGGCTCTGAGACAGAGCAGAGCCAGGAGGGAAGGAAATGTCTTGGGCTGTGCCCAGGGGCTGCACTCAGACCCCAGAGGGCTATGGCAGGGCCAGGAGGAGAGCATGGGGGAAGGAAGTCTTATGGCAAGGTCGGACAGCAGCTGTCTCCAGAAATGAATCCAGGAGCAGCATCCTCCTGGGATGGGCCAGGAGGATCTTGCATTGACTGACTGCCCTTCCTGAGTTCGGGAGGAAATTAATCTCCCACCGTGGGCTCCAGTTTATTTTTACATTGCAAGTTAGCCCAAAGGGAAAAAAAGAAAATCATAAAAAAAGTTCTATTCCCTAAAAGGAATCACAAATTTCACAGCGACCTAAGGAGATTAGTCAAATCCCTGTGACCGTCAGCAGTTTCACTTAGGTCAAAGCCTGGCATAATTCAGCCTCTGTGAAAAGGGAGGAGTGGCGTGGACTGCCCAGCTCTGCAGGCTGGCCAGCCTCTCCAAGAGGGCCCTTCAGCAATATCTGGAGGGAAATATCCCTTTTGCAGTCCCACAGCAAACAGTCAGACTGACCCGGAGTGCAGACTGCGAAAGGGAACGTTATCTCTTGCAGATACCACAGTGAGACCTTCCAAGCTGGGAAGCAGGAGGAGGACAAATTTCCCAGGCTGGGAGACATCAAAGGCTGTGTGAAACCTTCCGAAAATGCTCACCCTGAATTTCTCATGCATGGGTGGGCATATGGGATAACTCTCCATAGGGTCAGGGAAATGTAGAAAGTGGAGCAGTCGGGTTCTGATTCGCCTCTTGCTTTGAGGGAGAAAATGAAGAGAATTTAGCTCAAAACCTAAAAATAAATATGCCACCCATAGGTTTGGCTTTGCACAAAAACTGGCCTGAGTTAGGTAACCTAAGGCATTTTTTGGATTAATTCGTTTCCATCCCCTGCCAAACATGTCAGTGTTAATGGGCTCACAGAAGCATCAGCCCTTCAAGCTGTGTCTCAGACTTCATCCAGAGGATCAGTAATGTGGTGGTGCTGCTGTGGTGCTGCTGCTGCAATGCACTCAGTGAGCAGAGAGGTGTTGGAGAAATAAATTGAGAACAAACTTTCAGATTTGGAAACGTTCAAGACCAGGTTGGATGGGGCTTTGAGTAACCTGGTCTAGTGGAAGGTGTCCCTGCCCCTGGCAGAGGGGCTTGAACAAGATAATCTTTAGGGACCCTTCCAGCTCAAATCATTCTATGCTTCTATGATCACACCAAGGAGAAATAGGGCTTTCAGCTCATACTCCACAGCTTTAAAAAAAATCTGCCTCCTTTTCAGCAAGAGGAAGGGGCCTCTTGATAGAAACCCAACAGAAATTCTCCTGCTGTGTTGTGCAAATACAGAATTTTCTTTACATGGTATCATGGAGCCAAAAAGGATAGGAGTTCCAGTGTCCTTCCTCCACTGCAGAGAGGCAGGAGGCTTTTACAACTGTTTCTCTCTCTTTGATAAAGTTGTTGCTGCAGCTCTTAAAAGAAATAACAACTTTTACAATTCTTAGCTCTCCTTCCAGAGACACTTGTTCTCTCTTTGTGGCTTCTCCATCATTTGAACTTTTCCAGTAGTACCAGACCTGAAGTTTTCAAAATTACAAGTCAGGAACTAGAAAATCCTTACACTGATTTAGAAACTAAAAGATTAAAAGCAAAACAGCAAGAGAGACCTCAACTGCAGGGATTTTTGAGTTGCTTCTGGTCTTCGAGCTTCTGAAACCAAGAGTGGGGCAGTCCTGTTGCATTTTTTCTGAGTACCATCACACCTGCTCTTCTATCTGCTGTTTCTTTCCTGATGTTCTCTTCAGATCAGAAAGTATCTTTCTGTCCTATGAATATGCAGCATTTAGCACAAGGTGGTCTTCAGGCAGAATGCGTCTTCTGGGCACGGGAAAGATGAAGGTGAATTGTTACAATCAGCTGTTTTACCTACAAAATACATAAACCCAGAGTAAACATTTGAGAAGTGATGAGAAGTGAAGACAGCACCTGGGATAAGGAAGACAGACAGCATCATTGTCCATCAGAGCTGGAAGCACCCTCACTCTTCAATATTTGCTCCTGACCCAGTGAGAGCTTTCCTGTGGGGGAAAAGGAACAGTAAATAACAGGGAATCATAGAGTTATAGAATGGTTTGGGTTGGAAGGGACCATCTCATTCCAACTCCTGCCAAAGACAGGAACACCTTCCACTTGACCAGATTGTTCAGGGTCCACTGCAACTTGGCCTTGAACACTTCGAGGGATGGGGCAACCATATCATCATCACCATCACCATCATCATCATCATCAAAAATATTGCTCATCATTAATACATCAGAATATCCTCTGCTATTCCTTGAACATCAGGGTGACCAAAAGCATGACTTTGCACTAAGTGGGTTCAGATTAGTCAGAGGTAACATGGCCCTTTGCTCCTGATGATTTCACTAACATGACATTTGTTCTCATGCCTTTCTCCAGCCTCCACCTCCCTCAAAAAACCTGGAAATGCATTTTCCCTGACTGGAAACACACATTTCATAGTAACATTTTCCAGACCACTTTGCAAGAGGTAAAGTGAGACAAATTTTTTCAGCACAGTTTTGTAGAAGCTCACAGCTCTTACCTGGCCCTTCCTGTCTGTATCCTGACATATTCCTTCGGTAATCCCCAAGTCCTCTTGGCTTCATCTTTTTGTGGTGTTTGTTTCTTTGCCCTTCTTAAATAAACTATTGGCAGTTCCTATGGTAACACGCCTCATTCTTTCTCTCTCCTCCCTAAAAGTCTCTTCCCATTTAACAGGCTTTTTAAAAGGCTCTATTTATACTTTCTTTTGTTATCCTGCCCCTGCTTCCTTGCAGTCAGACAAGGGCAGGCACAGAGCAGTGCATGCACTACCCCGTGTTACTAATAATGGCCATCCATAAACACGAGAGCGAGCCGTGGGGATCAAAGCTGTGACCTTCATCAGGAGATGCTCTGCTTCTTCGAGCAAAAAGAAAGGAAACCTGAGACACGGTTGGCTCGGAGGGAAGCACTGTTTGCAGGGGCCATCCCCACTCTCCCACTCTCCAGTGATGCACTCAGGGGCTGCAAGCCCCCCAAACCAGCCAGCATGTGAAAAACAGCCTCGCTGTCTCGGCAGGCAGTTTCCACCTCCCCTCTCTCCTCAGTGTCAGACATTCATCTACATTACCAGTAATTGGATAAAGAGAAAAATATGAACTGTGCTTCTTTTTGCTTCCCATTCCGTGAAAACAAAAGCTCCCCTCCTCTCTGTGCTTTTTCATTTTAAATCTTGGAGCTATTACCAAGCATCAAGGTTTATTTCCTTAAGGTTCATCATATCAATTTAAATGCAGATTACAACTTATTTTAACCCTTAGCTGAAGCAGTAGGTGGATTTTTATGATGACAACTCATTGTTTCTCAGGCATTTCTCCTAATGAAAAACAAAGGGTCTGAAACAGTCCAAGTACAATTTGGTTCCTTTCTCCATTGAGAGGTTTCACTTGCACAGTCAGGCTAGTGCCAGAAACCACACGTTTTTTGGTCATCTTTAGGGTGTTCCAGGAAACATATTGTCAACAGATCTCAATTTTTCAGTAGGAAAAGCAAGTAGAAGAATGACTCCCCAGCTTTCCTCTTCCTTTCTCCACATAGAGACTGCTTTCAGGGCTTCTTTATTGATGAAGAATGACCCCCAACAGTTGTAAATCCATTTTTTTTTTCTTGCTTGTGATCTCTCCTCCCTGGCCAGCACAAGAAACTGTGATGCCCTCAAAGTGCCACTGCAGAAAGGGTTAAGGTATCTCAAACTACAGCCTCAATAAGCAGCTCAAAAAAGTGTCCTGTCCCCAGGGTAGGATCATTGTATGAGAATTTGCTCCGATCATTTAATGTTTGTAACTTGATTTCCTGCCGGAAAGCTTCAGTGGGCGGAGTTTCTGCTGAACCAGACAGAACTAGAGCTATTTCCTTTTCCAGATTGCTTGTGCATGTCCAGTCAAGCTCAACTGAATTAATAGCATTCGGCTTGTTTCCCCCACACACCCCTTCCCATTCACCTTTTGCAGTGCAAATATGGGAGGTGAGTGATAATCTTGCTGTCAGGGCCTTAGGAGATGGGATGGTCTCACAACCTTGGGCAAGTCCCATTGGTTCTCTGCACCTCTGGCCCACTTCTTGTTAAATTCTGGAGAAAGGATGCTCTAATGACCTGGCTCCTGCCCTACTGATTTCCTACATGACCTTGGGAAAGTCACTTCATATTTGCCTGCCTCCACCTTCCATGAAATGGAGAGGAAATCATCAGAAGGCTTTGCTCACTCTGCTGCCACCACCAGTATTAAACCATGGCCCATGAGGACTGAAAGTAGAATTATTTCCAATTTAAGCTTAAAGACAAGTTGCTATTTTCTCCTGAACAGTGCAGATCTGTGTTGGATCACCTGAAGCACTTCTGCAAGGAAAAAACAGCCCTGTTCCCCCCCACCATGCTCCCAAGTGCAAGTTGATTCATTCATCCCCTACCTTGGCAATCCCAGGAACCATGAGTTTCTTTCACATTCATTACTGAATGCAACCAAACCTCCTGGGAAAGGCCAGATTCTGCTCCAGGTGCTTGGTTTTTTACCAAAGTTTTAAGTTTCATCTAAGTAGTCTGAGCTAACCCCCATTAAAGATGCTTCTATCAATACTGAGATCATCTACAGAGGGGTGAATGCAGGACCAGCCAAGTGGGATCCTATGGACCTCATAGGAGAACAAACGGCTAGGACCAGAGGTCTACCCCATGTACAGCCTCGGGACTCTACTGGTTTGAATGGTGTCAGGTCAATTTATTTGAGGTTCAGTTGGTAATCCAGACACTTCGTTATTGAGGTGAAGGTGGTCAAGCCCCCTTCCCTCAGTCAATTTTCAGCAGCACCATTCAAAAATCCTCCCCAGAGTAAACAGCAAAGTCACCCCAAACAAAAAAAATGAAGCACTGTGGGTTTTCTTTTCTCTAACAGGACCAAAGAGGAAATTCCTCTGAAGCACAGAGAAATTTCTGAGTGCTGTGTTTCTCACCCTTTTCAAATTGCTGTCTCCACACCAGCCTGTGAGTCCCAGTGCTGGATGCCTGAGGCAGCACCCTCTCCCCCCATCCAGATAGTATCATGTCCTTAGGATGTGTCTACACTCCCAGGTGGAGCTGGTTACACAGAATAGTCCTTTCCTTAAGCCTGGCTAAGTCTGGAGGCCTGGGCGTGAGACAGAAAGTAGGCACTGTTCCTTATCATACAAGGGAGATTATGCAAGAATGTCCTGTAATGAGGATAAGGAAGGTGCTTTGAACAGGTATGTGGGGTTGGCTGCAGGTAACTTCTGGCAGCAGCAGGGCTCTTGCAGCATGGACCAGCCCTGGTTTCCAGTGCCAGATGAAGTGGGGCAACCAGCTGCCCCACACCAACCTCCCTAAACGAAATTATCAATTCAGCTTCTTTCACAAAAAAAAAAAAAAAAGCACAAAATTTGAGGACAACATCAATGAAGGAACAATCACCAGGACCTAAAACTCAAAATCTTTATCTGCTACTGTTACTTCATCCTCCTTTCTGATTGCTGGCTCGCCTGCATGGGAATGCAACGTGTATGGTTTCATTTTCTTAATTGCAATCATCCTGCAGACCACCTTCAGGCACGCTGGGGACCACCAGTAGTGCAGGGACCGCATGTGAAGCAGCACTGCCCTGGGAGACCCATCTCGCCTTCCCTGATGTGGTTAAAATGCCATTCCAGATTGTGGTGCCTGAAAGGATTTAATGATCTCAGCCCAGACAAGAGCCCTGGACTATGCCCTGTGACTGAGAAAGAAGGACTGAGCTTCAGCTATGTAGGAGGGCGGCTGTAAGAAACCAGGATATCTGCAGCAGTGGTAGAGTTCCCTTCATAGCCTACCCCATCTGTTTCACATGCAAGTGCAGCCTTGGAATCTCTGGACCTTGCTCTTTCTGTTCTGAAGCCTTCACTGGCTATTAATACCTGGGGAATCTGTGAAGTAGGCAAACAAGGTTTTGATGAGTGTGGGAAAAAGAAAGGCGTTACCACGTATGAGTGAACTTCAGTTTCACTCATGTGCTGAATTAGTCAGTACCTTCATGTGAATTCCAAGTGCTGGTCTAGGTATTAAATGACTCTTCTTGAAAAGATAAGTGCTCCATTTTTAGCCTCTACTGGAGGAAAACTAAATTTAAAAAATAATATTTGAATCAGAACTTTTGCAAAGGCTTTGAGGTTGGGTTTTTTGGTGTGTTGTTTTGGGGTGTTTTTTTTGCATTTTTCAACTTTTTTATCTCTCCCAGAAAGAAAAAGTAACCAGTAGTCAACACACAGCAGTTGCTGGCTGGAGAAATCCAGGTTGCTTGTCATGCACATGAATGTGATGTCTGAGTCAGGAAATCTCACTGAGATGTTGCAGCCCCAGAGGAATATGATGTGATAATTGCATCACCAAAGGACCAGGAGTACCCGGTGTAGAGGGTCAAGACACAAGCTCCAGTGGCTGAGAAATTCAGTGGAGGATTTGCTCCATTTGAATATCTAGTGGATGGAAAGGAGGTATGAGTGCTGGAACATGAACACTGACATCTCAAGAATTCATGTTTCACTTCCTACCCTGGAGGAGTGGTTCCTCCTGCAACCTTTCCAACCCAGAATTATCACATTTCTGCTGCTTCCCCCTCTAACACAGCGGCTGTGAGAAGTGCTGTCTGCAGGTGGCAAAAAACAGAGTTGTTTTTTTCCATCAGTTCACTGTTAATGGTGTCCTGGCTTGAAGAAAGTTGAGTTTGGCTGAAATGGAAATGACAGAAGGGGCAGGAAAAAAAGATTACAGAAATTTAGACAAAGCAGGTGTATGGATTGCATGTCTATCCTTTCTGCAAACACGGAGGCTGCATGGGCTAGATCCAGGAAAGTGTCCCAGCTGTAATACAAGCACTTTGACAAGCACACATTAAAACATAGCCAGGCTTTCTACTAACACTAAGGCAAACACAGCCCACTGGGATTAGCATCTCTGCAGAGGTTACAATCCTTCCACATTGCTTTTCAGTGCATTAGGCTGAAAAACATGCTCAAGGATGCTCACGTGCACAGGAGATTGTTGATATTTGTGCTGAAAATCCATTCAAATTCAGAAATTACAGCTAACATGAAGCCTACTTGATCCTCTTAAGTCTGTGACCTGATTGTGGAAACATTTCTCTTTGCTTGTTTTTCTAAAATACAAAGAAGCAAGGCAGAGGCTTGACTGAAGATGGATTCAGGCTTGCCAGGAGACCTGAAGGTGTTCCCCAGTTGCATTGCCCATCAATTTTTAATGCCTCCATTTCCCCTCCAGCTCACAATGGACAAAAGCTCCCCTAGTCAGGATATTCTCTGATTCTGTGGTGTCCAAGAGCATCAGCCAAACTGGTATGAATTTACACCCCTGGCCAAGAAGCAACACTCCCAGGCACAGCAACCCTTCAGCCTCACCCATGCAAGAGGGATCAAGCTGGGTTTGACAGCACTTCTGAGGGAATGTGGTGGAGCCTCATGCTGTTGGCCCTTTTTCTTCTGCCAGAGCTGTCAAGCTGAGGTTGTGCTCGAGCACTACAATTTGCCATGTGGCATTTCAGATGGGAAGCAAAAGAACAGCTTTGCCAACCACCGCTCTCAGGTTCTTCGCTAAATAAAAACCAGATTCCTGACATTTGCTGTGTCTGAGAGAAAGGCGGGTCTGTCGTTTTTACAAACAATAAAGGATGCAGAAAAACAAACATATTCCCTCAGAGCCAAGCACAGTTCCCCATCATGCCTGGGAATCCCCGTGGAAGGGAAATGCTGTTCTAACAAGAAAAGATTTGACCAAAAATACCCAACCAAATGAAGCAGTTGCAACATTTCTCTTTGTATTTTTTGTTTGTTTGTTTCAGTTCTCAGATTTTTTGGGGTTTTAAAGAAAGCAGTCACAGGCAGACTTTTGCGTGGGTCCCACCATCACCAGTGTTAGCAGAGGGACCTCTGCCCTCCAGAGCTTTCCCTGGGCTTTGCCAGACTGACTTTAGCACCACCAAAAGTCACACTCTGAGTTTTCATTAAAAAAAAATGTTGATGTGAAAACCAGATAATTTTCTCACTTCGAAAAAGTAGCAGGGAGTCAGACAGCAGAACCTAAATGTCAATAGCAAGGGAAGTCACAGGTTTTTTTCTGTTCTCAGCAGACTTCTGTGCAAGGTGTGAATTTGCTGATGCCTAACCAAGGTTAAACTTATGCTCTGCGTTGAAAGGGGAAGGGGAAGGAGAGAATGAAAATCCCTTTCATCCAGCAGTGCATTTCAAACTTGCAGACACCAAATGTCTTGAAAATCCTTTGAAATTAATCAACAGATTCCAAAGTCTTTATCCAAGGATCCATTTTATACATTTACACATATAACACTGTAGTTACATAAGATTCATAAGTGTTAAGAAATTTTGGTAAATTTCACTTATTTCCTTTACTCTTTTCAAACAGTCATATGCCAAATCAGCTCTTCCCAAGTCCTGCTGGAGGACTTGCTGTAGGTCCTAACAGGTTGGGATGTCAAGGCTGTGTTGTGTAACAGCTTGAAGCTGTGTCAGGGGAGGTTTAGGTTGGATATTAGGGAAAGGTTCTTCACCCAGAGTATGGCTGAGCATTGGAATGGGATCCCCAAGGAAATGGTCACAACACCAAGCCTGACAGTTCAAGAAGCATTTGGACAACCCTCTCAGGTGTGATTTTTGGGGTTGTCCTCTGCAGGGCCAGGAAGTGAACTCGATGATCCTTGTGGGTCACTTCCAACTGAGGATATTCTATGATCTGTGCTTCCAGGTCATTCCTTAACCAGAGAGGAGGACTGCATACCTTGAACAATTTTCTCAGAAACATAAAGCACTCTCAAACCATTCTGGTTTAGAGGACACCAACTTAGTGCCTTTCAGGGAAGAGGTAAAAATATCCTTAAAATGCAGTAACATCTGAGGATCTCCTGATATTCTTCTCTATGTATTTGTGTCACATCCCTCTCTGCCTGTGACCCCAAGCCCCCTATTATTCTTTTCATTTTTTGAAGCCCTTGGCTGCCTCTGCAGTGACTTCTGCAGAGAGAAGGGAGTCCTCAACAAGTCAGAAATAAATGAAAACTTGTCCTGGCGTCAGGTGCTCTGCTCCTGTTCCTTTGAATTTATGGTGGTTCTTTACACCACAGATCTAGACATGGGTTGTAGATACAAAGGTTGACAACCTGAGGTGAGGGCCGTGGCTGTAAAGTGACAACAACTCCTGAATTGTGCCAGCTTGAGTCCGTGACACACTGGGTGATCCCTGTGCCTCACACCTACTCAAAACCACTCATGGGAGATGTTAAATATATCCTGTATAGCCTCAGGAATGGGCAGCCTCCACCCTTCATCGGTCAGGGGGACTAAGGGCATCTCACCCCAGAGGACAGGGGACACTGCTGCACTAAGCCCAGGCCTGTGCTGTCTCCCCTTGACTCTGCCCCCAGACTCATCTTTGTCTTCCTCAGCTTCCTCTTTGTCCTCTTTGTTTTCTCCTTCTTCCTCTTTCTTCTCCCTCCTCCTTCTTCCTCTTCTTTCTCCTCTTATTCTTTCTCCTTTTCCTCTTTCTCACAACTTTTTTTTATATTTATCTTCTTCCTTCCTCTTCTTCTTCCTCCTCTTCCTCCTTGTCATCACCATTTTCTTTCTTCTTCCTCTTCTTCCCCCTCCTCTTCCTCCTCATCATCTTCATTTTCTTCTTATTAGAATCATAGAATCACAGAATATTTTGGGTTGGAAGCAACCTCAAAGGTCATCCAGTTCCAACACCCTCCCATGGACAGGGACAACTTCCACTGTCCCAGGTTGTTCCAAGCCCCATCCAGCCTGGGCTTGGACACTTCCAGGGGTGAGGCAACCACAGCTTCTTTGGGCAACCTGTGCTAGAGCCTCACCACTCTCACAGGGAAGAGTTTTTTTCCTAATATCCCATCTAAACCTGCCCTCTGCAGCTTAAAGCAATTCTTGCTTCTCCTGTCACTCCAGCCCTTTGTCCAAAGTTCCTCTCCAGCTCTCTTGGAGACCCTTTAGGCAACGTAAGGGGCTCTAAGTTCTCTCTGGAGCCTTCTCTTCTCCAGGCTGAACAACCCCAGCTCTCGCAGCCTGTTTCCACAGCAGAGCTGCTCCAGCGCCTCTTCTTCCATTTCTTTCCTTTTCCTTTTCCCCCTTCCCTCACGCTCCCCTCACCCCTTAACCCCGCCCACTCCCACAAGCCACGCCCCTCTCCAGCCCCGCCCATAGCCACAATAGACCACGCCCCCTCCGCCGTCTGGTCCCTTCCCATTGGTTCCTGCGGGCGCCACGTGACGCGGCGGCGGCGCGCGCGGGGGCGGGGCCGGGTGCGCGGGTGCGCTCGGGGCGGCGGCGGCGGCGGCTGCATGTGCGGGCGGGGGGCGGCGAGCGGGGCCGGCCGGGCGGCGAGCGGAGCCGGGCGCGGGGCGAGCGCAGCCCAGAGGAGCCGAGCGGAGCCGGCGGGCAGGTCAGTGCGCGGGCGCGAAGGCGGGCGGGCGAGGGGAAGCGGCGGCGGTGGCCGCACGTGGGTCCGCCCGCTCAACAATGCGGGCGGGAGGGGTCCGTGCGCCGCCGGCTGCGGGGCCAACGCGGCGTGCGGAGGAGGCTGCGCCGTGCCATGCACCCCCGGAGCGGGGTGATGGCTCCGCTGCAGCCATCCTGGGGCTCTGGTGGGGGGGCAGCAGCGTGCGTGCCCCCCCGGCCCCCAGCGGGGCTACAGCGCCTTCAGTTTGAACCCAAAATTAAGGGAAGGGAGCTGCAGCCCCGGTGTGCGGGGGTCACGCACGCTGCTTCCTCCCCGCCGCAGCCCCGCTGGGAGCCCACGCGCGGTGCCGCAGTCCCCCACCCCGTGTGCGGACACGGAGCATCCCGGCGGAGCCCATCCCGCCGCGCTCCGTGGGTGGGATGCAGCGTGGGCACCTTCAGGGCTCCGCGGGGCCTCTCCACCCCCGTCCGGGGCCGGACGCAGCGATCGCTGCCACAAGGGGCCCAAGGGGGGAAGCGTCGTGTTCCAGGCTGTCCGGTCTCGCCATCCCTAAGGATCTTCGTCAAACGAGTGGGGCTGCTCTGCAGCGGTAGCTGCGGCAGGGATGGCCTCTCCTGGGTCGTGTTTAGAGCAGGCTGCCGAGGGAAGTGGTGGAATCACCATCCCCGGAGGTGTTCAGAAAACATGTGGCTTGGTGACCTGGTTCAGTGGTGAAAATGGTGGTGGTGGTGCACTGATGGTTGCACTTGGTGATCTTGGAGGTCTTTTCCAACCTGGATGATTCAGTGATTCCGTATTTGAGCATGTCTCTTTAGGCTAACAAGCCATTCCTGTCCTTGCTATGCCATGGGGGCTTGGGAATGCCAGTACTTCCCATTCCTTGGGCAGGCAGGTCACATAGCAGGAGGACACCCCATGCCATGCTGTTCTCTGCCGTAGGTAAAGTGGATTTTTGCATGCGACTGGAATTACTAATCCAAGCAATTAGCTGGAATCTGTCAAGTTTGTGCTGCTGCCAATTTCTCCAGTTCATTTGGTTACAGTTTCATCTTTCTGCTCAAATGAACTGAAATGTAAGCAGGGCAACCGAGTGTCTGGTGCTGCTGGGTTGGGTTTATGTGCATCCTTCTGGTCAAAGGAGGATCAGCAAGAAAACTGAGCCTTAATGAAGTTGTATATTTATTAGCAGCAGTGGAAAAAGGGTAAGGGCGATAAATGGGGTTGTTTGTGTACAAAATGTCATGAATCTCCCTACCAGGTTGTGAGCTGGATTTAAATTCCACTGTTACCAGGATCACTGATTTTTTTTTTTTTTTAAGTCACATCATTGCTGATAGCGTACGTTAAAAATGCTGCAGGTGGATTTAAAGCTGAGGGCCTTGTGGGATCACCAGTGTTCTGCACTAACATTTATACACATCCAGGGACTTAACAGTGCGTTGTCACTTGGCTTCAGAGTTAACTGCCCAGATGTTGGCTGGCAGGGGCTGATGCACCGTGGTCCCTGACACAGCCACTTTCTGGGGATCTCAGCTGCCACTAAATTTGCCAGTTGGGCAAGTGAAATGACTTTTAGTCTTTCGTAAGTGCTCCAACCTGAAATTAGTTCCTCTTGGGAATATTAAAACTTTTACTTTGGTTAACTTGTGTCCAAGGTGTATGCCATGAGCCATCACCCTGTTGGCTCTGCTTCAGGAGATGACTGCTTGCAGCAGCAAAAAGCTTTTGTTACAGCTATTTTATTTTTATGTATGCCTTGATAGCTCAAAAATCACTCAGCTTCCAGTCAAGGCGATCCTGGGTGAGAAGCATCCACTGGGATTTGCCTGTTAAGTGAATTTCTTTGATTTGACAGCAGAAGTGCCCAGAGAGACATCAAAAACCCCAACATTAGGGTGTGTTTCCAGCTTCATCATCCCCTACGAGCCATGGAAATCAGTGGCTTGAAATCCAACAGCACTTGATGTTAAAATAGCAAACGGTAAACATCGTCTCCTATCAATAACTTTAATTATGGTTTGGGTTTTGTCTTAAATAGACACATATTGTCATAGGGAATCAAAGTTTAGCATCCAGACGTGCTCAGTGGGGTGGTAGCGTCTTTGGACAGGGTGTAACACGCTTTTATAGCATAAATTAAAATAAAAAAGGGGTTTAGTAGCATAGCATGCTGTTGTGTAAGAAAACTGCCAACTTTTGGGCTGAGACTGCGTGGTTTCTGGGCATCGTGTGCTGTGGCGTGTTGGCGGGTGATGTTCCCGGGCAGCTTTGGACGGGGAGAGCGAGTTTGACCACTCTGCAGCTGAACCCTGACAGAGCTTTTCAACCATAAAATGAAGTGCAGAGGAGGCTTTGTGTGTGCCACGGATAACCAAACCAAAAGCAAAAATAAACACCCGCGAAAGCTGGGTTTTTTTGGTCATTGACAGAAAAGGAAAGTGCCGGTCTAGGGGAGGGTGTGAAGTCTCGTGTTTGTTACGCTCCTAATCTGGAAAATACAGACTGTGGCACATGGCAGCAGCGTGCGTGGCTAATTTTACATCTTGTCCTTTTCCCTTTCTGATTTAACCCAAAATTAAGGAAGAGAAGCAGCACCGATTGGCCTATTAAATGTTCATTTTTGCCAAGTTACGCCACTTTGCGAACACGAGACACGACCAGATTCCTGTGGCAAGGAGCCCTTAAAATTTCAACAGCTCTACCTATAAATATAGTCACCGTGAAAGGCAATCCAGCTTTAAAAGAAAAAAAAAAGCAACCATGCTCTTTTTATAGTCCCACTGTATCTGCCTGACTTTAGTGCCATGCGATGCATCTCCAGCCGGGCCATGAAGCCGAGGCGGTGTGGAACATTCAGTCTCTTGATTCCTCTTGCTAATTTGTGTGAAGAATGGGTGCAAGCAGAGGAAAAAAAAAAAAAAATTGTTTTATTTGTCCTGAAGATTTTTGGGGATGGGACGTTGGGGCCGGATCTCTGCATCCACATCGTGGCCTTTTGCAGAGGGACCTTTGGTAATTGCTTGGTCCTGGTGAGTTCCCAGGAGCTGCTGCACAGCTGGGGTAGTACAGGATGGAGCCTGAAGCATCCCTTGGCCCTAAAGCAAATGTCCCAGATGAAAATTAAAGGGAAGAAAAAGAAAGAAGCTGGTTGCCACCTCACCCCAGAGGTGTCTGGGCTCACCCACTGGTCTCTGATGCAAGCACAGCAGCTCAGGGAGCTCAAGGGCTGCTTTTGGACATGCCCAGGGTTGCCCAGGGACAGGCTGGCCTCGGGAGCAGGTACAGCATGTTCTGGGCACTCCTCCAGGCCAATGGGACCCCCCCACCAGCCCCAGATGCTGTAGTGGGGTGATGGCCACTGGCACATCCTGGTAGTGAAGACAGCACTGCCTGCAGGGCTGGGATTTAGGTGGAGAGGCTGCAAGGGAGGGTGGTTTTGCAGCTTAGTGATGCTTTTCAGTGTGCCCTGTGCTTGCATGGCAGAAATCCACCTTTGTGGCCAGAGCAGCTGGGTCACCTTGCAGTGCCAAAACCTGCTGGGTATGGTTGGGATGGGGCACAGGCTGGGAAGCGTGTGGGAGTGGGGCGGGAGAGCTCGGCACGGGGAATTGCTGCGTGTGCACTTGGGCGAAGTGCTGAGCCTGGGCTGCGCGGGAGCTGCAGACAGAGCCCACACGTGACGTCTGAATTTCAGATGATTGCTGGACCACTTTGCCAACAGCCTCTCGCAGCTCATCAGCTGCAATATCGCTTCTTCTTTTCCCTGTTTTTTTTATTTCCTTTCCCCTTCCCCACCCCGCCTGTTTTCTAAGCCGAAGCAGGAGGGATGAATACGACACCGAGGGTGGCTGCAGCTGCACAGGGTTTGTATCCAAATGGTTTCCTGGAAGGCAAGTTTTTTTTTGTTGTTTTTCAATCTTAAAAAATATTTTTACAGCGAGTGTCTCGTATCGAGGCTGTTTGGTTGTTAGGTTTAGTTTCCCATGACATGGAGGGAGGGGAAGGAGGGGCTGGGTGCTGCTTTATGTGCAGATCTCTCTGCAGCGGTATCATTGCCTGTTGATGGTAAATGTGTTCCCTCTCATCTCTGTGATAGTTCTCGGAGATTTCCTCCTTTACATCACTGCAGTTAATAAGACGTTTAACTTGGGAGCTGGGGGCGATGTGCTGTGCTATCGTGTTGCAAGGAACAGGGGGGGATGGCGAGTTCCTGCGCAGACTTGTGCTAGGAAGATTGTATCAATGCTGGGGAGAACAGCTGGGTTTGGAGTCAAAGCATTGCCTTTCACCCTTAATGAACCTGACCTGGCCGCATCTCTTTTTTTTTTTTTTTTTTTTTTTATTATGACAATGGTTATTTTCCTTCTAATACTGAGAGAGGCAACTCAGTCCTCTCTATCTGCTGCATTGCTGGAGTCAAGGATGCACCTTGATTTTTTTAAGCAGATTGTGTCTGCCTGGCTGGACTTAGTTCTTTTTTACCTCTTTTTTGGGGGCCACTGAAGCATTTCATGAGAGCACCTGATGACTTTTTGTGGTGATGCTGCAGGTGCAGTAACTGCAGAGTCAGAGCCCTCTCCAGGAAAGTCCTTGACTGTGTGTTTTGTGTCACCGGTTGATTATAGAGTTAAGAAAGTGTTGCTGTTGTACATGCCTTGACCAGGAATAGCCTCCCTCCTGCCACAGTTTGCGAGGCCAGCTCATTGAGGGCAGGCGAGTTGGTCAATAAACGCTCCAAGCAGCACCCTAGGGAGTTGTGAACCAAAATGGGAACACTTGTGTCCTTCAGCTCCTCCTTCCTTGCCAAGTTGTTTTCTTCCCCCAGCTCCTTCTCCAACTTGACACTCAAACCCTCTTTGTTCTGCTGTGTTTTTCCACAAATGTTTTCAAGCGTGACAGCAGGGAGAAGAAAGCCACGCAGGGGGCTGATGCCTATCAGGCCAACCCTTGCCTGTGGCTTTGGGGGCCCCTTCACTTCAGGCTGCAGGTGGTTTCACATCTGGCAGCTGTTGGGCTTGGAGTTGCTTCTGTCTGCCACTAGACCTCAACCCAGCCACCTGCACCTATTCCAAGGCTCCCAGCTCATCCCCGGGGCTTGAGACAGGCGGGGTGGCTGTGGTGTCCCTATGTAGGTGTGCAGGGGAGAAGGGCTCTGTAACCCTCTCAGGCAAATAGGGACATGGAAGGTTTGCAGGAAGAACAACCACAGTTCTGGTGGTGGCATTTTCCAACCTTCCATCAGGACCTGTCGCTCACAATCCTGATGACATTTAGCTGCTGACTTGCTGTCACTGATTTTGCTCAGTAACCCTTTTCTTTTTAAGACTAAAATGCTGCTTAAAAAACAACATGCCACCAATACATTGGGATGTTGGTTTAGTGTTTGGGAGGCTCACAGCCTCTCCCCAGTTCTGCTTTTGCTCTGGGGAGGAAGCAACATGGTTGGGTGCAATTTTAAACCCTCATGGGAGCAGGGTCTTAAAAGATAACCCTCACATCACCCTCACTGCTGGATGTGGGAGTTAATTTTTCTCACTCCTGCCATGCACAACAGCCCCTCTCTGTGCTTTTGCTGCGAGCTGGGACAAGGGGAATTTTGGGTGCAACTCCAGGCAGTGCGGGCTCGGCACATGTCCCCAAGCGTCCCAGCTGGGCGGCTGCCCGGGGCCCCCTTCATGCGAACGGGGTCAGCAGCTGGGAAATAGCAGAGCAAAGTGCCTCCCTGGTAATTCCCAGCTGCCGTTAAAGCGGCTTTAAAATAAATTCCCTCAAAGAGCAATTCCAAGTATTTGAGGGTTTGAACTTTTCCGGAGAAGGGTTTGGGAGCTGCCGACTACCGTGCTGCACCCTGGCACGCCAGGGAAAGGCGCCAGGGCAATTGCCCTAATTATCCCAACATCTAAAAACCACTTTTTTGATGTCTATATGATGTTTGTTTATTAGCTGCATGTGCAACACAACTCTTGGAAATGGGGCACTGCTGGAAGCAAGGTTGTGCTAAACTGGGAAGATGGGTGGCTGGGCAATGTCCTGGGCTGGAGGCAATGCCCAAGGCTCAGAGACCCTCACTGTGCCATCCTACCTGGCCACCAGCCTTACCCAGGGGTGCAGCACAGCTGGGTGCCCCTGGCCGCACATTCCACGGCTGGCTCTGCTTGGTAACGTGGGCACAACAGAAAACAAACTTTGCAGCAAGCTTTGCTCTCCCAGAGCCCCAAAAGCTTGTTTAAAAAAAAAATACTTTGGAGCAATGTGGTCTTTCTTTTTCTCATGCTCATGAAAATTCTCATACCAAACCAGTAACCTCCACTGCCCCCGGTTCATTATTTTTTAAGGTGGCGTTAGGGGGCATTTAAGGGAAGGCTTGTCTCATCCTCTGTGTCCCCTCCTCTCCTACATCCCGTCATGGCAAATTACAGCTTCATCCGTGCTTGTGTGACAGGCACTAAAAGGGGGAAGTTTGGTCAACAAACTGGAAAGTTGGTCTCATCCCTGAAAGGCTCTGGATGTCCCTGTGCTGGTGCTCCCTAGGGTGATGTGTTGCTGCATCCTGACTGGTGCAATTTTTTGGTCACGGGAATGTCCCTGTGAGGCTGAGTACCCCAAGCTGGGGACAGCCAAGCTTTTCCCTGCAGAGACAGTTCTGGGCTCTTGCCCAAGTCCCCTCTCCAGGGCCCTGGCACCAGTGCAAGTGCAGCCAGGCTGAAGTCTGATGATTAAACCCATGATCCAGGTCACTCCTGCCCTTCTCAGTGCCCCAAAAACTAAGGATGCTGATAGCAAGACTACGTCCAGTTGGGGATGTTGCGCTTCTCTGAGCGGTTCAGCAGGTTTGGGGATAAGCTGAGCTAATCTGGGGTAAAACCACCCTAAAAAAACCATTGCAGCAGGGGGTTCTTCCATACATGCCCTTCATTGCCATACCTGAGTTATTCTCAGCTGAAACAGATTTTGTGCATGGGCTGACCTTTACTCTGGCAGCTTCTTACTGAACTTTCTATCATATATGTAATTTTAAAATATTTTTTTTTTCTGTGTGGACATGACAGAGCTGTCTCCTGAGGTGGCAGAAAACACATCTTGCCTCTTAAGGACAGGTAGGGAAACCTGCACGTGGCACAGGGAGATTTGCTGTGGATGGGACAGCACTGGGTTGTACCCAACCCAAAGTCGCATCCACTGGACCACACACTTAGCTCTTTTTTTTTTTTTTTTTTTTCCTCCTCCCAAACTAATCCCTCCAGCCCCTTAGGCTTTTTTGTTGTTGTTGTTGTTGCTCCTCTCTGAATTCCTTCTAATTTGCAGGCTCACTGCCAGCATCCAACGCACTATAAAAAGGGGACTTGTTCTTCAAGCTTCCCTCTGGTACAGAGCATTTGCACAAATAGCAACACGCTTGACAAGTAGGTCTGATTCCCCCTGCTATTACCGAAATGCTCGTAGGGTGCTTGGGGAGTAAAGCTGCTGTCTCAAGATGAGCCAAGCTGAATTTCACACAGGGCCCTGAGCCCAATTCTCAGCCGGTGTTTAAGCTCCTGTCAGCTGGAAAAACGAAGCTGTGCATTTTTATTTTCCTCCCCGTGCAGCTTCCCGTTCTCTCCAAGAGCACATGGATGCGGTTGCATCCCTCCGTATCCTGCCAGCACAGGTGGGATGTGGGCTGTGGCTGCAGACCCATGTCCTGCTGAAGGCAGCCCCAGGGCCATCACCAATTTTTGGCTGGTCCCCCCCTGCTGTTACAAGCAGCCATGACACAAACCCCCTGCCAGCTTCCTTCTTAAAACTAATGAGCTGTTTGACCCTGGCAAGTCCTCTGGGAAAGCTGTTGCCAGAGCCTTGCTGCTCGCACAGATACAAACTGCTCTCATTTCCAGCTTAAATTTATTTGTGGATGACTCGTACCCATTTGGCCTTGTGCTTCTTGTACCCACACTGGCTTTTAGCTTGGATGGCTCCTTTCCCTGCTCTGGTATTTATCCTCTGGCAGGCTCTACCAAGTGCTGTGGGTCTGCCAACCTAAATAACCCCAGAGCTCCTGGTGGAGCATGGCTGGAAGGGGTGTAAGGGCATCTAGGCTTCCTCATTCCTGCAGTGGAGACAGCCCCAGTAACTTGATTTGCAGCTCACCCACTGAAAAGGCTCAAAATCCATCATGCTGCCTCTTGACATCCTCACTGGGGATGGTCCCAGACTGCAGAAGGACAACCCCAACCATCCTCTCTGCTGACAAAGGCTCTCTGATTTGAAACCATTATCTAATTTCATTAGCACACTTCTCTTTTGCAATGCAAATGCATCTTCTTTTGGCCAAAGATTAGCTTTTTTTTTTTCCTGGTGCAGCCTTCAGTAGCACCTTTCCCTCTCCTTTCTGGTAGTGCCAGGGGTCGTGTTTCTGCCCTTGCTAATCTCAGCCCTGGTGTTGTGGAGCAGACATTTCACATGCGCAGCTTTGCCAGGTGCTTTGCTCAAAGGCTGAAGCGAATTTAAAATGTGAAAGTTCATCAGGTCAAAATACACACGTGGCTCCTTACCAATGGTCCCCTTTTGGAGGTGTAGAACTATCCAGGATGGTATGGGAAGAGCTGCAAGGTGTTTGCTTTCTGCCCAGGATGATAATTTTTCACCATACTTTTCACTGCTGCATTTTTTCCATGGGTTTTCTTTGCTTTTTATGTGCTTTCTTTGGGATCTCTGTGCTTATTCCTGGTGGTGCTGAGAAGCTGGCTTACCCATCCCAATTTAGACCTCTGCCTTCACCTTGGCAGGTAGAACTTGACTGGTAACTTTGGAAGGAAGGATGCTCCAGGTGCCATCAGTCACCAACTCCTTATTTCCTCCAAGTTTCCCTTTAGTTAAGAAGCTTTTTTTTTCTTTTTTCCTTCTGTCCAATCTAAACTGCACCAGCATGTGTCCATTTGAGGCAGGATTTCGCATTCCCCTGCAGTGTCCTTCCATCATTCTGTGTCCTCGTTAAACCACGCATAAATTGGCATCATCGAGGAGGAGCTGGTCTCTGCGGTTATTAGCAGGATTATTCTCATCTCCCATTTCCAGTGAAGCTGCTGGGCTGGTGTAACACAATTCCCACTAACGCTCATCTCCACTGTCAGGGAGAGCGATGCCGATGGGGCACTGAGCATCAACAGCAGATACCAGGAGGAAACCAGCAGACCCCATCGCATCTTTCCACATTAAGTGATTTTTGACCCCCAGCTCCTCTCCTCCAGGCCATGGTTGTTTAGCACACCATGTTGGGCATTAACTTCCCCTCCTGAATCTTTTCTGAGCAGCCCGTGGGCTCCTTCACAGCTGCAGCTCCAGCACAGGAGTGCATCACATCCTGGGCTCATCGCTGGGTTTGCTTTGTGCCTTGCGTTTTCTCACTGCCTAAATCAGCATCCACAGCCTCCAGCACTCAGAGTGGGTACAGCTGGGCATTTTCTGCCTGCAGTGGATCTTCCTTGTTCCTCTCTGCCTATTTATTTGATTTCTCACTGTATTTAAAGGAGAGGTCAGCGTGTGTTTTGCAACCTTCTCCTCCTGTTATTAATTTCTTAGGAACAAAGGGGAAGGAACCACAAGCAATAAAGAGCCTGAGATTTGAGGACTGGCTGTTTATTTGTCAAAGCTAGAAATACAGTGACTGAAGAGGACAAGAGAAAATCATCCATGCAGATCTACCTCATTTAAGTTTAGGCTTCTGGAGGTCAGATTTGGGGGGGCGCATGGATTTCCTCCTGCTGCAGTTTTAGATGGAGCTGTTATCAGTGCCATTACTGCAAATAGCATTTTAATTTTGCCTTCTGCGCCTCATTTTTTCACCCCACAGCCTGACTTTCCTGCACCCATGCCCATCTGATGCTGGGGGAGCAGCAGTGCCCATCTCAGTGGCGTCGTGGCACCCCATGCAGTGGGATTAGATTGCACGTGGCTGATGGAAAGTGGGTTGCAATAAGCCAATCCTAAGGGTGCAGATGCTGCCAAGGAGGCTGGGACTAGCCATCAGCTGCTGGGAAGAGGGGATGAGGAGCAGCAGGGTGGCTCAGATGCCAAAGCCAAAGATAACTCAGAAGCCCAAAAGGGACAAAAATAGGTGTCTGGGTCATTCAGGAGGGTTTGAGGATCACTTAAGATCTTTTTCCTTGGAAGCAGCAATTATCAGATGAAAGGGAATGTCTTCAAGCAGGCATTTTGGAGCATCTGGTTTGTATTTGGTGTGTTCACTGGGGGAAGCAGGGAAGGCTGGAAGGCTGCTGGGTGGGTTGGTGGCAGGGTGAGGCAGAGGATGTCCTTCAGGGGATGAGTCTGGTCACTTACGAAATGCATTTTGACACCAGGAGCATTCCCACATCTCTCCTCCTTTTTGGACTGCATTGTCCATAACTTTCCAAAGCGTTAGTGCTGAGTACGAGCTGGATTTCTGCTCGTGGGAGGTTAAGGGGTGTCCCCACATGAAGTTGCGAACAGGGGGATGCACACGTGGTTTTATTTTTAGGTTTCGCCCTTCCTCGCTACAGAGGATTCATTGGCATGTAATTACCGCCAGCTTTAATCCAGCCAGACCAACTGCCTTTCTGGCAAACCCAAGTACAATAGGAGCCAAAGGTTATTGCATGCCCTAAATAAAACCATTACAGCCCTGGGGCCTCACCCAAGCCCAGACCGCAAAGCATCCAGGACCGGCTCCATTCAGTTTTTCTGAGTCTGGAAGATTTGGTTTGATGGCAATGACCCATAACTTTTTTTTTTTTCTTACTTTCCCCCTGCAAAGCCACCTGCACACTTGCAACCACTGTGGCACCTGCCAGGAGCAGCACATCTGGCCAGCATTAGCGAGCTTGCCAGGGATGCACTTGGTTCAGTCTTTTCTTGCTAAAATCATTAGTGGCTTTAATTGAAAGCAGAGGTGGGTGAAGGCACGTCACACAGACACATCACAGCATGCACAGCTCAGTCCAGCACGTGGCTGTGACCAGCGTCCTCTCAAACTGCTGCCAGATACAGCCCCATGTTCTGCCCATCCATGGGATGGACTGAGATTTCAGGCCCACATAAGGACCCATGTGGCCTGGAGGAGCCACCCAAGGAGCCAGTGCATCCCACACTGTGCTCTTCTCCCAGTTACTGCTCCAAACTGGGATTTACTCTCTATCCATAAGCAAAGACAGCCCAAAGTGATGCAAATGTGTGACCTCACCCAGATCTCAAGAGGTAAATATTGCATCACAATGAGCATGCCCTGTATCCTTTGACCCAGTCTGAGACACTCTTTAGTCCATCCTGATGCAGGGGCAAGTCAGGCCAGGGAGGAGGTATATGGTGGGAAAGGCTTTCTCCTCACCTCCCAGTTTAATTATTGGTGTCTCATGTTTGCAGTGTGATGGACACTGGTCCTGCCTCCATGCAAGGCTGCTCTGGCTCCTGGCATCTCCACAGAGCTGCCAGCAGGGAGAAATTGCATTTCACAACCCGTCTTTCCAAGCTCCCACAAGATTACTGGAGGGAGAGGAATGTGCTGAAGAAAATATCCCAACTGCTGTTAAAAGGCACAGCTTTCCCTACCCCTTTCTGGGATGGCCATTCCTTTACTGAACCAGACACACTCCTCCAGCTGGCAGCACCCACTGGAGCCAGCACTGTGTCACCTCCCCATATCACCCTGGGGTGTCTTTGCCCTCCTGGCCTCCCCTTCATGTGCAAATAATTGAAATTGTGATAAGCAGGCTCTTTTATGAAGAAATTCTGCTTTTCCTTCAAAGTGCTCCTGGGACACAGCTCAGTCACTTTATATCTGGGCAATAAATCTCCAGACTCTGTAGGGCACACCCGCCACACAAGGCAGTAATGGGCCTGCCAGATGCTGTTCTGTCTGGGTGAAGAGCTCGTCAGCCAGTGCAGCATCTGTTAATCATTTGCCAGGAGAGTCCAAGCAGTGAGGGTGTCTCAAGTTGAATCCCTTTTGGCCCATTCTTTTGAATCACAGTAAAGGTTTCTGGGCTACCTGGAGCTGAAATAACCTGTGAGCTGCAGCAGCTTGGGATCCTGGGCTGAGAGATGCATCCCATACATCTCATGAGGAAGGTGAGAAATCTTTCTCCTTTGTCCTTCTTCTAAGAGGCATAAAATCCTCACCAGTCCAAGGCTAAGGTAACCCTTTTCCTTGATCCCACTCATCTGCTTTTGCTTCAAAATCCTGTGAGCATCAGATGATGAGATGTGGTCCTGGGCAGTGAAAAGCACTGGGGAATCTTGAACTGGTTTGGTGTTGAGTCATCTCCTCCTGGGTGATGGCACATGGACAAGGCTGAAAGCGGGGATGGCTTTCTCTGATGTTTCTTCTCTGTTGAGTCTTCTTTCAATATTCCACAATGCCAGTCCACGCATTTTGCCTCCAGCAAGTAAAACACCTCCAGGTTCTCTGCAGAAGATACTGTTGTACTTGGGGGATGGTCGGGCTGTTGCGCTCATTCTGATTTCTCTCCCAGGCTAATTACAAGCCTCCTGGACTCTCTCAGGTGGCTTTGGCAAGTGCTCTGCTTTTCTAGTGCCAGTGCCAGGGAGCCCTGGCCACAGCCGTCAAGTCTTTCCCCAACTATTAGAAAGCAGTTACGCTCCTTGTGTGTCTTTTCATTGCCGGAAGCTGGTAACTGGATGGATCCTACACAAATAAACTTCTCTAGGGCAGAGAGTCAAAATATCCCTGGGCTTGTTTGGTGGGAAAAGGTTAACCAGCGTGAAGTCTATGAATTGCTGCTGACCTGACTTTGTTGACAAAATACAGTTATTAATTGGACTTGCAGGCAAACTGCCTGGGGATGTTTAGAAGGAACTTGTCCATCACAAGGGCCGAGATCTCCCTGGGAGAAGATCTGTCTGGGCTCTGTGGAGGTGTGCCTAGGCCTTGGCCATGGCTCTGGTTTGGGGTTTTGTTGTTGAGGATAAGATGTGTCAGGATCTCAGTCTCCCACACTGGCCATGGGGCCACACAGATTCACCAACAGCGGAGCCGTAGCAGAGAAGGACAGGAGGAGCCTGTCAAGAAGCCTGGGACCAGGTGACTGAAATGGTCTCCTGATGTACTGGAAGGTCTCCTTGCTCATTGCAGGAGTAAGTACTGCTAGACAACAGTGGGCTAGACAACATTTGAAGTTCCTTTCCAACCCAAACCATTCTGTGATTTTTGTGATTACTCTAACGAGGCCCCTGGGACCCTAAATTCAGATTTCTGTTCTCAAGCTGAATCCTATACAAAGCATCATTGCCTGAACAGGAGCAGAAGCTTCATGATGTAGGTGAAGTTCCAGAGTGTGACCTGTGCTGTTCCCAGTGTGCTCCTAAATCCCAGCAGCTGTTCACTGCTGCATTGACACCGATGACACTCACTGTCACCTTACCCTCAGCCTGTTGGCTTATTTCTGACTGCGGCAGGGCAGTGGTTAGTGCATGTCCCTGGGTGCCATCATAGCCTTTCAGCCACCGTCATGGCAGCTCCAAGACGACTGCTAGTCTCATGGCTGGCGAGTTCCTTCACATCTCACGGCCCTGCATGAGGAACAGCTTGCTTCCCTCGGCCTGGGAGCGAGCAGAACACCCACGCTGGCACCGGCCCAAGACAGAAGCTTTGGGAATCCTCCTTGACAGCATGACAGCAAATGCTCCTCTCTGGCAGGGCCGGTGCTGGGAGGCTCCCAGTAGCAAAGCCCATCCCAGTGCAGGAAGAGCTTGCCTTGGGCTGCAAAGTTTCCTGTACCTGTGTGACTGAACGTGCTGGAAAGCACCTTCCCTGCGTGCCAGAGTGGTGGAAATCCAACTGCCAGCAGATAAACCTGCCTGTGCCTGTCCTGCTGTGCTTTGAGGAGGGGGGTGGCACCTAGTGGAGGTGGGCAAAGGGGCCCACCTCCTCAGTTTCCCTAAAAAGCTGACAGTTGCCTCCTAGGTGAGGTCAGCCACATCCAGGTAGAGCCTCATATAGGTTAACTGTGCTCCTCAAAGGAGGCCACGTGCCTGTAGCCCACAGATGAAGCCACCTCTCTGGGATGCTCAGCCTTGTCTAATTCAAGCTGGGCCATGCAAACGTGACCTGGAAGAGCCAATGGGAGCAAGATCCATTTGCCTTTTCCTCTTGTGCAGCCTCTGGATGTGGTCTTGCCCAGGCTGAAGTGGTCCCAGGGATGAAATGGTCCATCCAGGCTGGAGTTCAGAGCAGCTTGACCATTCCCTGAGAGCAGCCGTGGCAAGCAGCCCACGTTTCACAAGTGGGGTTTTCCCATCAGGCTCTCCAGCTGCTATAAATAACAGGAAACGTTTTGTCGTTTTCTGCTCTGGGGAAGGTCAGGAGCTGGATTCTGTGGTCTTTGGAGCTTTAATAAGGTTGGAGATTTATGCAGTGTACCCAGAACTCCCTCGAGACAGCTTGCCTCAGGCTGTTTGGCTCCTTGGATGGAGAAGTCCTGAATGCCAGCCTTTGACAAAGTTACCGTAGCTGCCCTTTATGAGCTGTCAGGTCCTGCTAAATCCTTAATGTGCTCTTCATCTCCAGCCAGATGCTAACTCTTGGGTTGCTGCCGAACCAGCTCATGAGAGGTTTGAACCATCCTCTGTCAGTGGTAGGAAAAGCTTCCACCATGGATCCCAGGATGGATGGTTCTAGGGACACCAGTCACTGATCTCGTGAGCTTGCTGGGAGCTCATCTTCAGAGAATCATAGAATGTGCCCTTGTGAGACCCCACCTGGAGAACTGTGTCCAGGTCTGGGGTCCTCAGCACAAGAAAGACATGGACCTGTCAGAACGGGTCCAGAGGACACCACAAAAATGGTCAGAGGGCTGGAGCATCTCCTCATGTTTGTGTTTGCAGCAGGATGGAAACCCAGCAAATCAAGTGGGAAGATCCATCCTCAGGGATGCTAGACATCTAGATGCTCAGACATCTGGACAGCTTTTCTGGGTCCTGGAGAGCCCCAAGCTTAGGTCTGTGCTGCCTGTAGCCCCAGCAGCCACGCAGGGAGGAGGCAGAGCTCTGTCTGCCGCCTCTCCCATTTCCCCAGCAGATGCAGGAATGCTTTGATGTCCAGTTCCCCAGCCCCAGTGCCCAGCACCAGGATTAACCACCAGTCAGACATCTCCATCGACTCCAAATAAATCTTCTAAACTCAGACAAGCAGCACTCAGAGGAGTCCCAGCATTCCCCTCTTGCAGAATGAGGGTTAAAAGTAGTTTTTCCCCTTGCACCTGCCCCTCTGAAGCTGAGGCTGTGTTTTATTTTTAAAGCCCAGGTGGTCGGCTCCTCTCCTGGGGTATACAGGCCAGAGACAAACAGAAAAATTGCCCATCTCTGGTACGAAGAAGGTGAGCAGTGTGGAATGTGCTCACATGGATTGGGAGAAACTCTTCCCCCCTCAATCTCCTCTTCCTATAACCAAGACAGAAATGCAGCTCTAGGGATGATCCTTCAGAAAAATACTGAATTTTGCTCCTTTTTGTATGTTAATGAAAGTGTTTTATTTGTCTCTAAGGAGTTTTTGGGTCAAAGTTAGCAGATCTCTGAAGCCTGGCTCAGTCCCACTTAAATGGTTTCAGTGAGGCTGAATAATTTTTTGTTAAAGCCCATGTGTTTACATTTCATAAGCTTATTTTAAAACACATGTGTATACAAGAGCAGGCTTATTTATATGGCAGATTGGCCTGCTGTGTCCTTACCTGACTTAAGTGTCAAGGAAGCAGCTTTTTTTAACTTTTTACAAGCACAGTTTAAAATAAAATACTGGTTTGCTGTGCGCCAGTGAATCTGCCCAAAAGAGGAGGTCAGGACAAGGTCTTGTTTTCCAACTGTAAAATGTTATTTTGCTTATTTACAGAGCTTCCTCTCACCAGCCATCATTTTAGAACAGCTATATGTAAAAAAAAAAAAAAAAAATCATTTATATTCCCCAGAGTCTTGGCAAGCCAAAATCCCCAAGTAGCCAGGCTTCCCAGTGAAACAGCTTTTGGGAACTTTCCATCAGTAAAGTAGGATTTACTGGGTGACCCATTCTATCCAGGTTCTTGGCAAGATTTCTGATTTCAAGTATCCCAGGGAAATACTTGAGAAAAGCCTTTGTGGAGAGATCTTGACATTTTCTATTTGCCCTGGAGAAACGATTTTATTCTTGATTTTAATCGTCTGAACTGGTAACACACTGGTCCAGCTGCAGGAAGGTGAGGAGCACTTACAGTGGTGCAGTTCAGTGTTGGAGTGTGAGGAGATGTGTGTGGACCTTCAAGCAGGATGGGGAGGGTGAGGAGAGCCCCAGGGAGCTACAAATTTACACGAAAGCAAAGGGAAGCTTTGACTGAAGGACATAAAATTCATCTTTCACAACGGATGAAAAGCCCTCATGTTTTTATGCCTGTGCTTGGAGAACTTTTCCTGCTTCTGTCAAGCTTCCACATGGGGCTGGTGGATATGGACATGAAGACCTAGGAGGTAATGAGAGAAGTGTTGACATTTACACGCAGGAGGGAGCTGGAGCAGACACAGAGTGAGGGATGGTTTTCCATCCAGAGAAGCTGTAAAACAGAGCCCTGACCACTGGTGGTTATTTAAAGACTCCAGCAGCGTTTCCTGCCATGGGAAGGTGCTTGGCCCACGTTCAGCCTGGGCGACTGCTCTCTGCAAAGCCAAATAAACAACAGCCACTTGAACTTTCCACCTTGCAGGCTCAGCCAGATGCCTCATCCTGAGCCATGACCAGTCACTGCACCTAGATGGGCCTTGTCAATGAGACTCTTTGGAGGATCCAGAGTGATCACCGCATTTTGGGGTTGAGGGTGCATTTCCTGTCTCTGAAGGACCCTAGTGAAAGAGTTTGGTGCTCTTTGGAGCTGAGAGAGGGCATTTGGGAAGGGAGATCTCTGTCTCCATGCAGGTCCATGTCCTTCAGTGATCTTGGGCAGGGCAAAGGGAAGAAATTACATCCTTTAACTCTAGAAGTGTGCTTTAGATGCTCCATCTCCTGAGAGCAGCACAGTTCAAGTAGCCAGGACCAGAAAGCTCATCCATCAATCCAGGCATGGTGGTAATGTGTGACTGCAGTGACCATCTGATCTGCAGGATGTCCATGAGGGTGCCAAGGCATCAGTGGTGAGATGCCCATAGCGATGCTTCACCCCATGGGGAGGTTGGAGGTGGTCCCTTCCAACCTCAGCCCTCCTGTGACAGTCAATGTGAGATGTCAGACAGTCCTCTGTAGGTATTTTGTTGCTTTTTTTGAGTTGTAGTCAACATGATGCACATCCTTCCCCACTTCTGACCCTTCCCCGGTGAGCTGAGATGTTTCAGCAACTCACATGAGCCCTGCAGTGGATGCTCCTCAAGTCCAGCTCCTCAGCCTGGGAACTTTTGCAAGACTTGGCAGCAGGGCTGTTGCAGGAGTATTCCACACAGGACCCAAAAATATTGCTGTCGGTGCAGCGTCGGCCGGCCTGGACGCAGGGTCAGGTCCCTCAGAAATCAGACTGTTGACGAACAAGCTTGAGCACATTCAAATGTTTCGTCTGATTTTCTTGGACTGCAGAGTTTCCAAGGGAGCCAAAAAGCTGGCTGCTCCTCTTGTTGACTCTGCAAACCAGAAATACAGCTGGGTTCAGTGAAATAAAGAAGCTCACAATTCTTGTATTGGTGTAGCAGAGAGGGGAAAAGCTCAATTTGGAAAAGCTCAAATGTCTTTCTAAAGGTAAAAATAAGTCCAAGGTGGTGCTCTCTGCCTGTGCTCAGCATCAGGGATGATTGCTCAGGCAGCCCAGGATCAAAATCCTTGCTTGATGTCCCTCTGAATTTCTGACTAAGAAGCGAATCCAGGGGCATCTCACTTGATCAAGTTTGAAAAGTTTGTCCACATGGGCTTTGGGGAGTCCAGAGAGAAGCTGTGCCAGCACTGAGCTGGGATGAGAGCAGGGGAGACTTAAAGAAGAGCAGAACATCACTTTAAACTGCAAATGAACCCTGAAGTGACAAAAAACTTGAAGCAAGCCCACATTTCAGGTCAGGCTGGCTGTGAATCAGCTCTAGAAAACGAAAGACAAAACTTTCTGACTTCAGTTCAAGTTATGAACTTACAAACTCTCATTTATCTGGTTTAATGGATGTGAGCCAGAGACATTTTTTGAGGTTAGTGGATGGGACAGCTTCCTGAAAATGAACTCATTGAGAAGGGCGTGATTTGGAGACAAAGTTTATATCAAATTCTCATATTGTACAAGGCTGGGTTAATGTGACATGGAGATACCTTCTATATATCCCAGAGCTGCTCCTGAGCGTCCTCCATGCATTTAGTGCTCTCTGCTAAAATGCAGAGGCATGATAAATCACTTCCAAAAAGGAAAGTTGAAAAAAACAGATTTTAAACCCATCTGAATGACAACAAATGTGTAAAAAGCTTTTGCACAGGACAGCCCTGTAACCTTACTCCATTCCCCCAAGATAACAAGCACAGAGTGGTGGTGAACTGTGGACAAGTGGGGCAGCCCACGGTCCAGCTTTGTGATTTCATGGCTCAGAGATGGTGGTCAGAATAGGAGTGTCTCACGTGTTGGTGGTTTTTGTCAGTAAGTCTTAGTAGGTTTTGTTTTTTTTCAGAAGAAGGCTATTTCCGCCCCACCCCCCCCATGTTTCCCTTTAAAACACTGATTTATTTTTGCCATTGCTCTAAAGATGTCTGTGTATTCCCCACAACTGTCTTCAGGCATTACAAAAATCAGAATATTGCCTGAAGCTAGGCATAAAAATGCAGCAGAGGCGTCATGCAGGCAGCTGGGCTAAAATTGGTATCCGATAAAGTTAGGGGAGAATTTCATGGAGCCCTTGTTTGTTTTATTGAAGTGGACAGGTTGAAGACCAGGGTTTTATTGATGCCCTGGCATCAGAGAGGTGCACTACTGGTCCTGCATGCTGTGAATCTTCCTCATCCTTGGCACTGTGGCTGCAAGCTGGAGGGGTGGCTGGGATGTGCTCCTGGTGAGGAGTTGGTGGTGTTGTCACCAGCTTTGGAGGCAGCAATGCCACAGTGATGCTCCTGCCTGCAGTTGTGCTGGAGAAGTGGGCTCAGAGTTGATCCTTAGTGTTAACTAAAACCTCCTATTCCTACACTGTGCCAGTGTCCTGGGAGCAGATTTGAGGCAGGAATTCCTCTGTGCCTGAGTTAGTTGATGGCTCCACGGGTGCACCCACCCAGATGCAGATCACCAGAGTCCTGCCGGCTGGCAAGGCACAGGGAGGCTGTGGGTCCAGCCACGTGGGAGAGGTTGTTTGGAATTTCCAAACCTTGTGGGGAAGTCTCTTGCTGAGGTCCCCACACTCTTCCAGGTGCCACTATCTGGTGGAGCTTGAGGGAAGTCCCTCTGCTGTGTTTCTAGTGAATGCCAGCCCAGGACGTGCTAATGACAGCAGAGGATGTGCTCCATCTGCGTGACGAATGACACTTAGGGGAGATCTGGAAACAGGATGGGGATGTTTTATTGACCAGCTGATAAAAGAAAATGCCAGAGAAATTCCCCTATGGGAACACACGGCAGAGTTTCACCCCATGCTTCAGCATTGAATTACAGTGCTCATTTAGCAGCCCTTGGCTGCCTGTCCCGTGCTGCCCTACACAGTGCCCTGCCAGTCCAGCTGCCTGTTTTTAGAGAGATGGGCTGGGAACGGATAAAAATAATTTTTTTATTTCTTTTTTAACTCCCCCAAGGCAAGATCGACTCCATCGTGCCTTTGCCAAGACAGCCTCGTGCTGGTAGAGCCGAGCCAAACCAGTACCTGCTGATTTTTCAGTGGAGCAGATGAGCCCCATGTCCTGTGGCCGGAGGGGACATCTTCAGTGTCCCTTGTCTCTGCTCCTTCTGTCCCACTGTGGTCCAGCCCACACCAGGCTGGTTTTGCTCTTGGTTTTCATGTGCAATGCTAAATTTAAATTATTTGTGAAGTAGCAAAACATCCTTTGCATTGGCTGCCGAAGTACTGTGTACACATCTGTGTCTGTAGGGTTTTTCTTCTAGGATAGTTGAAGTAGTATGGATTTCAGCATGGAGCCAGGTATATTAATAGGAATGCCCTAATTTTGCTTTTTCTCTGTACCAAAGGAGCTTACAATGGGGGAATTAACTGAGCCTTAAGTCAGCACTGGGTGTTCTGCAAAGCCTCCATAGGTATTCCTCAATATTTTGTTTTCTGTTTGCAGCAGCCTGGCTCTTTAGGAAGCAGCATGAAAAAGAGATGGAGAAAAACCCTCCCAGGATACACCCATGGCCAACAGAATAGGGAATGTCTGTCTGCCTCCTTCCCAGGATGAAACCCCCTTATATGCCCCTGGGAGCAGAGGGACAGGGACCATTCTGGACAGATTTCAAAGCCAGTATTTAACCCAGACAGCTTGTTACTGGTGTTGCTTTTTCATTCACCTCCTTTCCATTTTTCCCTGCTGAGAGGCAGAGCATGTGCGTGTGCGTCCCCAGAAACATTTACTATCATCAGTCAGCTTCATCATAAATGATGAATCTGGGCTTGCAGCTTCCTTTACCCAGGGAAGCTCATTTGCTTTCAGCTTGATTAGAGCCTGCTCCAGCGCAGCAAGGGTGGCTAGGAAATGCCACCCACGCTGGGGTGTCAAAATGCCTCAGAAACCATCCGGGAGCCAGGGAGCCAAGCAGAGCCGGGAAACCAAGTGGAGCTGGAGCAGCTTGCGTGTCTCCAGGCCATTAAAGCTCACCCCTGGGGCTGGGGAGGATGTGCAGAGCACGGATGAAACGCTGCATCCTGCCTGTCCCATCCCTGCTGGATCCGGCTGTAGGAGCTGAGGAAGTTTTCCTGCTTAGCAGGGTGGGGAGGCTTCACATCTCAGCCTTTATTTAATTTTCAGGTGATAAAAGCGTCGCTTCCTTGCCTGGCGCGTCAGAGCAGCCAGCACCTTCAAACGCTCCCCTTTCTCCAGGGAATTTGCATTTCCCTAAAGGCAGCACCGGATTTATGCAAAAATCTAGATGAAAGAGAGTCAAAAGGCAAAGCACGCTTGTGAGTAAGCTTTCCTGGGTACTTCCTGAACAGTCAGACCCTCTCCTTCCAACCTTTTGGCATTCTGGGGAGAAGTGATGCTGGCTGCAGGTTCCTCCAGCCCCAAAAACACTTGGTGATGACCACTTCACCTCCATGTCGTCCCAAGAGTGGTATCAAACTGGAAAGGTGCTTTGAAATTGTGACATCCCGCTGCTGGATTTGCTTTTCCTGGGTGCACCATTCCCTCTTGTTAGGGTGTTCAGGTGGTGTTTCCTCTCTAGACAGGATGGATTTCCTCCTCATCCTGCCATTCCCCTGAGGATGTGGTCCTTCTTCTTCAGTGATCTCCAAAATCACCTGGGCGCAGTCCATCAAAGCCAGCTGGCTGTGCTTCATGACCTTTTCCTTGCTTTCCCTGACAGGATGGGAAGAGCACCAAGTATCATCATCCCACAGTGGCTCTGACATGAGCTTTTTGCTCATGCAAATCATTGCAATTTCCCTTCCTGAAATACCAGGGCATTTGCTGGCTTTTACAAAGCCACTGCTGGAAATCCTTCCTGTGAATGACAGGAACAGGATTGGATGACTGTTCATCTTCTGTATCGAAAGACAGTTCATTCAAGTTCAAGAAGCGCCAGGATCTGTATAGTTTGCCATCTTTTTTTAGCTGGTTTCGCCTCCAACAGTGGCTGGGAGCAGCCTTGGCATGCCAGAGCATCTCTGTGTGACAAGTGAGGATGTGATTTAAAATCTGCTCATCTGGGGCTGCAGCAGCTGCTCCCTGCTTCTGGTATGCAGCCCAGAAAGGGACAGGCTTGATGGTAATTGGGGAGCCCATTTTTGCAATCCAAAACCACCGATTCCCAAGCTGCAGCATTGTAGGGTCCAGCCCAAAGGATTTTTCATCCCATTTTCCTAATTCTCAGAGTGTACTGTTCCAGCAAGGTTTTTTTAATACCTTGGTTAAACTTGAATCCAGTTTGAACCCCACTTGATGAAGTTGCAGATGGGAAGCTGAGTGGGAGCTGATGTGGAGAACCCAGGGGAAGGGTCATGGTGACATTCAACCAACCCTGGCCATCAGGCACTCAGAGCATCACGCATTGGTTTGGGATGGAAAGGAGCTTTAAAGATTATCTAATTTCAATCATGCTGCCATGGACAGGGACACCTTCCATTGCAACCAGGTTGCTCAAGGCCTCATCCAGCCTGGCCTTCAACACTTCCAAGGATGGGGCAGCCACAGCTTCTGGGGGCAACCTGTTTCAGTGTGTCACCACTCCCATCATAACAAATGTCCTCCTTATGTTCAATATGAACCTGCCCTCTTTTAATTTAAAGCTGTTGCTTTTTGTACTATAACTACAGGTCCATGTAAAAGTCTTTTTCAATCTCTTTCTTTCAACCTCTCTTTAATACATTGAAAGCCTGCAATGAGGTCTCCCTGACCACCAGTTCCCAGCCCAGCTGCAAGGTGCATTTCCAAGGCCCTTGAGTTTCAGAAGTTTTGTAGTTGGGAAGAGGCCTCAAGTTGCACCAGGGGAGGTTCAGGTTGGATATCAGGAAGAGTTACTTCACTGAAGGAGTGACTTAGCATTGGAATGAACTGCTCAGGGAAGTGGTGGAAAACATCCCTAAGGTGTTAAAAAATGGGTAGATACGGTGCTCAGGAATGTGGTTTGGTGGGCAAGATGGTACTTGGTTGAAGGATGGACTTGATGAGCTTGGAGATCCTTTCCAACCTGAATGATTTTACAGTTCTGTCTACAATTATATTATTCTGGTTTGCAGACCCTGAGCAATTTAGCTCTGCACTGCCTTAATCTCCTTCCTCCAAAGTGATGCTTGATCTTCCCTCCTCCTCCTTCCAGTTTAGTCCTCCATCTTCCATGTGGACAAGGTGCAAATTGGGCTGAGTTCATGAGGCAATGCTTTACTCACCAGGCAGGCTCTGCAGAGTGAGTGAAGACATTGCTGTCCCTTCAGCAAGAGCAGCTGTAACTTTCAGCATTTCATGCCCTTTGATCTTTTATTTGAAAGAAAACCACCTTCATTTGCTCTGTGAGCTTGCACGGGTGGGGGACAACTCTTGGCACAGCTTTGGGGTTTTGCACAAGGGTGCAGGACCCCATAGGATTTTGTCCCTGTTGCTGAGGATGTCTGGGCCCAGGAGGGTAGGAGAGGGTGCAGGGGAACAGGAGAGAGTGCAGGATCAGGCCATACTGTAGCCGTGCATCCAAAACTGGCAGCTTGGAAGTACCCACCTTTGTCCCTGGAGCTTTGTCGATATGTTGCTTTTGCAGAGCGCTTCTCCTGTGGCAACCACGGAGCTTTGTTGTGACTTTTTGCTGGAGCTAAGGAGTTTTCTGGAAGAAGATTTTAGGGAAAACCATCTCTGCAGGACTTGGGCTTAATGGGAGGAGCCAGGAGGGTGATGTGCTGGGGGATATTGATAACACTGCCAGACCTCACCACATCCTACCCAGGAGCAGCCTGCTTTCCCATCTCGCTTCACTTGCTCCATGGCTTTTAATTATCCTGGCTGACACTCAGTTGTGTTTCCCCCAGGACCTCTCTGAGTTGTTGATACTCCTGAGGGTTCACTTCTCACCTACATGCAGCAGCTCTGTCCCATCCTGCTGGAAAAGGGACATCCCTGGAGGGACTATTTCAAGGGGCAGTTTCTGCTGTTAAAGTGACAATAGCCATGGCTGGAGAGGATGAGGAGGAGACAACCCAAAGGGTTTCCCTGCATGTCCCCATGAGCTTGGTGGCTGCCTTCAGAAGGGCTTTGGTGACCCCCACACAGGAGAGGGCTGGTGGTGCTACCACCTCCCAGCAGCCTGTTAGGATTTGTGTGACCCTGTCTCCATGGGGTGAAATGTGTTAACCAAATAATGCAGAGTAAGAGCGAGATGGTTTGGGAGGACAACCCCAGGCAGCACAGGGCCTGGATGGTGGAGGAAGCTCAGAGACCCACAAACACCATCTAAACCTGGTGCCATTGAGTTGGAAGAGTTGCCTTTCTCCAGAGCTTGGCTTCTGTGGACAATCCTGACCATAGCTTGATGCCACCAGAGATCTTTCCATGGGACACATCACAGGCAGAGCATGTTCTGTCCTGTGTGGCATCCCCAGCATGTCAGAGAACACTATTTCAACATTGTCTGCAGGTCAAAATCCATGTTTTGGGTAGATTTGAGTCCCCTGGAGCCCCCTTCATCATCAGCCAACTTCCATCAAAGCCGCCGCAGCCTGTCTGGGTTGGGGATTGTGCAAGAGGCACCAGTGACGCAGACAGGGTTCTGGTGGCCTTGGGTCAGGGCTCCTGGTGGCCTGACCAGGTAATGTAGGGACAACTTCCCATCAGAATCCCCCCCATCGAGGGGGGATTTTGCAAATAGCAAAGTTCAGGTCTCGTGGGACAGAGGTTCAGGCTCAAACTGTACCTCAAAGGGGAGATCATGGCAGCTTCTCCCTGCTCTTCCCAGGAGAGTGCTGCTGTTTCTCGTGTTTCCCCCAAAAACACATCATTCTGCACCCCCACCCCCAAACTTTGCCACCTGCCACAACTGTTAAATTCACTCAAAATACTGTGAGAAACCACAAGAAAAAAGCTGGGCAGATGTTCAGCTGCACCAGAGTTTCAGGGTGAGAGAGACACGTGACAGTGGCACTTGTTGGGGGTGACCACCGGGGTGAGTTTGTCCCCAGTGTCTGTTTTGGGGTGAAGATGCTGCTTTGGGATTATTTTCTTTCCAAAGATACTGTTGGACAAGGCTTGAAGCCTGGAAGTGCCCAATCACACACAGAATTGCTTTTTTTCCCTGATTCTTCTGGCCAAAAGAAATCCCTGAAGAATGGAGGGAGCTGGCCCCCAGTATTTGGGGTTCCTGACTTCCCTGTGCATCGGGTGCTGGAGCGTGGGGACCATCCATCCCCAAACAACTGAGCCTTTCACCCCTCCCCAAAAAAACCCTCTAGGGGCACACCCTCTGCAGATTTGGGAGGCAGCCAGCCCCAAGCCTGTTATTACTTTTCCCCATGGAGTTGGCCTCTCTTCCTCCCCCCTCTTTTTTCTTTTTTTTTCCTCCTTTCCCTTCAAATCCAAGCCAGGAAAAACCTCTGACGTCGGCAGCACGACTGCGAGCTCCTCGTGGCTGCTGGGGGAAGGCAGTGGAGGGGATATCCCAGATCATAAAACCAGGATCTCGCTGTGAGCAGGGCCACCGGTGGCTGCCTGTGAGTCGTGCACTGCTGGGGACAGGGTGGGAGGGATGGATGGGGGACTGTGTTCAGCTGGGGGTGTTCCTTTTCCCCACAGTGTGGAAGGTTTAGTGACTTTTTGTGGTTTTTATGATCCTCTGATGGCTGAATATCTTCTGGTACAAGAAGGAATTAAGTTAAAAAACTGTTCATGGAGACCTCAAACTCAAGTTGTTTGGGGGCTGCATGAGAAGGGAAAAGCTGAAATTCCAGCTAAAGGGCTGTTGAAGGGGTGCTTGAAGCATCATGTTTCCTCCAGGGCATTGCCGTGTGAGCACTGGACAGGAGAGGTAGCCCTGACACTGGTGGCATCACAGGAATTCCAGTGTGGGCACAGGGTCCGTGTCCAGGGGTTGTGAATCTGGGTGAGAGGGAAAAACAACTCCCAAAGGACCTTTGTAGACACTTTCCACACTGTGCCTCAGCCTCTCTTCAAAGACAAAAGGTGCAAATACAAGATAAGAAAGGGTTGATCATGTTACCAGTGCCTCCGGTGCATTCCCAGCTTGCACAGTGCTGGGAAGACTTTGCTCTTCTTTTTATCTGGCTGGCTGGCTCACTGCCTCAGTTTCCCCATTCCTCCCTCTTTCCTGGTGTCCTGAGTGCCTCCTGCTTGCAAATGTCCATGCCAACATCATGCTGTCATCTTTTTCTGCTCTCTAAATGCTACCAAACTCCTTAAGTCCAACTGGAGCTGTAAAATCAAGGGCTGCACAGCTCTCTTTGGCAAAATTTTGTGTTAGCCAGTATTTATTGCACACCAAAAAGGATATGGGGAAAGATACATGACCTGGTTTATCTTACAGGTGTGTTTTCATGGGCTGCCAGGAGTCCCCCATTTCTTTCCCTCTACACTTGTGCATTTTGAATCCTCCTTGTTGTGTTTTGCTCAGAAAACATCACATGCAGCAAGAGAAACAACCTAAAAAATAACTCCTTGGAGGAAAAACCCCACGATGCTTCCCTGGCAGATGATGCCAGGCACTGCTTCACTCCTGGCAGCAGGTACCCCACAGCCACCACAGTACCCAGGATGGCTTTTCCAGGACATCCCAACTGCTCTGTCCAGCCCTGGAGCAGGACATGCCGGTGGCTGCTTACACCTCTCCCCACAGATGCCGTCTCCTGCTGGGTGTTTTGTTTCCGTCGCTCTCCTCCTGGACCTTTCCTGTTTCCTTCCGTGCGGATGCAACTGGAGGAAGTCTCAGCACATTGGCTGTGTCCCAGCTGCAGTCACAGGCTGGGGACAGCACTGTGGCTCTCTGTGTCCTGGGACCTGTCCTCCCTGTCAATGATGGCGATGCTGGCAGTGGTGATGCTGCTCGGGCTGGTGGAAGTGGTGGTGCTTGTGGCAGTGCTGCTCATGCTGGTGGAACCCAGTGGTGGCAGTGGTAGTGTTGCTCATAGTGGTGGCAGTGGTGACACTGGTGGCAATGCTTGGAATGGTGGTGCTGCTGCTGGTGCTGCTGATACTGGTGGCACTGGTGGTATTGGTGGCAGTGGTGCTGCTCATGCTGGTGGCAGTGTAGTGATGGCAGTTGTGCTCCTCCTACTGATAGCAGTGGTGACACTGGTGGCAGTAGTGGTGCTCATGGCAGTGGTCATTGTGGTGCTTGTGGTGGCAGTGGTGACAGTGGTGATGCTGCTTATTCTGGTTGCAGTGATGGTGGTGGCAGTGGTGACACTGGCGGGAATGGTGGCAGTGGTGATGCTGGTGGTGCTGCTCAGCTGGTGGCAATGGTGATAGTGGTGGTACTGCTGGTACAGATCTTATGTGTGCAGCTGAGCCTCATATATCTGCTCCCCATGGTCACTCGTGTCAGTGGCAACAGATGTGTGCAGAAACTTCTGCATGGTGATAACTGGAAATACTCAGAAACTTGGATTCAGTTCTCAGGGTGATGGAAGTGCTTGTTGGGAGCAGGAAGAGCAGGACTTCATCAGCCTTAAGGAGAAAGGGTTGGTCAGTGTCTTGATATGTGAGCTGAAAGCAGGAGAGAGGTCGAGAAAGTGTGATACAGCTGGGTGTTTTGTTGGATTTCTCTGAAAATGAACTTTGAACAGGAGATGTGCTCGCTCCGAGATCACTATATTTATATATGGGTGAGATACACATTGTTTGGGTGGGAGCCTTTGTTCTGAGTCCTGCTGCTAAAACTCATGTGGAGCGACACCTTGGCTCTGCAAAGCTTCCTTTTCCTTCTCTTGGGGATGTGCTGTGTTTAGGAAAACCTGACTCCACCATCTGTGTTCCACTAGCCGGGTACCAGCAGCACAGCGTCGGGTCAGGCATCTGCTTGCCTCTCCAACCAAGCTCTTCCATTCACTGGGAGAAGAAGATCTGACCTTTATTTTCCATCAAGTTGCCATGAGGAAGATCAGCCTCATCCTTCTGTTGCAGGCTCAGTCCCTGGACATCTGGGATGAGGCCAAGACATTCGTAATGATCTTGCCACACGGCAAAGGAATATTTCTGAGAGCCCTGTGATCCCCTCAGCTGTGGGGGTGTAAGATAAGAAGATGATGGCTCAGTGGTCCCCATCCCCAAGAGCAGCAACCTTCACTGCTGTCTTGCCACAGTGGTGTGTATTCATACTGGTGTGTATTCATACTGGATCCTCAGTGGGCTCTTGGCTGCAAAATTCTTGTGTAAGAAGCAGAAATTTCCACACTCATGGTGAAAAGAAAATCATAGAATCATTAAAGTTGGAAAAGATCTCTGAGATCAGTTGTTAACACTGCCAGGTCCACCACTAAACCATGTGCCACATCCATGCCTCTTCCAGGGATACCGATTCCACCACTTCCCTGGGCAGTCTGCTCCAATGCCTGAGCACCCTTTTAGTGAAGAAATTTTTCTCATACCCAATCCAAACCTCCCCTTGCACAACTTGAGGCTGTTTCATCTTGTCCTGTTGCTTTGTTACATGGAAGAAGAGACCAACCCCCACCTGGCTACAACCTCCTTTCATCGGGCTTTCCCAAGATGGGTTTGAGCCTGACAGGCCAGCGCTGCACTGCTGAGCATCCTCATCCAGGGCTTGTTCACTGTGTCCTCACATGCTTCCTCTACATCCCCCGGAGCGCTCAAATGAGAAGGATTTATATTCCACTTGGCAGGTTATTAATATTAGCTGAAATTCCCTTTTCCACATTGTTCTGCCACGCTTAATATGGAGATCAGCATCGCAGCCTGAAACGCCGGGGATGATTTGTGATTGAATACCCATCAGGGATTTATGGGCTTCGGGACTGAATTGCTGGGATGTGTGATTGCCAAAATACTTGAAACGCTTCCACTGGAGAGGAGACCTTGTGGGAAAGGAGCACTCGCTGTTCTCGTAGGCAGGCGGTTCCCACTGAGCCTCCGTTACTGGCAGCGAGCACGGCCAAGCCAATAAAAAATTGTCCGGGATCCAGAGCACCGATGGAGCCTGAACTGTGTGTCGGATGATGACAGGGGGCAGCGCAGGCATTGGTGCTGGCAGCAGCTCCCAGCCCCACGGGATTGCTCAGCAGGTGGGATTTAGTCCAGGACATGGGTAAACATGGGCACAGTTCATATTAATGTCCCTGGCAGCTGGTTAAAACGAGGTATGGGGTTGTTTGGAGGGAGAAAAGTAATTTTTTGATAATTTCCCTTGTGCACCTCTGGTGCTGGTATGTCAAATCAGATTGATCATCAGGATCAGATCAAATGGCATTAGGACAAATGGCATTAAACACACTGGAAGCCTGAAGAGCAAAGGCATGAAAAGTAAAAGCAAAATATCCTCAAGTCCTTTGTTTCAGAGAAATTAGGCTTTCAAGGTGATGCTTTGGGGCAATTCCTACTTTGCATCAGCTCTTCCCTTTGAGCAGGCAACTGTGGCTGCCCATCTCTCTCACCTCCCATCCCTTTTTGTGGTTGTGCTGGCCAGCAGATTGGCAGCTGGACATGTAGGAGCCACACGGCCAAAACCAGCCCAGAATTACCCTCCTGAAATAAGAAATTGATTCTTACCCAGCCATGGTGAGATTGTCTTGGGAAGAAGCAGATCCCACAAAGTGATAGGTGGGATCATCATTGAAAAAGTATGGTGAACACTGTGGGGGAAGCAGGTTTCCCAGCCCATCTTGCAGGATCATTGCAAGCTTTGAGCAAAAATTCCAGCTGCTGTGGTCCAGGTGGGGAGGATCAGCTACCCTGGGGGGTTCAGCATCACCTGTGGGCTGAGCTGTTCTGAATCACACCTAAAATGCTGCAGAGAGGCAGCTCCCACCTCACTCCCATGCCTCAGCCAAGCTCCCAGCCTCCATCAGCTGCTAAAATCTGATTTCTCAATGGGGACTGGAAAGTCATCCCCCCTGAATGTCCCACTCAAACCCTGCAGCCCAGGCAGGGTTTGAACTTCACAGAACATCCTTGCAGGACTCTGGGATAGCATTATCCCCTTCTTTATGGGCAAAAAAAAATTAGTCAAGTGTGATGGAGCATTGTTGGTTGTTGGGAAGAGTCCATGATTTTAGCAGCCAAACTGGGCACATTCAGCAGAGCAACTCTGCTTCCTCTGGCACCTCACCTGGCTTTTTTCCTGTTGCTATTTAACTTTTTCATTCCTGGGTGCCACTGGAGAAGCAGGAGGTATTAAACATGTTATAAATCATGCTCAGGCCTGGACAAACCCATTGTCAGTACCCAGGTGCTGTTATGAGCTGGTCAGGGCTCAGCTCATCTCCCTACTCCCACCTTGTCTCATTGCATAAGGGTGAAACAATCCAGAGGGGAAAGTTTCTGGCTGCTGTGAGGAGAGGCAAGGGGGTGCCTGCTGGGCTGGCTCGGGTTACTTATGTGCTTATGGTCTATTTTGAGGCTCTGGCCACCCAGCACTAAGCAGCCGCTGACCTGGGGGAAGGACCAGCTTCAAAACAAGAGTCCAGTGGGGAGCAACCTGGGGAGGCTCTGGCTGGGTTTCTCTCGGCTCTGAGTGGGGCTGGCAGAGCCCTTGCCTCCCCACTGGGCCCATCATCTCATGGATTCGGGTATTTCCACAGTGGGAATTGATTTCTTTTTTAATTCTTCCCACTGCCACCCTTGAAAGCAAAGATGCCATGGGTGGAGGGGCCGGGCTGCATTACTGGGAGCGATGTGCCGGCAGTGTGGCAATGTGGATGAGCAGGCAGGGAGACACATCTATCACTAACCCTGGCAAAACCACACACATGCAACCCCCTCCTTGCCCCCCCCCTTCCCCAAGATAGCTCATTTGCAGGCGGCTTAATTCTCCTAAGAGCATTAGAGGTGCATTTCGTGGACATGAGCCCAGCGCCAGGAGCATGTGGCCGATTAGCGGCAGCAGCAGCTGGTTTCGGGCACAGTGTGCATTTAGGGTGGAGATATTCAACGTGCTTTTTGGGGACACAAAGGTGAGGTCTGCGGGGTCTGGATGGGTGTTGGGGGAGGTCAGCTGGCATGAATTGGGTGCTTAAATCCAGCAGCAGGTGCAGATGTTGGGTGGTATATGAGAGCAAGGCCTTCCCTGCCATGTGCTTTCAGTTCTGCGGGTGAAATGTGAGTTATCCCTTCTGGCTTTCCAGTGCCATTTCAGCTCTCCAGATGATATTTCAGCTTTAGCTTTAAATACCACCTCGCTTTCTAATTTATGGTCTCCTGTGAAGATGAGGATGGTCAGGGATGCTCATAGGGGATGTAGAAAGTGATGGTGCCTTCAGGGGCACCCACACCAGGCAGGGGCTTCCTTGGGGAGGAGGACACTCTCACCACCGCGTTTCCCTTTCTCTCCCCCGCAGCCTCGCTCTGCACTGGGATTTATGGAGGTGCTGAGGAGCAGCTGTGAGCCCCGCAGCCCCCGGCAGCCCGCCCTGTGAAGCAGCCCCCGGCCGCCTCTCCTCGTCCTGCCCAGCACCCCGACCCTCCGACTCAACCATTCAAGGCTCCCGTGCATGGATCGCCCCAGCGAGGCACCGCTGCCGGACGCCGCTGACGCCGCCCCGTAGGCTCCCGGCCCCCCGTGCCACCCCCAAGTACTCCACATACCCCGATGGGGTAACGTGACGGGGGCCACCCTCCCGCCACCACCACCCCCCATATGCAGAGGCCTTTCTAGAGCGCCCGGGAGCGCACGGCACCGGAGGCAGCAGCCGCTCGCCGTCGCACACACGCAGAGGACGCCAACACTACAGCAAAGGGATTTTTTTTTAATTATTATTATTATTATTTCTTTAATATTATATTTTTTTTCCCCATCTGGCTTTTTTTCCCCCTGGGAGGCTTGTGGTGTGTCAAGGAAGCCGGTGCGCTCCCAGGAGTTGGGATTATTTGCACAACGTCTGTATATTGAGTTCTCGATCTTGTTTTATTTTTATTTTTGAACCGCAAAGGGGTTGTTGGGGTTTTGTTTGGGTTTTTGGGTTTTTTTTTTGCCCCTCCACACCACACTTTTCTTGGGTTTTTCCCCTGCCACTGTCAGCACCACCTCACCTTCCCACTGTCCCCACCATGGCCCGGATGAACCGCCCTGCACCCGTGGAGGTCTGCTACAAAAACATGAGGTTCCTCATCACCCACAACCCCACCAATGCCACACTCAGCACCTTCTTGGAGGTAAGGAGGGGAGACTGGAAGGTGGGGACCAGCGTCCAGTTGCATCTTTAGGGGCTAAAAGCTGATGTTGATGAGAGGGCAAGACATCCCCTTTGATACCACAGCACCTGGTGGGCAGTGGGTCCGATCATTGCCAGCTTTTTTGGGATGGGATGTTTTTCAGGACCCCAAGTGTGATGTTTGGGCACGGTAGAGATGGAGCAGAGTTTCGCCATTCCCTTTGCATCCCCTGCCAGATCCACTAGCACATCATGTCACAGGGTTTTGGAGTGATGCACATGGGTGCACACAACCTGCCCTGTTCCTCCCAGCACCTCAATAATGGCTTTTGATCCCAAATATCCCAGCGTATTTCCAATGCCCAGAGTGTGTTGGGTAGTGCTGGAAAGCTTGGTGTTGAAGAGCCAGCACTGGTAGCTGCTGTGTGAGTGCCAATGCCTCAGGGTGACAGGAAGGTGGCTGTGATTTGGGGACCCCATACTCTGCACGCTGCAGAGGGCGATGGGAACCACGCCAGTGAGAAGGGAGAAAAATTCCCCTTTCCTCCAGTCTCTTACACTTTTGGCCAGGCTGCTGAGCGTGTGGGGCTCACGACGGTCTGGTGAGCGCACATGGGGAACAAAGGAGGTGGATCACTGGGGATGATCTCACGGTGCCTGGCGAGGCCGGCACACCGGGCGCATAATCCGGGGGCAATCCTCACACCGGGCAATGAGCCATGCTGGAAGCATCCCAAGTCCCACGCCTGAGCCTGCAGCGTGTTGGAGTGATGATACGGCAGCGAGGTGGAGAAGGAGCCCCTGAGCCATCTGTGAGATGCTGAGCTCGGCTGGTGGGGCATGCTACGACTCCCCCACAGCTGCCTCCATGCATTTCTGCATCAGGAGCGTGACCAGGCACAAATAATTTCTCCTTCAGAGGACTGGCACCCATGTCAGGGATGTTTCTTTGCCTGAGGTATAAAATCCCTGCTGATGAGGCTGTCAGGGCTTAAAAATAAATGGCCCCATTGGTACTCGTGACTCTGAGGAGTTATGAAGATGCTGGTTAAAAATCCTACAAGGCCACGTGGCTTTGGTGTCCTCGGATTTCATGTTTCCTTGTGCCTGGCAGGCTGGATGGACCACGGGTCAAGGGTTCAGAGAAGGGGCACAGCACTGTTTTAGGGTCCATACTGCTCTACATGGTCATAGCAGGGCTTGGATGTTTTGGGGTTAACTGGGGTGCATCTGGCAGGGTCTGTTCAGACCCCTCCTTCTCCTTCCCTCCGCAGGACCTGAAGAAATATGGTGCCACCACAGTCGTGCGAGTGTGTGAAGTGACCTATGACAAGACCCCCCTGGAGAAGGACGGCATCACTGTCATGGTAGGTGGGCAGCAGGATGGGCACTGGGGGGCTGCCCCAACACCACCCTTAAAAATCTCATCCCTTGGGGCTGTTAAACACCCCAGTAGCCCAGCACATCATCACGCTGAGGCAGGAGCAGAGCTGGAAGCCCAGCTGAGCTGAGCTGAGGCTGGTGCTTTAAAAAGAGACGTGCTGCCCACGCAGCCGAAACTGTGACTCACCCGGCTGAGTCGGCAGCTGCCTTCCCTGCCTGTTGCTCAGGATCTGAAGCATCCAGGGATGAGAGCGCCTGATCCCACGGGGAAGATGCGCGTGGTTCCCATTACCCCCGGCGTTATCTTATCTGGGGGGGTGGTGTGAGGGTTTCTTGCTCTTCCAGCAGCTGGCTGGTGCAGCTGGGGGGGATGAAAGGGAGCAGGCAGCAAGCTGGGAAAGGCAGAGCATGCAGCATGGGCTGTATCTTGGCTGATAGGTAATTGGAGATGATGTCAGACGTGATAGCCCTGCCAGGGAGTTCAGCTCCAGCTGGGAGGTGAGGCTCTGCTCATTATTTAGGGAAGGGTTTGGAAATGCCTTGTGTCTCCTGGGGTGGTCCTCTGTGTAGGACCTCTTTATATAGCTCTGTATAATGTATATCCTAGAGAGAGGAGGCTCTATCTTAGATCCTCAGGGATATAGGTGGATAATCCCATGGCTCTGTAGATAGAGATCCTCCAGATGCAGATGTCTCTAGATATAGATGCAATCTGTGTCTCTACTGGATATATCTTGGAAAGATCACTGTATCCTACATATACAGAATCTGTATGTTGGAGATCATATCTGCTCACACACCAAATTCTGCATTTTACCCTATTTCTATCTGGAACCTTCAGTCTGAGTTTCTATATCTATAAACATACCTCTTTACATCTCTTATATCTCTCTTATGTGGAGAGATACATATCTAGGATATGTTTTTTATAGAGAGTTAGAGAAACTATACAAGACATTGTATAGAAACTAAATAGTTTCTATATCAATATTTCTATAACCATATAGAAACTATATAATGTAAATCAAGAGATATCTAAAACCTGGTTTTCTATAGATAGATGTATCTCTGCAGATACAGAAATATCTCTGTAATTATATCAAATCTATATATTTTTGAGATATCATGGTATATATTTTTATTTTATATACACAATTTGGTATATTTTTATCTGTATCCTCATATATTTATCTGTATCCTCATATATATATATTTGGGATATAAATGTATATTGGTGCACAAGTCTGATGAGGAGCAGCTGAGGGTTTTTAGCCTGGAGAAAAGAAGGCTTGGGGAAGATCTTTTCCTCTCTACAACTCCCTTAAAAAAAGTTGTAGCCAGGTGAGGGTTGGTCTCTTCTCACAGGTAACAAGCAACAAGATAGGAGGGAATGACCTTCAGTTGCCCCATGGGAGATTTAGGTTGGATATTAGGAAAAATTTCTTCACTGAAAGGGTTGTCAAGCATTGAAACAGCCTGCCCAGAGAAGTGGTGGAGTCACCATCCCTGGACGGGTTTAAAAGAGCTGTAGATGTGGCACTTGGAGAGATGATTTAGTGGTGGCCTTGCCAGTGCTGGGTTAACAGGTGGACTTGACAATCTTAGACGGCTTTTCCAACCTAAACAATTCTATGCTTCTATATATAGACCATATACAGGTCTGTATATGGAGAAGTGAAGGCTCTGGGGAGACCTTAAAGCCCCTTCCAGTCTCTAAAAGGGCTGCATGAGAGCTGGACTATTTACACAGGCATGTAGTGATAGACCAAGGGGGAATGTCTTGAAACTGCCAGAGGGCAGATTTAGATGAGACATAAGGAAAAAGATTATCATCATGAGAGTGGTGAGGCACTGGCACAGGTTGCCCAGAGAACTTGAGGCTGCCCCATCTCTGGAAGTGTTCATGGCCAAGTTGCAGCAATCTGGGATAGTGGAAGGTGCCCCTGCCATGGCAGAGAGTTGGACTAGATGATATTTGAAGGTGCCTTCCATCCCGAGCCATTCCATCACAGGATGATTCTGTAGGGTGCTGTGTCATCCCTGGTGTGAGCCCCTGACCTGCGCTCATGGCTGCAGGGAGGACGTGGCCTTGCAGGAGGAGATGGCCTTGCAGGACAGGCAGAGGCCAGCCAGGGAGGCTGGCTCAAACACTGCAAATACCCTGAAGCCCAGCGTGCTCCTTTGCTATCAAATCCCAACAGAAATCTCACCACCTGTTCAAACACTGAAGTGAAGCAACTTATTTTGCCATCTCACACCAAGGGTGACTTCAGCACAGCAGCTTAGTGACTCACTCCTCAAAATCTAGGATTAGGGCCCGGTGCCTCGCACCCTTCGGGGCTCACCAAGCCATATCCTCTCCAAGTGATGCTGCCCTTCCTGTCTCTCTCTTCCAGTACTGCACAGCCAGTGCCCACGCTCCTCCTGACAAATCTATTTTGGGAAAGAAATCTCCATTTTGGGACACTTACTCCTCATAACTGAGCCCAGGGCTGAGGGGTATCAAATGCAGAATCCATTTGACCAACTTCCTCACCATGCTCCAGTTTTGAACCCCTGCAACTTGAGGATGAAGCTCAGAAGGAGATGGGATTTTTTTTGTTTTATCCCTTAGTAGCCTTTCCTAAAGGATAATATTTAAATGGCCCCATTTGGAGTGATCTCCCTCCCTTGTTAGTGGGTCCCCAGACCATTCTTTTGGTCTTCCCCTCCATGTGTTGCAGGAAGTTGAATTTCAGCACCACATCTAGCTCTGAGATTTCAACCATCTTCAAGCCACCTTTGCTCAAATCCCCTACAGTGTGCTCCCAAATTCTGAATTAGGAGCTGGCAGGGGGCAGGATAGGAACTGCATCACCCCAAAGCTCAGTGAGGTCATCTGGATGGGGATGGAGCATGGGGTGGCCATCCTGGTCTGCAGAAGCAGGAGGTCATGGGGACCATGTTGCAGATCCTACTGGTGCTCCTGCAGGCTCAACCTGTCCATAGGAGGCAGAAGGACTCCAGACCTAGATTTGTGTGGCTTCAAACCCTGAGCCAAAGCAGCCAGGGAATTCCTGTATGCTGGATGAGGCCACAAAATCGCCTGTATCCCCACAGAGCTATGCTGTGAGCCCAGTTCTGGCACTCTTCTACCTCCCTGCAGCTGAGGCCCCAGACACCACCACCCCAAGTAAAAATCAACCCCTGAAAGGTTTTCCCCAGAAACTTGACAGTGTTTCTCTCTTCCCAACCTTGCAGGATTGGCCATTTGATGATGGAGCACCTCCTCCCAGCAAGATTGTGGAAGATTGGCTCAATTTGCTGAAGACCAAGTTCTGCGAGGACCCCGGTTGCTGCGTGGCCGTGCACTGCGTGGCCGGCCTGGGGCGGTGAGTCCGAACCCAGCACCTCAGCTGCCACTCCTCATGAATGCAGGAGAGAGAAAACCATGCCAGCTCTCCTCTTTCTCTTGCCCAGCACCCCTCTGAGCAGGGTTTTGTCGCAGCTGCCACCTCCCCACCACGGCAGGAGAAGGACAGCCATGCCAGTACTCTCCTTCCTTTTCCCAGTCCCTCTTTGAGCAGGGTTTTGTGAAACCTTAGTGGGAGTAGGTGCTGATGGGGGGGATCTGCTACCTGAGCTTCTCCTTGGACTTCAAATGATGGATATCAGCCTCTGTGACTGGGGAGTGACAGCCACTGCTTTTGCCTTTCAGCGCACCCGTCCTTGTCGCGCTGGCCTTGATTGAGAGTGGGATGAAGTATGAAGATGCCATCCAGTTCATCCGACAGTAAGTGGAGCAGTGTTGTGGTTTTAGGGCAGAAAGTCCCTCTCTGAGGGAATGGAGAGATCTGGCATGTCCCAGGGTTTGGTTTTTTTGGTGACACTGGGGTTGCTTTTCTCTCCTTTGGGGAGTGGGAAAACAAGGTCTTGGTATGGAGCAGCCTGTGCCTTTGCAGGAGGCTGGGGCAGCAGCTGGCAGCATCTCTGAGGGGCTTTTGGCAGTCACCCCACCTCTGCCCCACATGTTTCCTCCCCAGCTCTCCATGTCCTGGGACTCAAAGGGTGGATGAGCAAGGAAAGCTGCTGGGGTCAGTGCCTGTCTCCGTCCCTGGAGGGTTCACCTGGCTTCAGCCTCCAAAATGCCTTTCTGCTCCAGGCAGGGGGGCTCAGCACCCCAACAAGAGTGGTTTGGGGTAGGGGGGATCTCGTGCCACACCTCTGACTGTTCTGGCATTTCTCTGTCCCCACAGGAAGCGCAGAGGAGCCATCAACAGCAAGCAGCTGACATACTTGGAAAAATACCGACCAAAGCAGAGACTCCGATTTAAGGACCCTCATAACCACAAGAACAAATGCTGCATCATGTAACCTCAATGACCTCTTGCCAAAATCCGTGCACAGACCCCCGGGCACTCGCACACATCCCACTCCCTCACCTTCTGGCCCAGCCCTGTGCTCCCCACGCGCCGCCCCTCTGCCAGGGTTGGAGACATGGAGCATCTCCAGTGTGTTCCAGCACTCACAGCACACTCATCTTGCTGGATCCCCAAAAAAGGCTGCTCTCTCGAGCTGCAGCCCCGAGGAGGGAAGGCAGCACTGGCCTTAGACTCCTGGTGTTAGCAGGCAGTGAGCTCGTGTGACCGTTCTTCATCACCATCCTCCTCCCCCCTTTCCCCTCCCATTGCACTGAGAGGTGTGGGCAAAGGGTGCTTGGTTTGGGGTGATGCAGGCAGGGCTCTGCCAGCTGAGAAGGGATGGGGTGCAGAAGGGCCAGAGCAGAAAAACCTTTCCCCACCTCTTCCCCATAAATAAGGGCTGCAGCAGGAGGGATGGAGGTGGGGATGGCACAGTGGCCTCAGGGAGGGGGGGAAGGTGGTGATAGCAGGGAGAGGTGACAGGGGCTCTTAGCTCAGTGACCCTTGTGACCCGGGGAAGAAGGGCTGAGCTAAGACCCCCAGCACCATTCCCTTTCTCCTGGTCCCTCTGTCACCTCACCACCTCCCTGTTGCCTCAGTGCCAGCCAGGATGCTGCAGATGGGGCTCGCTGGGGACTTGCTCCAGTGAAGGCAGAGCCACTGGGAACCTCAGGGGCCACAGCAGGGCTTTGAGGCACTCAGCTTTGCTGGGATGCTGGATCAGCACTGGGTCCCCCAAAGTGTGGGGTGCTCTTATTTATAGCTTCCAAATTCAGTGCCCAGGGTGGTGGGTTCTCTGCTGTCCTGTCCCCACCCCTGAGCTGTGGCACAAACCCCAATTGTGGCTGCAGTGCCCTGGGGACACAGTGTGCCTCTCAAGGCGCATCCATGTTCTCCACCACCACTGGTGGTTGCTGGCCAAGGGGCTGGGCTGCAGCTCTCCTAGGGGATTTTGGGTGTTCCTGGCAAGAGCACATCACCTAATTTTGCACCTGCCTTTTCCATGTCTGTACCGAGGCGCCTGGCACCCCTGGCACACACCCAGGTGGGGTGGGCTCAGAGCTGCCCCTGAGCTGGGACATTAAACATCTCTCAACTTTCTGCCTTTGAACGCTTGCAGCAGCTGGAGCAGTGGGCACGTAGGGGGTGTGGGGGTGGTTTTTTTCTTTTAATGAGGATAACAAGAAATTTGCTAATTAAAGGAAAAAAAATCTTAAAAAATATCCTGTTTGTCTTCTGCACATCCTCTGGCCTTTCTTTCTCCTGTCACTGCCCAGCAGAGCCCAGGAGGTGACCCATGGTGCCCCAGACTGGTACCCAGAACTGTGTCTCAGCTGGCTGCCATCCACTATCACTATCAGGACATACATTTGGCCCAGGGGATGCTCCAGGTGTCCTTTGGGCTCACTGCTGCTCACACCTCAGCTGCAGAGGATCACAGTTGTTGGGATAAGGAGGGCTGATCATCAGTCTCTTGGGATTTAGGCTGAGCAGCTTGAGATGCTCTCAGTGTCCCGTTGGCCCTGAGTTGGGTCTCTCCAAAGGTTTGTGTGCCTTCCAAAATGTAGGTATCCAGAGACATTCGCTTCAGGGCATTCATCTCTTGGGACAGGTGGTGAGGAAAGCTGGTTAGACAACTTCAGTACCTGCAAAAGGCTGGGGCCTGCTTTGTACCACCACATGGGTGAGCAGCGGAGGTGTTTGGAGCTCTTTCCAGCACCACCTGATAGGGGCCAACCCCACGGCAGGGCAGGGAAGGTCATCCTTTGGGATAAGCTGTGGTGCTGAGTGAGGTGGGGACCCTCCACATGTGGCCCTGGAGTTGTTATACCACACACTTGCAGCCTGTCCAGCATTGTGGGACAGCCCTCAGTCCCTTGAGTTTCCGCTCTATCCCAGGCTGTTGGTTCCCATGAATTATGGAGAAGGCAGCAATGGTCAAAGGGTCTGTGTTGACTGGGCTGATAAAAAGGCCTGACCCTGTATTAGAGCACCTTGCTGGGTGGGTCACCATCCCCTTCCTGCTTGGGTCTGTCCTGCTGCTAAAATAGGTGCTGCTTCTTCCCCAGGGATGTAGGAGGTGGCTTGATATCATGGTGATGACAGCCCCAATCCCTGCTAGCCAGGAAACCTCCTGATCCCATGCCCTTCCTTGTGGGAACTGTTGCTTTATGGGCTTGGAGACATTTCTGTCCTGGCAGGATGAGTTTTCCTCACCCATGCTCATGGCAGCATCACCTGGAACATTGCCCAGGGCAAGAGGTCCTGGGATTCAGTCACGATGCCTTTGAGTAGACTCAGGCTGGGGACAGAGGGATTTGATTTCAGCCTCCTTTGGCCACTCTTGAGCATGACTTCACTTAGGCCTCAGCTTGTGGGGCTGGCTTGGGGGGAACATGAAGGGGACAGGCTTCGCTTTATGTAGCATCAACACAATCACCTTAAAATTAGGGAGCTTCTGGCATAAAAGCAGTTCTTGATCAGGCCATGCGGCCAAATCCTGAGGGCATCTGGCTGGCAGAGTGGCATCTTGATCCTCAGTTTATGAGTCACTGAAAAAAAAACAAAACAAAAATGCTGATTTAATTGTCCTAGATATTTTTTCTTTTTTTTCTTTCATGGATATCGCCCCATTAACTCTAAAATGTGCTGCTTCCATGGAAAGGCTACCTTGGCAGCCCAAGAGCTGCTGTTTTGCATGAAGGGCTGAATTCAAAAGTTTCTCTGGGTTGGACTGCCAAATATTTGGGATTTTTTTTATATGGACTTGAGCTCCTTCCTCTGAGGTACCAGCTCCTCGATGTTTCAGCCTAGAGAAGGTTACAGAAGCAAGAGGCTGGGGAAATTGAGGGGTCTTCCAAGGGGGATTTGGCTTAGAAATCTCAAAGAAGAGCTCAAAAGTCTTGAGACAGGTAAGGGGGAAGGTTGAAGCTCAGTAGACAACACCAGAGCGAGGCCTAAGCAGCCAAGGGCTCATGGTTTGGGCTGGTCTTGGGTTCTCTCCTTGTACACTAATCACTAATTGTACAAATGCCAAGATGCTGAAAGGAGAGCCTTAAAAATCTGATGTATTTGCCAATGCCATCACTGCTCCAGTTGTTTCTGTGAGTCCTGGCAGATGTCACAGGGAACAGACACCCCCATGGCTTTGGCTACAAACCAGGCACCTCATCCTGCCCTTTTCTTCCAAAGCAAAGGCTCAAACTGGGTTTTAATAATTTCTCACCCCTATCCACCCCCTCACCCTCCATGATAAGCCACCACAATTTGCAGGGACAAGGCTCCAAATTGGTGCAAGAACTTTGGAGACCCAAGGGGTGGCAAAGCAGAGGTGCCCCACCCATCAAACCAAGAGCCTGTAACCTTTACCCAGGAGTCAGTCACGTCTGAGCCTCGTGTGAGGGAATAAATCTGAGCAGGAACCTGTAGCTGTGTCCTCTTACCAGCAGCACACAGCACACCTAGGCCCTCAGATATCCCTTCTGTTGTTTGTTTGCCAGTCGGAGCACATGGAGGGGTGGGATGGTGGGAAGGCAGGAAATGTGGCCATCACAAATGTCCAGCTCTTAATTTAAGAAAGTTCTGGTGACACACATTTAAAGACATAGCATTTGTAAATTTTTATTATGAGTCTTGCAGTAAGGCTGACATTGTGGTGCTTGGGCTGGGAGCTTCAGAGGTTTATGGAGAACAGATTTCCCGAGAAAGCAGAGTCTGGCTTTACCCACAATAGAACGAGTAGTTTCCTTTTTTATTTTTTTCATTGGGTTTGTTTGGTTTTTATTAGTCCCAGTGGGAAAGCGCACAGGGAGATTCGTGACTTCCATGCAGTTTCCAAGGTCTTGTATCTTATTTGCTGCCAGCACGCTGGGTAGGTGCAGCTTGGCGGGTGGGTTTGGATGGGATTCTGTCTGGTGGGAGACAAATGTGGCTGGTTTCTTGGCACAGAGGGGGAGTCCTGGGCCGGCCTCTTGCAGACATTCCCGGGGAGGGGGCGTTCCGCTGCTTCCCTTCAGACTATGATCTCCCAATGAACTCTCCACTTCCCTGCTGTTCCTTTCTGTGCAACAAAGAACTGCATATTTTCCTTTTTAACCCCCTGGGCAACCATAGTAGTGTGTAGATTAAGCCCAGATGACTTTTTTTTTTTTTTTGGTTATTTTTTGTTTGGTTTTTTTTGTTTGTTTTGGGGATTTTTGGTTTTTGTTTTTTTTTTTTTGGTCTGAGCCATAGCTAAATTATTGTACCCAATGCTTTTTGTATCAGATGGCATCACTTTGAATATGCAGATGAGGTATAGGATCTTGACACTTTATAACCTTTTTAAAAAGAAATTTGTCTGTTTACTTAATGTCTTGTGTAAAAAGGAAAAAAAAATGTATGCCTTCGGTAATCACTTTTTTTTTTTTGTTTTTTGAGTTTTATGAAATTACAGTGGTTACACTCCAGCAGCGAAATAAAAAGCGTTCACTGTTTTGTACATCCCTGTGTGCCTGGTGCTGCTAATGGGAATTATCAGGATGTGGGAGGCAAAGGCAGAGCTGAACTCTGGCCAAGGGTGGAAGTGTATGGGGGAGTTTGTTCTGGCTAGAGAAGAGAGGGCTTCAGGAAGAGCTTAGAGCACCTTCCAGTGCTACAAGAGAACTGGAGAGAGAATTTGCAAGGCCTTGAAGTGACAGGACAACAGGGAATGGCTTCAGACTGAAAGAGGGTGGGTTTAGATTAGGTACAAAGAAGAAATTCTTGCCTGTGAGGGTGATGAGGCCTTGGCACAAGTTGCCCAGAGAAGCTGTGGCTGCCCCATCCCTGGAAGTGTTTAAGGCCAGCTTGGATGGGGCTTGGAACAGCCTGATCTTGGGGAAGGTTTCCCTGGCCATGGTGGGGCATTTGGAACTCTATGATCTGGAAGGTCTCTTCCAACCCAAACCATTCCATGATTTTATATCCAATAAAGCCTAACCTTGATTGGACACCCTGAAATACACCCAGAGAACACGCTACACACACCTCACCGGATCTCATGAAATCAGTTGGGTTTTTAACTCTGCTCCCCATGACCAAGGGAGACAAAGACCAGAGTCTTCATGGAGGCTGAGGAAGTGGAGCTTGCACAAACAGGCTGGTAAGCAAGGAAAGCTGACACAAAATTGTGTGAGCTCCCAAGTAATTACATGGGGTTGCATGGAAGAGTGGGGAGGAAACTCCCTTTGTGCTGCTGTAGGCTCAGGAAGGCTTTTAAGCCAGATGCCAGCTGGGAAGACGGTAGAAGTGAAGCAGGGTGGCGTGGCCAGAGGTGTCCTTGGATTCCCCCAGCACTTCCCAAGTGCTTGGCACGGCAGATCCTTATCTCCTGCAGGCTTTGAACCGCAGCTGCAAGGGGCACTGCCTCCTCCTTGTGCAAGAAGCAACTGGGCCTTCAATCAGCCTAATTGCTGCCTCTCTTCTCAAGCAGGAGGGCCAGGGGACTGCTGAACACGATGTGTGTGCTGGAGAAACACCCACCCGCACTCCTGTCTGTACATGCTGTCTCCTACCTGCTGCATTCCTCCTTGCTCTCCGTCACCCAAAAACGTGCACCCCTTTGCAGGCCAGATCCCAACTCTCCATGTTAGGCTGCTGCCACTCCGTGCACAAGTCCCTGCCCTCCCTAGGAGGAGTACTGTGAAAGTTCATTAAATTGGGGGGTTCTGGGAAAGGCTAAGTTGGCCACTCACAGGGATCGGCCCAGACAAGCTGTGGCTGCCCCGTCCCTGGAAGTGCTCAGGGCCAGGTTGGATAGGGCTTGGAGCAACCTGGTCTGGTGGAAGTTGTCCCTGCTCATAGTGCAGGCAGGGGTAGAACTGGATGATCTCTAAGATCCCTTCCAACTCAAACCATTCTATGATTCTCTGATCTCTTCCCAACTGGTGCCATGGTCCACAATGCCTTAAACCGTTCTCAGCAGAGGATGTTGGTACCTGTGAGGTACACAGACACATATTGCAGTGCTTTCAGTCCTGCCAACAACAAAATCAGTGAACCCCCCAACACCACCACTTCAAGGTGGATGTCCACAGCTTAGCTTCATCCCTGACTCCCTTTCCAGTCATCAGAGGTCAAGGGACAACACCATAGATTCAGGAGGGACTCAGACTGTCATGGACACTCCTTTCAGAGCTCCACCACCACAGAGGGACCTCCAGAACTCTCAGTTCACACAGACACATCCATGCTGGAGACCCCAAAGCCTTGGGAGATGAGTCATGGCTCACAGCTCTCCCTCTCCATGTTCCAACACCTCAGCAAGCCAGGTCTCCACAGAACAAGGAGGCAAAGGTTGCAGGGTCTTCAGAAAAGTCCAGACTAGCCACAGTCCAGACTCATAAGACTGGATTAAAAAATGTTTTCTGAGGGCTGCCTTGGTACATTCTGAACCATGATGAAACCTTCCTTTGATTATTTTGGACTGCTGCTGGCTGCCATGGCCAACACCGGCTCTTCCCAGGCACAGCACAGCTCTCATCACAGATCCCATCTACCTGCTTGGGATCAGCCCGTTCACAACACCTCCACCTGAGGACATCTTGCTGCCTCAAAGGGTCCCCCCACTTCCCTCTGTGCCCAGGGAGTCTTGAACCATCAGCCATGCAGGGGCAAAGGTCTCACCTCCCCCCAGGACCTGGCAGACCCCGTGGGTCTGGGCACACGGCACAGGAAGGTGGGAGGTGCTGCCCTGCTTGCACTGCAGTATCTGGAAACTCCCTTGCTGGTAGGGATGAAAATGTAGGGCAACTCTTGGGTTGGAAAGCAAATTAAAATGTTTGCAACAAATATAGCTGAAAAGTCAGGTGGGGAATTAGGCACTGCTTGGCAAAGTACAGGATCACCAGGGGTGGGTTTTGCCCTGGGAGCTTTCCCTGGGAAACAGAAAAAGGAGGGGAGGGAGAAACTCTTTGCCCAGGCTCACACAACAACCCCCACGGTTCAGAAAGGGAATCCTGCAAATCCCTGCTCCACGCCATGACCACAGCCAGGAGCCGTGCTGCCCTGTCTGAGCCACTCGCTGGGCAGGACCTCGGGGCAGAATTTGTTTTAACTACGGGAGAGAAAGAACATTTGAGTGGCAGGAGAAGAGGCTTGCAGGGAGCTTGGAAAGGGCTGAGTCACTCGCTGTCGGCGTCAGCAACTGAGGAGAAAAGCGTGACTGCCAAACAGCCACCTTTGTCAGCTCATCTTTTTTTTTTAAAAAAAAAAAAGAAAAATCTCAACTGACAGCCTCTCCCGCATCCCACTGGAGAGCTGAATGTGCCGCACGCAGCCGGGGAGTTCCGTGCAGGAGCAGTGGCTGTGAAAAATGCCCTTCCCTGGCTGCAGGTGCTGGCTTCTATTGCAACATCTCCCTTGGGGCTCGCAGAGCAGAGGAGGCAGCGCTGCTCTCCCACAGCACCCGGGCAGCCTCCAGGGACGTGTCACGGCCAAGCCGGGGCTCGGTCCAAGGACCGGGGGCGGAGGGGATTAGAGAGACCTGGCGGGTCGGCGCTGGCAGAAGGACGACGCAAGAGCTGCCTCCGCCTCGCAGAGATAACTGCGGCTGACTTCAGCCGGGGGCTGACTCACCTAAGCCAGGGCATCTTGTCTGGATATCAGGTGGAGACAGGGAGAAGCAATGCATTTAAATGAGCTTTGATCTTTAAAGCAAACAACGCTGCCTTGTTTTGCAGCACGCAGGCAGCCGTGGGTGACAGGCAAGGACGGCCAGGCTGGTTTTGGGGGGCCCAGTTTGGGGCACTCGGTTGTCATGGATGGGTGCTCAGCACTCAAAACAAGGGCTGTGATAAAGGGCTTATCGTGAAAACTCACCTGGAGCTGCCAAATGCCATCTGGTGGCTCTGCCTGCGTTGCAAAACTGCCAGGTTGAGTGAGACAACACAGCTGGGTAATGCAGAGAGGCACGACTGTGACTACCCCAGCTGCAGCCAAGTGACACACCTGGGAAGAGAAGTCTAGTCCTTCTGTTTGCAGGTCCTCAATTTGTTCTATCCAGTCTCCATTCTGGGAATATTAAATGGTAAAGTTGTAAGGAACTGGGCTGACCCCCATAATTGCCCTGCTTTGAGCAAGAGACCTCCTTCCAGCCTGAATCATTCTGTAGTCCTATGAAGATCTAAGAAGAAAAGGATCTCTTATAGCTCATAGGGTGCAAAACTGGGTCACTGAAGGAGATTTCAGAGAGATACTCCCCTTGGGGCATGTACCTTCCCCTGACACTGCATCTGTCTCCTCCAGCTCCGTCTGTTATGGTTAAAATGTCCATGGCTGCAGAGGGAATTATGTCCAGACTGGCTGCTCCCCCCACAGACAGCTCAGTATCCTCTCTAAAGTGTGATTGTACTCAGTTTCAAAGGGTCACAGAATGATTTGAGTTAGAAGGCATCTCAAAGATCATCCAATTCCAACTCCCTGCCATGGGCAGGGGCACTTTCCACTATCCCAGGTTGCTCCAAGCAAGTCCAACCTGGCCTTGAACACTTCCAGGGATGGGGCATCCACAGCTTGTCAGAGGAACTCCTCAGATGTGGATTCTGGACTCATCTAAAGCAGTTAAATCACTTCCCTATATGCACCCATAACTCAACCTGTCTTGTTTTCTCTTGAGAGTGTTTCTATCACGAGATGCAGATTTACCACTCTCGAAGCCCTGCAATGAGATGTCTGTGTCTCCATCAGCTGTTGCCAAGTGATCCATCACATCCTGAAGAGGCTGAGCTGGGGCCTCTCACATTTTGATCCCTCATTCCACCACTGGGGTCCTTTCCAGCTGGATGGACTGAAGTCTGCGTGGAAATGCAGGTGCCAAAGCCTGTCCTGTCCAGAAGAGGGTGGTGGAGCTGAGGGAGGGTCTGGAGAACAACTCTGATGAGGTAGCTGAGGGAGCTGGAGGAAAGGAGGTTGGAGCCAGGTGAGGGCTGGTCTCTTCTCCCAAGTTACAAATGACAAGAGCAAATGGCCTCAAGTTGTACCTGGGGAGGTTTTGATTGGATATCAGGAAAAAAAATCTTTTCAGAAAGCCCTGGAACAGGCCAGCCAGGGAAGCTAAGGAGTCACCATCCCTGGAGGTATTTAAAAGGTATGTAGATGTGGCACTTGGGAACACAGTTTAGTGGTGAATATGGTGGTTCTGGGTTAAGGTTGGACTTGATGCACTTAGAAGTCTTTTCCAACCTTAATGATCCTATGATTCTGTGAAATGGTTTCATACTTAGAGGGATTAACCGGTCCCTGTGGGTGTTTGTCCATTTTCTATCCCATTTTTCTCCCCTCACAGTTTCTTCAGGGGCAATTTCACATTTATTTCCAGCTCACTGGAGGAAAAGGCTGCACAGCTTTGGGCCAAGGATTTTCCACTGAAGAAACAGATCCAGGCCCTGGTGATTGTTCACTGATCACCACTTTTTGAGATCTGTCAGACAGCAAACTCTTAGCTCATTTAAAACATGCTCTACTGATGTGTGGTGCTTTTTCCCCCCACTGGAACACCACACTGTACAAATCTAATATTTTACAAGCATGTTGAATACACAGTTATGTTTATGGGCCAACCTTATGATCTGAAATAATGGCATCAAGCTGGTACAAGAAGACCCCTGTTCCAGAAAACCCACATTGACTGGCATTTTTTATATTTCTGTTATTTACGCTTTGATGAATCAGATTCTAGATCAGACTGTTTTTATTAACAATCAGCCTGTTGTTATTACTAGCTTGACATCACCTCTAGACATGTCTGGCCCACAAAGGCAGTTTTGCTGCTCAGTAGGCTCCTGAGGCTCAGCACCACGTTAGCACTGGTACCAGAAACCAGGAGAAGATGTTGGCCCATGCATCAAGGCCTTTGCATCTTCCAAGGATCTGAGCTCCAGGCTTGCTTGGGTTGAGCCTGAGGCAGCTGTTCTACATCCAGGAACCAGTTTCCTTACTTTGTCCCGAAGTTTCTATGAAACTCAGATAGGAGACAGATATAATGGCAGCCTCTAAACTCAAGAGGGTTCATTGTGTCTCTTTGCACAGTGGCCAAGGAGAGGAGATGGTTGTGGGGAGCCTGGCAGGATACACCAGGTGAGGCCTGAGCTCACCTCCCTGAGCTGGAGGAGAAGTACAGCCACAGTGACCCTGCAAACCTCTTTGTGTGTGACAGCAGAGTGCTGTGGTCTTTGACCCTCGGGCTGTGGCACAGGAGGGATCAGGCTGGGTGTGATTTTAGAATCATAGAATTATTCAGCTTGGAAAAAAACTCTAAGATCACTGAGTCCAACCATTAACCCAGCATCACTGTGTTCACCACTAAACCACGTCCCCAAGGGCCACATCTCAGTGTCTTTTGAACGCTTCCAGGGATGGTGATTCAGTGGAGGGTGCACAGCTTTAGGATGCACAGCTCTGGGAAACTGTCCCTGCCCCAAAAAGATTAGGAAGCAGCTGCAGAATCCCAAAAACATCAAAATCAAAAGGTGAAGCAGCTGATCTGCTGAGACCACTGAAGCACACTCTCAAACCCTGCATGACCATTTCCATACAGACCCACCTGTTTCCTCATCTCAGGCTCTGCTTGGGGCTGTTTGCCCTCATTTTATTCCACATATGTAGCTTCCTCCATAGCATATGCTTCAATTCCTGATCTTCTGGGTCCCCTGAAAACCTCTAAAACTTCAGTGTGAAAAAGAAGATACTTCAGATATTGAACCAAACCAAATCCTAGTGCAGAGTTTCGCCTCCTCTCCCTGAGCTCACACCCAGCTCAGCCTCTTCCTCTCGCAGCTGCTGCTCCAGCAAAATCATTTGCACTCTAAAACCCCCGCCAGACAAAGACCCAGCCGCCCACCCATGCTCTCAGCCTGCCACCGGCATAGAGAATCCCGGTCCTTAAGGACACAGCCTTGAACAAAAGCCAGGGAAATTTAAAAAAAAAAAAAAAAAAAAAAAAAAAAAAAAAAAAAAAAATCAACAAAACAAGCTTCTCTGCAGCCTGACCTTTTATTGTCTGAACGGGGCTGCCAAACCAAACCCGCGCTGCGGGTCCTTCCCGCTCCTTGCATCCTGTCCGAGATTCCTCCCCTCCCTGCTGGGGTTCAGTCACAGCCCTGGCTGTGTCATTGGGGCTTCCCAGGAGTGAGGAAGACAATGAGGGGATTCTCGGGGTGGTGTGGGCGGCTTCCTCTTCCTCCATCCAAGGAGGGCCTGGGGGTTGGCTCAGTGGAGGGTGGGATCCGCAGTTCCTGGCAGACGGAGCAGTGAGCGAAGGTGGAAAAGCATCCGCAGCTTTGCGGGGTTGGCAACGTTAGAAGGACCAGAGGGGACACGTCAGGTTTAAATTATCTTCTCCCCTCCAGGGCCCATACAAGACACTTCAGGAGGGAAAAAAAAAAAAAAAAAAAGAAAAAAAGGAGAAGAAAGAAAAGATAATCCCCTGTGAATGCCTGGAGTCAGCTGCCAGAAGAAAAGCTTGGCTCAGGGCTGTGCTTGCCCCAGCAGAGCCTGTCTCGCTTTTGCTGCCCTTCACATTTCCCCACCACCCCCGACTCAGCCCGAGAGCTCCTGAGGACACGAGCTGAGCTGGAGCATCCGAGAGCTCTTTGCCAGGACGTGGCAAACCCTGCCCTCCCCGCCCGCGAGCGCGGAGCCGGGGTTTGTCCACATCACACAGCACCGGCTGCCTCTCATTAGCGCTGGGTGATAAATCCAGGGGGGAGATGACAGCCCAGCAGGATGAATCCAAGCATCCTACCCTTTCAATTCTCCTTCTCCCATCACACATGGCCGGGCTTGCCTGGTCTCATCATCTACTCATGGCTGTAAGCCATCGCCCCCGGATGGGGAATGAACCCTGACAAATGGAGCATCTCCTTTGTGTCCTCCTGTTGGGAAGCAGAGGTTGTCCAGGCCTCCCTGTCCTGCTGAAGGTGAAAGGAGATGCCATGAGGTCTCCATGAGGTCTCCATGAGGAGATGCCATGAGACCATGGAGAGGTTCAACCACGTTGTCCAGAACAGACTTCAGTGCCAGCTTACAAGCCTGGAACACCACTTTGGTTTGAGAGACAGCTTGGGTGAAAAACCACCTGGTCTTGTGGTTTACTCCAGTGTCACTGTCCCCTCCCAAAAAACAGGCTGTTGCAGTTGCAAATGGGATGCAAATGGGAAGTCAGTGTTCTGCTGTGAACAGCCAAGAGAGGTGATGCCCAGCATCCACCCCTCCACAAGCCTTGATCCAGCCTGGCACAGGAGACAGGGAGGGGCTTTAAAAGCCAGTGTGCCATGGATGAGGATGCCTGCATGGAGGCTGTGTAGAGGCAGGTGGTAGAGGGACTTCCATGGATCACTGAATCATAAAAGTGTTTGGGTTGAAAGGGACCTTAAAAGGTCATCTAGTCCAGACCCCACTAAACCAGGTTGATCAGAGCCCCATCCAACCTGGTCTTGAATGTTTCCAAGAGTGGGGCATCCACCAACTCTCTGGGAAACCTGTGCTGGTGTTACAGTACCCTCACTGTAAAAAACTTTTTCTAATATCAAATCTGAATTGACCATCTTTCAGTTTAAGGTCATTTCCCCTTGAACCATCACTACAGACTCTGCTAAAAAGTCTGCTCTCATCTTTCTTATATGCCCCTTTTAGGCACTGAAAAGGTCTTCCTGGAGCTTTCTCATCTCCAGGCTGAACAGCCCCAGCTGTCCTAGGCTGTCTCCAGAGCAGAGGTGCTCCAGCCCTCTGATCTTTTTCATGGCCCTCCTCTAGACCCACTTCAAGAGGTCCATGTCTGTCTTGTACCTGGATTGATAACAGGCATTGCCCTGACCCAGGTGCAGCAACAGCACTTGGCTTTGTTGAACCTCATGAGATTCCCATGGCCTACTTCCCGAGCTTGTCCAGGTCCGTCTGGATGGCACCGTGTCCCTCAGGCACATCCTTCAGGGTGGAGAGGCACAGCTCAGCCCATTTTTGCAGCAGTGATTCTCTGTCCTCCATCCTTCCAAGCACAGGGAGGGGCCCCTCAGTGCCACAATCCCAAGGGCAGGGGCTGCTTTTCCCCTCCAAATCTGGAGGGAACAAAATCTCCTTGAGGGCTCTTCTACTCAGCATCATTTTGGTTGAAACTGCCTGGATTACTCACATAAATCTTGCTTCTTTAGGAAAACAAGGGGGAAAAAGCTGGACTGTGGTGTCAAAGCACTTTGCTGTGCCAAGAGCATCCCTGCTGGGTTTGCAAAGCCTTCCCTGGGGTCTTGCAAGCCGTCTCTGTCACTGTCACTTTGGGGAGACCATAAATCATCACTGGCCTGACATGTTTTTGGGGACCGCCAGCCCCAGGGGTGATGGAGAACAATGTCCTCTCTGCAGACCTACACAAACTGCTCTGAGCCCAGCCCTGCTGCTGTGCAGGGTGGACAACCTGTGGATTCATCCCCTTCTGAGGAAAAAAAGGGCTCATGACCATTTCTCGGCTCTGACCCCTGAAAAGAAAGGGGGCACCTCACTGTGGAGTCTCTGCACAGCCTCGTACAGTTGTGCTTTGGTTTGTGGCACATTTTCCATCACACCAGACTTGTCTGTAATAAATAGTGAGAGAGGATGTAGGAAGATGGAAGCCTCAGGTTCAGGGCTAAGTCAGGGTGGGATACATGCTGGATTGGGAAGGAGGAGTTGTAGGATGTGGCCTCATGATGATGCTCAGTTACATTTGGGAACACCTATTTCCCTCTGGAAGCATCTCAGACCCTGCCACCTGTCTGGGGAGGAAAACACCGCTGTGGGTTGGAGGACAAGGCAGCAGATGAGGGCCTGGATGCAGAGACTGAGAAGACTGGAGGCTTGAGGTGCACCCTCAAACAGCCGCTGCTCTGCTGGTAAATCAATTCTCCTCTTTTGGAGCAGCCTCATTTCTGGAGCACGGTTTCACTTGTCTGTGATGGGCAGTGGAGCAGTGGGGTTGGCTGGCACATGTGGCTGGGGTGGGAGAGCTGCAGGCCCAGCTGCTCTCAGGCCAGCCCAGTGCTGGCCCAGCCATGTGTGGGGTATCAATGACCTCTTGAGGAGCCCTGCAGCACCATCCCACCCTGGGCTTCCCCACATGGGACAAACAGGGAAGGGTCCTAAGGCAAACTCTGTGGTCTTAGAGGAGAGAAGGAGGCAGAAGGGATGTAATTCATGTAATTCAATGCAAACTCCTCCTTCTTTCCTCCCCACTAAGCTCCCTGGAGAAAACAGCAGGGGTAAATAAAAGGCTAAATAGAATAAAACAGACTAAATAGAACAAAAGAGAACACCTGGGAGCAGGTCTTGGTGACTCCAGCTGGAGTGGACTGTTCCTGAGCCAAGCCTAAAACACTTGAACAAGGCCAACCTGGCCATCCCCCAGGCAGGCCATGTGAATGACAAGTGCTTCAGCCATGTTGGCAGCTCTCCTTCATGTGTTTCTTTATAAAGAAATATTCTATAATTAACTGCAGGCCAATTAAACACATCAAACAATCATTGTTGATAGCCTCCACCACCCTGTGCTGTCAGGAAATGTGGGAGTGGTAAAACAGGTCTGGCCCTCAGAATGGGAATAGCAACTCACATGGCTTGAGGGTGTCAGGGATGGGCCATGGCTGATCACCTGGACACAGGAATGTCACAAGGCTCCTCCACATCTCCTGCCTTCCTGGCTCAGGTGGATGCCTCCGGTGTGGTTAACCAAACCTCCAAACACCACAGGGACATCAGAGAAGGAAGACACATCTAAAAATGAAACCAAGAGCCCTCCACAGGCTCCCATCAGGATGGCCAAGGCCTTTTCCTTGGCCAAGCCCCTGACACTCCAGAGCTCTCAGCTTTCTGCTGTAGCACCCACAGCAAGTTTGCAATGAATTTTCTTCAGTGTTTCTCGCCTGCTGCTCCAGGCTCCGGGAGAATTGCAGCCACTCACAGCAAACTGGTGCTGGAAAACCAGCTGGTGTCAGAAAAACAGCCCCAGGGTTGTTCCAGATGGTGCTATGCACGAGGGTAGAAAGCTTCTGTGGGCATAGGTTTGCTTCTCCCTGGGCTCTGCTCTGCAGAAGGGTCTTCTGCAGCCTGGAGGGGAGCAGATTCCCTAGGGCTGATGGGCAGATCCTCTGCACAGCAAGGGATGTTCCTGTCACAATCATTACAGGAGATTGTTCATGAAATAACTTCACTGCTTGGAGCAGCTGGACTCAACCCTTCTTGAGTGAGCTCTCTCAGAACCAGCCCAAGAAATTGTTCCTGGATCCTGGCTTTTAAGAAGCCCAACAGTCTCCAGAGCAGTGGTCCTAGGAGGGTGTACCAGGGAGAGTGCTCTTCCAGAAGCTCTCCAAGAGGAGAACCACAGCATCTTGAGAACACTTTCCTTTTACTGAAGCCACACACCTCACCTTGGACATTCAGTGTTCCCAGCTCCTCAGGAGTGCAGAGGCTGGGGAGTTAGGAGCTGTTTCCTGGTGGGCATTTCTCAGTAGTAATGCACAGAAAGAGGCTTCCCCAGCCTGGGATCAGACAGCATAGGCTGGGTGCACCCCAAATTCAGCAAAATATCTAAGCACCCTTTCAGCTGATAGGTGGGTCTAGATCTTCATGATGCCTACATCAAACTGGGTGAGGGGAGCTGAAACCCCTGAGATACCTTGTGAGTGTTGGCTCAGGTCTTTTTCTGCTTTAGGTCATTTGTACTCATTACTATTGTGTCATTATTTGGGGAGCTGACACTGGAAAAATGGTCCCATCACACAGTGAGGCAGATAAATGTGAGAGAAGGCCTTTGATTTTTTTGGGCTTTATCTTAATTACACACTTTAAATTCTCTGGGGAGATTTTTTTTTTTTTTCTTATTTTTCCAGTGCAAATGGAATGGGCAATAATGCCTTGTGCTTATAGGTAGCTATATGATGTGCTTGCTTATTGGGCTAATAATTACTGGGAAAAGATTAATGAAGGGCAGATATTTGAACAGTGAAGTACTATTTTTTTTTTTCTGCTTTTGTTAAATGAGAGAAAGGGTCGAGTGCCTTGACTGCTACACCAGCCACTCACTGGATCTGTAAGATTTGTGTTCCCTCTGCTCTTGGGCTGAGCTAACAAATATTTACAGGCTGGGGCTGTGGTTCAGCAGAGCACTCTCAGCTGTGTGCTCAAATCTCCTTGGCCTCAGTGGTGCTTAAATGCAACCTTGTGAAATGTGCTAGATGTGAGGACCTTGGATTTTTTGGATAACAAAGACAACATTTGTCATTGCCAAACCAAGGGTCACCGAGTCACATTGCTGACTAGCACAAAGCCCTTCATCCCCTTTGTTCTCTCTGAAATGGTGAAATAGTAGCTGACTAGGTGATTTTCACAAGTTTCTCCTTTTTTTCTGTGTGTGTTTGTGTGTGAATGCTGTTGATTTCTAAATTACCTGGATGAAAATCTTTCAGCCTGGATCCTAAGTTCACACTTACTTGATTTGCTTTTTTTGTACCGCTGCTGTAATGTAATCAGGAGATTTTCTCATATGAGTAAGGAGAAGAAAGATTACTGAGAACATCTGATTTCCCTTTTTTTGTGTGAAAATGCAGAAGGACTCGCTCAGCAGGTGCCCAGAAGGTCTCTTCTCCAGAGGGCTCATTCATCCCTGAGCCAGGCTCATGGAGCACTCAGATCAAACCTCCTCGCATTCAGTGTGTGCATTTCTCTTTTCCTTGCTCTTGCACTCCCTCTGCTGATCCCGGGGATCTGTTAGAAAAAAAATGCTGGTGCCAGAGATAAGCAAAGTACAGGGGGAAAACAGCTTTATAGCAAAAAATGAACCAACTCATCCCAGGTGGAAAATACCTGAAGTTCAGAGGGCAGAAGAGAAAAAGCAGTGATAAATGAAGATGTAGGAAATACAGTTCCTCCTATCAGTTGATTCCTTCCTTCTGGTGACCAATGACATGATCCAAGGGAATGGCTGGAGCTGTGTCAGGGGAGGTTAGGCTGGATATTAGGAAAAGGAACAGATGGGATTTACCCTCCTACCCCCTTTCCAAACCATGACCAAGGTCACCTGTCTGCCTTTCACCCACCCTCCTCTGTAGATTCCTCTTGATCCTTCAAGGTGAATTTGAGCTCTGCTTGCATGTTGAGTGTCTACCCCTCAGAAAAACCAAACCCAAAATTAGAAGACTCCTTGCTCAGAAAAGCTGTGGATGTCCCATCCCCATGGATGTGGCTTGGAGCAACCTGGAATAGTGGACGGTGTCTCTGCCCATGGCAGGGAACTAAATGATCTTTAAGGTCCCTTCCAACCCAAACCTTTCTGTGATTCTAAGATTTTTATGATTCTGCTTTGAGGGCCCGAAGAAACACAACCCACAGGGGCTCAGTAAATGAGCCTCCCTTTCACCATGCCTTGCCTTTCATAAGCCAAAGAGATAAAAACTAATGGGACTGCTGGAAAGCAGGGAAGAAGCACAGAATTGCTCTATGTGTCCTTTGGAAGGTCCCAAAAGGAAAAGGTCCTTGACAAGGAGTTTATTTTCATTAAAAATTACAGGCCCAGCTCAACCAGTCAAATAAACAAAGCAAGTCTGTAAAACAGCAAGTGCAAAAGGTCCTGGGTTATTTATAAAGGACTTTTAAGTATATTAGGCCTAACACCAAGATAAATTAACCCTGCTAGGATTCCAGAGGCATATCACATGTGGCCCTAGCTGTTGTCAGCTTTGTGCTGGAATATATTTAGTGGCCTGTTTCACTATGAACCTTCATGGCTTTTTCCCTAGTGATTCCCCCTTGAAAATCAATACATTGGGACCAGACACAGGTTTCTGTCTCCAGTCACATATTGATTTGATCAAATCCTTCGTGGAATCACAGAATATTTTAGGTTAGGAAACATGTGAAAGATCATCTTGTTGCAACCCCTGCCTTTGCCAGGGACAGCTCCCACTATCCCAGGTTGCTCCAAACCCCATCCAACCTGGCCTTGAACACTTCCAGGGATAGGGGATCCACAGTTTCTCTGGACAGCCAATTCCAGGGCCTCACCACCCTCATATGGAAGAATTTCTCCATCATACCTAGTCCAAATCTACCCTCCTTCAGCCTAAAGCCACTCCCCTTACTCTCTCCCCATACTCTCTCTGTGTGCTTTTGAAAAAAATCCCTCTTCACAACCATTCAAATCCATGCCACTGCATTCAACAGATATTTTGACACCTAGTGGGTCACAGAATGGTGAAGGACCCTGTTCCAGACCAGGTTATTGGATGCCAGGATTGGGGTTTTTTTTCCTGAAACAGGATGCTCAGTACAGAGAGTCACCAATATCTACCACTGCGAACTTCAGTTCAAATAAATCTCAGCAATTATTTCTCAGCTGATCAGAAGGAAGATGAGGATGTTTGGGATCTTCTAGGATTTGTTCATATGGTCATTTGAAGACCCTGGGCAAAGTCAGTGCTGGGAAAGAGCCATGTGCTTGTCTGCTGCTCCAGCTCAACCTCCCTTGCATTTCAGATCACTCCTTACGATCTGGCACAAACCCAGAACTTCTTTTTTGGGTGCTTTCTTCTCCAGTCCCACCAGAACAACTCTGCACCTTCCCAGGGTCCAGACCAAGTCCAGCACAACATGAGGTGTCCAGGAGTGCACAGAGCAGAAGACGGTTTGATTGAGGATTCATAGTGTGGTTGTTGGAACTGTCCTGTGAAGGGCCAGGAATTGGACTCAGGGATTCTTGTGGGTCCCTTCCAACTCAGGATATCCTAGGACTGGCTCTGGAATTGTCTACATGGGCTTTACTTTATGCTAAGGGGTGCAATTTAGTGTCCTAACACAGGTTTTTCAGACCAGATGGGATGTTCCCATCAACCTTCACCTGCCACAAGAGGATACAGGTGTCTAAAGGGTGTAGTGGCCTTCCATAAATATCTGTAGGGTATCCTGCAGTATTTTGAACAGTACCAGATGTTTAGGCCACTTCTTAATTATCTGTAAACCCCCAGAAACTTGGAAAAAATTTAAGCCATTTAGTGCCTTGCACTTTAAAGTTAGGGGTAGCCTCATTTCCAAGTCTCATTTCTTGTTTTTATTGCTCCAGCTCCTGTTTGGAAAGAATGCCACATGAGGGAAGGGAATGTTTTAGAGGGAAAATATTCTTAGAACAACGTCCAGATGGGTGCCCAGTCTACTCCCCAAATAATCTGGCTGGTTTTGCACCCTGCTGGAGCAATCTGGACAACTGATCCACCCTTCCAGAGAGGATTCAGGACAGGCTTTTCTGCCTCATTCTGTGATGAAGTCACACCTGTGTGATCTCCTGCCTAGGGAGATGATGATATTCTTTCACTGTCACAAGGCCAAGGGCAACATCCCAGGTAAGTTTTCTGAAAGGGAATGCAGAGAGGGAAGTACCTGGTTTGAGAAATCCTTTGGATTTGCTTTTTTGATGCCAAATTCCTCAGCTGTTTCCAATTTGTTGAAATTAACTCCAGTTTAGCAACGCCCAATAATTGCCTAATGGATTTGAACTAATTGACTACATACAGCCCAGAAGATGCCAGCTGGTGATCCCCTGCCTTTCTGAAAGGGCTGTAGGAATTGTCTGCAGGAACAATTGCTCAGCAGGAAAGGCAAGTTATGCAAAATCAAGTTTTGCTGTGAGAAAAAGCTGTGGTTTTGCTCAAATAATTCAAATTTTTTGTTTGTTTTTCTTCCCAGAAAACTCAAATAAAATATCTTTATTTGAATAAGGTTAGTGCCAAACATTTGCTTTTAACTTTGTGCCATGACACGCACAGAGCCCCAGATCCTTATTTCAGCCGAGCTGTGTTGGTGGTGCCTGTGAATACAGTTTTGCTTTCTCCTTAGACAGAAAAGAAGCAGATGAAAACACTGAGACTGAAGAAAATAAAAATTTGGCTATTTGGCTACTGAGTTACATTATATAGCAACTTCTGTAGTTATTTGCCCCCATGACTAGAAAATGAAACTGGTAATTCTTTTCTGGTGTGATCTCAGCTCTCCATCTTAAATAGAAAATATCATTTATCTTAAAGATAAATCAGAAAACTTTTAGCGACCCCATATACTCACATGCTCCCTATGAAAAACAGGGATTACTTTTCTTTCTTTCCTCTATCCCAGCACTCATCAGCTTGCTCTTTGATGCCCCAAATATTTCTGTCGGGAGAATCAGGCTGATAATGAAGGTCATCTCTCCTTGAGCCATTCAGTGCAACAGTTCTGTGTTGGACCAGCAACACCACCCTTGTTCTGGTCAGTTTTTCAATCCCAGGCAGGTATTTCCATGCTGGAGCTGCTTGGTTAATTCTGGGAACTTGCACCAGATGGCGATGCCAGCCCATTTCCAGCTTCATCCCTGAAAAGGCAAACTCCGGGTTGTCTCCCTGGATTGTTTGCTTTGGGATGTTTCTGTGTGTTAACAGCTGATGCCTGCTGAAATCCCTGAGCCAGGCAGGTGTCCCACTGCAATGTTTCCTGCTAAGGTGTGCACCCATAGGAATTCACTGCTGTATTATCCTGTGGGGACCAGACAGGCAGGAGAGAAAACAGCCTTCACTCTGTTCAGGACCGGGAAACATTTACAGGGATTAAAATATAGCTGGATATAAGGGGTCAGAGCAGAGGGGGATGGAAGCTGTCAAGAGCAAGGTCAGAGCTGAGCAGCCAAAGAAGAAACTGTCCTGTCCACTGGCCCAGTAGAATCAGAATCATGGAATATCCTGAGTTGGAAGGGACACACAAGGATCATCAAGTCCAGCTCCTGGCCCTGCATGGGACAGTCCCCAGAATCCCACCACGTACCTGAGAGCATTGTCCAAATGCTCCTGGAGTTCTTGTCAGGCCATGGCCACCCTGACCTCAAATAGACAGGTAGGTATTCCCACCCCAGTGGGTTAAAAGCAGCTTGCACAGAACCCTGATAAATGCACATCTCTGATCCCCCACATGCTGCAGCACTGACTTTGCAGTGATGTTAAGCAGGTTTTGCAGCCTCTGAGCTTTTTGGGGCTCCCCTCCAGCAGCTCCCAAGGGCCCACTCTCAGAGGCAGATTGCAGCCATCCCAGTCTGCCTGGCCAGCAGCATTTTTACCACCCTGATGTATGTTCCCAGTGCTCCCAGAATCTGCCAGGGAGCTGCTCAGTAAAGAGCAATTGGATTTACAAAGCTCATTCTTGGATGGGAGGTGCTGGCAGGGTGACAGGACAGACCCTGCACATGCCATCTGATCTCTGTCCAGGTGGGATCACAGCCCTGCAACGCAAAGGGTGGGAGGCAGAGCTCATGCCACAAGCTTTGTACCTCATCTCCTGCCAATACTTTGGCTTGGCTTGGGATGCAACAAGAGCAGGGCTGTGGGCTGCACACAGAAACACCTGCAGGGACAAAAAACAGCATGATGAGCAGAGCTGGACACAAAACAGACCTGTCAAGACACTCTCTGGGAAAACTGAGCTGTTTCTGCACAGATCTCTGACATGCTGGTCTGAAAAGCAGCAGCCAGCAAGAGGGGACTGGTCCCGTTACCACACTGGGGATGCACAGGCTGAAAGTTGGTTGAAAGATGCAACTTCCCAGCCTGGCCCATCTCTGTCCAGCATTTTTTACTAATTATTTCTACCTGAACAAGACTGTGAATGTGATTTACCTGTTCAGATGGGAGCCTGGTCACCCTCCTGTGCAGAGGTGAAGGATGGCTCTGGGGGGAAGCAGGGAGAAGGTGTTAGGGTTGAGGACAGCAGTCTGGCCTCACTAGGACATTGTATCTGCCATTGCTACTGCAATAATAACTACCTGCTCTACACTGCCAGGGTTTAAAAGCCCAGGTCACAGCCAGTAAAAATTTCCATCCCCCACTTACCCCTGCAAGCACACCCTGATCCCAAGGGAATTCTGCATCAGAACCAAAATATGTCCTAACATTAACATGTTGCAAAGGTTTAGACCATGGCTGTCAAACAAACCCTGATCAGTCATTGTTTAGCAGCTATGGATCCAAGCTACATAAATTGGTGACAGAGTTCTCTGGGAATTCATCCACCTTTCTCTTCTGGAAGTTCTCAGGGAATTCAGCCATGACCCAGCTGATCTCTTCAGTCAGGCAGATGTGTTTGCAGGTGGTGTCAATCCCCTGCATGACAGGATAAGCAGCATCTGAACACAGGAAGAGATCAGGGAAGAGAGATGAAGGGAACAGAGAGCAGGATGAAGGCATCTGGGAGGTAAATACTGCACAGAGTTGTCTCTCCCCTTTATTACATGGAATGGGTAATACCATGATTTCCTTATTCTCAGAATTTCTGACTAAGGAAAAAAGTTAAATAATCATTTTTGTCCCCAGAAAATCAGAGGGAATGGGACACATGTGGTTATTTTGTCTCACCCAGCTCACAGACAGGTCACTTACCAAAGTTCACATCTCTGTTCCACCCTCATCCGACACAGCTACCCAAGTTCCAACCACTACCACAAGTGAAACCCTATTTACTCCTGTTATTCCAGAATCCCATGGTCTGGAAGGCTACCAACCTTTCCCAAAGCTGGACTCAGAGCCTTGCCCAGCCAAGATAACAGAGCCCAGTACATGGTTAATCATCACTGCAAAGAATCTCTACTGTCAGGTCTGTGTTGCTTCATTTTCTAAATATTGATATTCACAGCAGCGGGGATTTCAATCACTGTGATCCTGTGCTGTGGGATTTCCACATCCTCCAGGCTCAGATAAAATGGCACAAAAACTCCCTGCCCCTCTGGGCCCCAAATTCAGATTAGGACCTAAGAAATTTTTCTCAACTGAGGTTTCATTGCAATGAATATGTTCCCATGGAAAGTTTCAGTTTCAATTATATCAGCACTTTTTATGGGGAAAAAGAATTAATCAGAAAACATTCCAGTCAGATCTAGACAAATTTGCTAATATTTACCCAAAAAAGACACTCGTGGCAGACTTGTGTCTCATTATCAAGATATTTGGGCTTTCAGGTTATACCCAGAAATCTTTCTGATGTAGAAACAAGGCATGAAAGGCTTTGGATTGATGACTTTAATATGTCTGTCTTTCCTTGATTAGGAGTGTTAGTGTTGGCCTGCCCTTGTTCTGCTGAAAAGCCTTTTCTGGATTCAAAGGCATATTTATTGCAATCTCTAAATTCTTCATCTGAACAGGGAAAGGAGGTTGAATCCTTAATAAAGACTTCCTTCCTCCCAGCATTATTTATTCATTGGATAAAGATAGGCTAAAATAAACACAAATTACTCGGAGACTTAAAAACTTCAGTGATTAAAACATCATTCTCCTGTGAATGCTCCACATAAATTTCTTGGTTTCTAGGACACTATTTCTCAGTTTCTCCCATTCAGCCTAAATTATCTCAGATGGCAGACAAAGCCAGTCTTTATCATGAATGAGGGTTACAGATTTTTAGAAATAAAGCCCTTTGTGCTTTCTGAGGTGGAATTCCTTAAACTGGGAACCAGTTAGGGCCTAATATGGCCAAAAATAAAATGTTTGCTGACTGCTGATCATGCTAGAACCCAACCAGTATCCAGAGTCAGGCAGGAAAATGGTTTGATACCAGCAAATGGAAAGGGCTTTCCTTCTACGCAATGCATGTAATTAATTTGTGGGACTCATTACCAAAGGAGGTCATGAAGGCCAACATTATGCATGAGATTACAAAGGATTTATTAAAAATTGTGGAGGATTTCACTGGGATAACTTAGCACTGTGGTCTGGCTGTGGCTTCTACATCAGGAAATTCCTAAAATACTGAGAAACAAAGGCAGGGTCTGCCATGGTCTGGGCATCTGTGTTTCAGATCCACTGAAGGGGCAGCAGACAGAGGTGCACTGACAGAGTTTAGCAGTTAATTATTGACCATGGTGACAAGGAAAATTTGGGGATTAAGGACATAATTCTATATTTAATAGGATGTAGAGAACAGGTTTTCAACTGCTGTAAATCAGTTTGTGTTCCTGGTTTTCCATGAGCCTCTGGAGATTTTCCTTTCCGGGGGATCTGGTTCTTTCTGTCTTTTACTGGCAAGGACATCAATTTCCAGCATGCCCAGAGCATTGCTAAGGGTCCTGGCAAAGCTCTTGAGACTTGCTGGAGTTTTCCTTGTGTTCCTTCAATCTCTGGATGTTCACAGGACCCTGACTGAAGTGCTGTGCCCATATAGCCCATGCAGGTGTCTGATGGAGTTCAGGCACTTCAGCACCATCCAAATGTAGGGGAGCAAGCCAAGGAGCCTTTCTCCAGAGCCAAGTTGTGCATCCTCCTCTCTTCTCCCTTGATCTGAAGCCTTTTTCTCTCCCTTCAGAACTGCCTTCAGCAGGGAGGGGAGGATTTCTTAGGAAAAGTGCCCCAAGAGCAGCCAAGAGCTGGTTTGGGAGGGTTTTGATACAGTGTGGACTTCACTTAGCAATGAGCAATATGCACCTCTTGGGATCCACCAGCCACTTGGACTTTGAGAGGCTGGAGAAAGGTATAAATCAAGTCCTCTAAACTAACCATGATAAGAAAAGCCAGACCTCAGAAATAAAAGCAGAAACCCTCTTTTGCCAGCAGAAGGATACTGTGCATACTAAGAACAGAGTGGACACCTGCTTGGCAGCCCCCAACCCTTCCCACAGGACAGCTTTATGTCTTCCTACAGGATTTGCCACCATCTCAAAACATCCTGAGGTTTCTTTCCCTGTCATTCCCTAAATAAACTTTTCTAATATCCATAATATGAACTGATCCCAGGTTCTCCAAGGACAGATGGCTCTATCACAGATCAGGATCAGATACTGATGTAAAACTCCAGAACTTTGCCTTCCTCACTTCCCACCCCTTGTGATACCCTATTTCACTAAAGCAATTCCCAGACAGCAGCTCAGCAGCTGAAAATGCTACATGGAGAGGAGATCTGCTCCTGATCTGAAGGATTTATGCCAGCTGACTCGGTTTCTGGAGGCAGCTAGGGAGAAAGGTTGCCTCCAGACAAGAACAATTTGTCTGGCAACTTCTGTGGTTCCTGCCGGTTGACACAGACTTGGCCTGGGATGGTGGCAGCCCATGGAAAACAGGAGATTTCAGACCTTTCTCTGCTGGTTTGATTAGCATAGATCCCCCACAGAACTGACATCACATGTCAAACTATTTGGGATGAGAGGCAACATCCACCTCTGAGCCAGTGGCTTTCCCTGTGTGAGTCAGGGGGGTTCAGGACATGGACCAGCCTCACCCAGAGAGCAGAGCTGTGGCCCAGGGCCAGGCTCAGAGGTGCACCAAGGCCTGGTGCATGCCCAGAACTCATCACACTTGTTTTTGCCAGGAGTCTGATGTCTAGGAGGTCTTCTGGGTGTCTTGCTTGGCTGGAGGTGATGCTGGGCATCGTTCTGGGTGCATGGGGAAGGCTAAGCCTGAGCTGGCCCATCCACACCACGGGGCAATGGCTGCAGAAGGGTGCCCTAAAGCACCACAGCTACATGAGGCAAAGTGGGAAACATCAGCCTCAGGGGCATGATCTTTACTGTGCTGCATTTCAGCTTTCCTTCTGCCTCCAGACTAGTGAATGCCACCCCCCTGGCCACTTGCACCAGCCTGCAGAGCCCAAATGCTGACAGAAATGCCACAGACAGCTCCTGTCCCCCATATGCTCCCATCACCCTGCCAAGGCTACTCCATGTGAGTGTAACAGAGACATATTTCATAGTTAAACATCCTGCACTTCAGAAGGGGCTGCCAAAAGAAAAAAAAAAATTTGTTTCCTTCCTTTCTTTACATTTTTTTCTGGCTGGATACACTTCAGGGTCTTCTCTGGTGTTCATTAGTTTTCTCTCTCCTGTCTCCACTGGATGGATGCATCTCAAATCCAGCACAGGCCAGGAGCACAAGTCTAAACACTGAAAATCCCGTACTTGATACCAGGAATCACTATCATTTTCCCCAGTGCCAGCTCTAATGTCCAATGCTGTGTGATTATGGAAGCTCTCACTCCCATTTTGACATCTCAAGACAGCACCACAGTGCCCTCTGAGAGCACCTCCTTTCCTAGGCATGCTTTGGAGCCCCCTCCCATCTCTTAAATAGAAGAATAGGGCACTGGGTCAAGCCTAGAGAGAGATCTCAGGTGTCCTTACACTCAGTTTTGTTTTCAGCATCAATTTCCAAGGAATTGCACCAAAATAAATCTCACCAGGAGATTGTTTAATGCCACTCAGTTTGCTCTTTGATGTATATGAAAAGCACTTCACCTCCCTTTGGGCTGGTATCTCTTCTGCTCCTTCTGCTGCCAGCTCTTGATCCCTTCCTTGTTCCCAAACAGAACTGGACAAAAGAGCAGCTTCTCCTGAGCCTTACACCCTGCAAAGGGCTCAGAGTAACCCCAAAAAGCTGAGCCAGTTTAACAACACACTTGTTTTATCCATTTAACTAACTCAGCTTTTTCTTCCTAATTTGCTTTTGCTGACCCTGCAGTGCAGTTTGCTGCGTTGCTCTGCAGCCCAGACCATCTCCCAATCCCAAATCCCTGCAACAATCCTGCTCATCATCAGAGGAAAGACCCTCTGCAGCAAACAAACAGCACCAGAGGGGTTTGCTCACTCTGCCTATGACCCTGGGAAACTCCAAGCCCATTCTTTCACCCCATGGCATCCTATCATCCCTGTGGGTTCAACCACTGTCCCATGGTGGACCCTGGCATGGACATGATCTCCCTTGAGGAAAAGGAGACCAAGGTGCCAGTGGATATTATAGCCCTGACAGCTGGATTTACACTTTGTTCCTCTGTCTTCACAACTTGTTGCTCTGCTTTCTGTCCAGCCTTGTTTCTAATCCCCCCGCCCTCTCCTCTCTCTTTATGTATAGATATTTTATTGCAAACACTGTGGCTTTTACGACCGGATTTTTCACGCTCTGGACCACTTCCCCATCAATTCTTTTGTCACTTTTACTGTCAGCTGCTCCTGGATAAAAATAACAAGAAGAGCCAGGTTTTGTGAGCTGGCCTGTTCTCTGGGGAGAACCTACCAGAATAACCTGCCAGGAGAAGCAGTTGCTAATAATAATATGCTGAGTGAAGAGCCCCATGCATTGAAACTCACTATTTAATTGAAACTATGACCTCCTTTGAGACCTTCATCTGACCAGAGTGTTCATAAGTCAGCCTCTCACAGTCCACCCCAGCCTGAGCTGGAAGCACACAGATGCTGCTCTAACTCCCCAGTGAGACCCTGTTGCCATCAGAACCGAGCTTTGTCCTGCTCCCACCCAACCATGGGACCCACCAAGCCCCTCCCCCAGGCAATCCTTAGTGACTGATTTAAAAGGAATCATGCATGAAGTTAATTCCAGAGGAAAACTCATCCATTTCCGGACCCCTGCACCTTGCCTCACAGGCCCATACCAGCAGTGTCTCATTAGGAATGGGAAAAGCTCCAGAGCCAGGGAAGGCTCCTGGCTCTCCTTGCTTGCACCCTGTGAGTTTTGCAGCTAAGAAAGCAGAATAATCCCTAATTGCACACCTGATGTAACTAATGCTGGTTTTCTATCACTTTTGAGTAACTAGAAAGAGATTCTGTTAGAGAAGGATCTTCATAAAACCCACAAGAGCTCAGCCAAGCAAAGTTGATCCTGCTTCTGTTCTTAACCCAAGCCCAACAGTCCCTATTTCTATGTCAGCAGGGAAACACTCCTGGGATCACACTGGAATGCCATTTTTCATACTGTCAAACCACTGGCACAGCCAGAATTCTCCTACATGATTCCCTAACACAAAACTCAGGGGTTAAAGCCAGGCTTTCCCACCAGACAATTTGCACACAGCCACCTTGTCTTGGACGTAAGGAGTGTTCAGCCGTGCCCTGGTCATTCCCACAGAGCTCAGGGTAGTGGGAAATTCCCTGACTCAGGACAATTTACTGTTGCAGGCATCAGTGGCCTGTGCAAATGACTTGGCCTTGGATCTGCTGCCCTTCTTGCCCAAGCATGGCTCAAACTGTAGAGCTTTGTAGGACTATTCCTAATGGGATCAGGAGTCAGTGTGGCAGCCAGGGACTTTGCTCCATGTTTGCTTACAAAACCAGCAACTGGAACTCATCCTTCGCAGCAGTTCCCAGCTGACCTGTTCTCTGCTGGCCTCTGTGATCAGAGAACTTCCATCTCTCTGCTTGTCCTCCTCCACAGTTGTTCTCCTGGCTTCCCACCCACCAATGCCCAGCCCTGGTTTTAGAAAATCTGACATCTCTCAGTCTGCACCTTTTTTACCTCCACCTTCTGCTCCTCATGCTGTTTGTATTCCCCAAAATATCTTCCTTTTAATCTTTGCAAAACAGACCTTCCTTGGCTGGTTCTCAGACAGGAAAGGGAGGGCACAAGCAGGCATTTTTCTTCTCCACAGCACAAATCTGTGGGCTGCAGTTTTAGCTCTTTCCCTTCCCAAGGCAGTGCTGACTGCATTTCTCATGGCAGCTCACAAGAGCTTCCCAAAGTTTCATAGGATGCTTAAATGGTTTGGGTTGGATAGGACCTTAAAAATCAGCCAGTTTTGAACCCCCTGCCATGGGCAGGGACACCTTCCACTATCCCAGGTTGCTCCAAGCCCTGTCCAACTGGGCCTTGGACAGTTCCAGGGATGGGGCATCCACAGCTTCTCTGGCCAGCCTGTGCCAGGGCCTCACCACCCTCACAGTAAAGTATGCTTTGCTAATATCTAATCTAAACCTGCCCTCCTTCAGTTTACCCCTTGTTCTATCACCCCATGCCTTTCTCTTTCAGTAGATTGCCATTTTCTGGTAGAATAAAAGGCAACTCTGAAAAACAAACCAGGCAGTGCTGCACTAACAAAAGAAAGAGCAAAATTCATTTCACTTTTACAACAGACCTCCAACAGTTAAGCATTAAAGATGAGTCCATAATTTAAATTTTTCTCTTATTAGCATCTGAACAGACCATCCCATGTGTATTGTAGCTGAGTCTTTTCAGATGTTAATTATTTCTGATAAAAATACCTTTCTATAAAGATGGAAGTTTCTCCTTTAAGTGTTTGCATATCTGCCATACAACAAGGGTTACAGTAAACGAGGGCTGGCTTTGGCACAGAATTCAATTCCTTGCAGGGAAAGAAAAACTTGATTTAGAGTCTAATAATTTTCTTTTGAAAATGATGCTGAAAAAAATAATTTCTCAGGGTTTTCTCACAAGCATGGAAGGGAATGTGGTACAGCAGCTCATAAACACCTGGAAAATTAAGCAGCTCATCTCCAGAGATATCAATTTCATTTGTGAATTTCATTTGTATTACAAACTAAACAGAGATACTAAAGTTGCACAGGTTTTTTCATTTGCATTTGTGAGACTGAGAGTTTCACAGACAAAATTACACAATTGTGACTGTAATTGGCAGGAGAGTGCAGTTCCCAAGTTGACAGGAAAAAATTTCCTGTCCAAATTGGATTCATATCAGTAAATGCCTCATTTTTAGTTTCCTACAAACTGGAAAGTTTCCAACCATGGTGCACACCCACCAGAGTTGGCATTTTCTCAGTTCCATATCAGAAATTGATACCAGCTGTGCTTCAGTGCCATGGGCAGTGCCCACGTTCCCCTGCTCCTGGGTATAATTCCTCCGAGAATTCACCCAGGGCTCCAAATCTGGCAGGTTCCAGAGCTCCTGGCCCATAATCCTGGCCAGCTTCCACTGAAGCCTAACCTTGGACTCAGTAAAATCATTTTTAACCCAGGTTTTTTTTTCAAATGAAGAATTTTGTGTTTGGTGAATTTATATTTTCCCATGACTCTTTAGCACAAAAAAAAAAAAAAATCTAGTTTCTACAGTAGGTCTTTTATGTGCCTGTCCTTGATTTTACACGGATATCTGTGCAACCTCTCCTACCCAACCAAGGGCCAAGCATGCATAATATAACCACATAGCTAATAAAAGTGGTTATTTCAGACAGCCTGGAAACAGGAGATAAAACCACAGATTAAAAATAACTTAAAGCCAGATAAAGTCAAGGTTGAAAACTTATCAACAACTTTCAGGTAAGCAAGTTACAGACTGCAGGTGCCAAAAAGGAAAAAAAAAAAAGTATTGCAAACACTGGGAAATTACTTTAAGTTTAAAGAAATCCAACCACTTTAATGTAAAGAAGCACAAAGGTAGGATAGCCAAAAATATTAACTCTAACTGTAGGAAGTCCACATTTCACTGTGATGTAATTCTATTTTAAGTCATCATATAGATTGAGGTGCCCAAGGTCATGTTTGATACTCTCACTTTTTTCTTCTGTGATGCAGTTCAGACAAAATTAACAAAACGGATGTCAAGAGCCTTAAAAAGTGGTTTTGCAGAAGGACATGTAGGCAGTGGAATTTTCTTGCAATAACAGTTTTCTTGCTGGAGTAGTTTAAATCTGGATGAGGCGCTTGAGAATGAAGCGAAGAGACAATCTTGTCCCGCTCCTGCCGGGGCATGTGGACAGGATGACCTAACAAGTCTTTCCCATCTGCCATCCCTGTGGTTCTCTGAGAAATGAAATCCCACAGGACCCAGGGCCTGATCCTGAGAGGTGAACCCAGAGGACCAGACTTCACCCTGCTTAAGCTTTGCTATAAATAAATTTGTGTCGGGGCCAATTACTGGCATTTGCCTCTTTCTCAGTCCTTTCAGTCAGAACCTCTTGGCGTTTAATGATGTGATTTTTCCAGCAATATGTGAATTGCTTTCACTTCTATGTTTTTCCCAGCTGTCTGACTCAGAAATGTGGGTTGATTTGGTTAAATCAAGGGTGCCAATGCTAGAGAGATGGGCAAAGATGTCAAAAAACAAAACAAAATGAAACAAAACAAAACAAAACAAAAAAACCCCACACCTTTATTCTGCAAATATTTTGCAAAGGAAGAAGTGAGTCTGCCTCCCGTGTGTCTCCCCTCTGCTGAGATCATAGTGAGAATGCCAGTGGATGGCTTTTCTGGCAGGAAAACTGGTGTATAAAGCAGACATTAAGTGAACATTCAAAAGTAATTCAAGAGGGTTAATTTTTATGTTGCAGCCTCATTCTAAGTGTAATTAATCTCAACAAAGATCAAATATTTTGCTGATTAATCTGTGGACCCTGCAAAAAGTTAACCACACATGAAACTGTCACTAACTGAGAAACGTTTACCACTGCAAGATGAAAAATAATATCCTATAATATGTACAATCAAGAAAATCTTCACCCCCTAGAGGACAAATTAAAAACAGAAAAGGACACTAAATTCCTGGCCTGTGTTATTTAACTGAATTGTGTTCTCAGCCTTCATTTCAATTTTTTCATATGTCTGCCTTCCAGTCTAGGGAAAGCATTTGACAACATTTTAGGACTGTTCAAAAAAAATTTTTTTTGAGAAACCACTTATTTGCAAGAAATCCACCATTTTCTGTCCAACTGGTAATTTACACAAGAAGTTTCCAATTTTTCTGCAATAATTCTGGCATTCAAAAATGCCCTGGGACAGACATCTCAGTGCATCTAATGGATGTCATCAATTTAGTCACAGAATCACAGAATGGCTGAGTTTGGAAGGAACTGCTGGGGGTGATGCGGTTCAACCTCCTTCCTCCAGAGTAAGTTGCCAAGAACCTGAAAATTATTTTCACTCAGCTTTCAAACACAGAAAAACTGGAACTTTAAATATGCTAAAAATCATATGAAGTTACAGAAAATGGCCTTTTTTTCACATGCCCATCTGGGGGCAGAAGGTGGCCTTCTAGCACATTTGAAGTTCTTCCACACCTGCTGGCCCCACTAACAAGATCAGCAGCAGTGTTGATGCCAACCTGCTGTGTCCTGTGTCTGGCAGCTCCAAGAATTTGTCATCACCAGGGTTGCCCCTCAATTCTCGATGGAGAATTTCTTCCCCTTCATGCCCCACTGGCCCAGAGGCCCAGGAATTAAAGGTGGAAAAATGCTGATGAAAAAAAAATAGCATCTGATAAAGATAAGAGCTTCCAAGTTACATTAAACAGCACACACTAATAATATAATTTCTCCAGCAAGAGTGTCTAGAGAGTTTTTCCAGGCCTTTTCTCACACAGAGAGAGTCCTGAATCCTGGACAGGACTTACTACCTCTGTTCCATAACAGTCCTCCATGATTCAATAGTGAAACCTCCATCCAGCCCAACTTCAGACCAGAAAACTGTTCCTTGACACCCCAGAATGAGATATGAAGGGCTCTTTTAGTGTACAAATGGGTTTTTTTTCTCCTTCTGATTAATTTCTTGGTTTTTATTTGCCATTTCCTGTCCACCCTTCACAGAGTCACTGTCCATGGTGAAGGTGAAGGGTGGATCCAGTGTGGGGCTGCCTCAAAAGGCCACTGAGCAGGTGAAGATGTCCAAGTTGGGTGAAGAAAATGTCTTGGTAGACATTGGTACCTTGACAGATGGTAAGATGGACAGACCTGGGGATGGGCAGGGGGATTTTTAAGGTCCCTTCCAACCCAAACCATTCTGTGATTCTGTGGCACTCCTGGCTCTCTGTACCTTTTTCAATACAGATTGATCTGTGTCCATCTTGGACAGAACCACATCATGCACGTGAAAAAAAGGCAACAAAGAGAATGTCCTCCATGCCCTGCTGTGCTCATATTCATTGTCCCTTGCCCTTCCACCCAAGGCCTTTGTCTGGAAGGTGCTGAGTCCTTCCTGGTGGAAAAACAAGGCATTTTCTTCCCATATCCACAAGGACTCAGCACTTGACAACTGGACTGTGTCCTGAACTTCCACCCAGCCTGACTGGGCTTTGGAAGTTGACAATCCTTCAGCAACACAGTTATTCTGTAATAATCAGATCAATTATCAGTGATAATGTGAAATGCATTTTCGGGGAAGGCTGGGGCCAGACTGGGAAATGACTCCACATGAGGAAAAGACAACTGCATGCTCCCTCCTTCTCCCAGCATTTTCCCTGCACTGAGCTGAAGGCAGGCTGACCAGCAGGTCACGAGGCAGGCAGTGAGCTCAGGGAGGACTGCACCTACTGCCAGTGGTGGGGATTACCATGCTGTACCTCTCCAAAGGACCTGGCTGTAGGAAGCTCCCACCAGCATAGATTTCTCAACACAGTCCCAGGAAAGCTATCCCAGGAAGTGCACAGTGCTGCCTGGTCTGTCCAAGCCAAGGCATAAACGTCCTGTCCACAGCAGTCAAGTCTTCAGTTCAGTCTATGCAATGCCTTGCCTTTACCAAAATGTCTGGTTGCAAGGGGCAGAAACTGAGATCTGTTTATCTGAGCCCTGAGAAGAACAGAGGAAACAAAGGTAGAAGGAATTAGGGCTGCTCTGTGCCTGGTAGGTTTGTGCTTCTGTACCTCTAGCCACGAATGAAAGCTCAACAAAACATCCAGTGGTTTCAGTGGCAGCAGAAAACAGCCTTGGGGGAAAAAAAGGGCAAAGAAAGGCAGCAAATTGACTGTTGCCATAAATGTACCTGCACGTCAGCTTTCTATCTGCAGAGGCCTTGTGTGAGCCAAGCTCCCCCCATCACCACGAGCCGTCAGGCTGTGCGTGGGTGGTCAGGGCAGGTTCACGGCAGGGTGGACGTACATCAAAGAGCTGCTGAGCATCAGAACCCTGCTCTGCTCAGACAGAAGGCCCCACAGGTTGACATGGCCCATGTTAGGTAGTGCTCAGGAGACAAGTAGCTTTTGCTAATCCATCATGCCAGACCAAGGACAGAGATTAAGGAAATCAGGCGTGGGGCCAGGAGCATCCCAGCATTGCCACACGGCATCATCATCCAGTGGTTGCTCATTCCCTGCTGATTTCAGAGGCTGCCCTCATCACTCCATGCTGCTGACACTGTGCAGATGAAGGTGATAGTGCTGGGAAGGGTCTTTGGGATGCTGTTTCAAAATACAGATTTCTTCAGGATTCTTCTTTTCTGCAGGAAACGGAACAGAGGCCAGGTTCCAAGGCAGATTGCCAGGGAAGCATCCTGGAATCTCCAGCTCTGGGCATTTTACCTGTGAAGCATCCTGAAGGTCCACAGAAAGGCCAGGCTGCCCAGGAGCCCCCACATCAAGCAGCAGATAAACATGGCAGGAACCAGGCAAAGGTGCACTACAGTCCATTTTGCTTGGAACTTTATCAACCCAGCTGGATTTGCTGGGATGTCACTGCCATGCAATGCTCCAAGGTATGGGAGGGTCTGGACTATATTCCCACCCTAAGGGTAATTATTCTTTATTTGTCTAGTTCGTCACTTGGGCAATTTATCTGATGGGCCAGAAATGACTTCTCATTTTATCTATTCACAACACCTCCTTTCTGAAAGTCCCACAGAGAAAATTAGAACATGATAGACTTGGAGACAGTATTCTCTTGGAAATATGCCAATTTCTTTTTCTTTTCTCTTCCTTTTTTTTTTTTTTTTTTTTTTTTTTTTTTTTTTTTTTTAAGAGAGAGAAGTGTTGACAACCTTTATGGAGGAAGGAAGAATAAATATTTTAAATATTTTTTAAGATGAAAGAAGGAGGCAGGTGTGACTTGAGCTCTCATCTTACAGAGCTGTGGCTGTAAGGAGAAGGATTAGGGCATGGGTTTTTCAGGCATTTGTCTCCAGCTCTTGTATAAACAAAACTCTTATCCATCAAGTGAAGGCTTTATGTCCCAGGGAATGTAGCATTTTTTTCCTGAGAGCTCTTCAAAGGAAAAAAGAAAATGTAGTTCCAGAGCTGAACAACTTTCTGTAAGCCATCGTCACAGTTGATGTCACCATAAATAAACAAAGGAATGCTGGGGCCAACCGTGACAAAAATGTCAAATTCTTCCTAGAACAGTTACCTTGCCTGCTCTGAGAGCAAAGCAAGCTCTTGTCCTGCTGGACAGAGAGGTCTTTGGAAAATGGAACAGAGCCTGGAAAGGCCACAGAGACCTAATTGCTGACCCATATTGTCATAAGTACCACGATTTTCCTCAGTGGACAGAAAAGCTCCAAGAAAATTGTACTCCAGGTCAGTCCTTCCTCATCATCCCTCATTTGTGTGGCCAGGGGTTTACATGTGGAGGATGGGGGCATTCTCCTGTAACAAAACAAATGTTTGTTCTCTACTCCTGAGTTCGCCTGAGAGGAATGAGAACAGGATGAAATGGTTTGCATGAATGGCATCTAGGAGGCAGTGCAGGTTGAGGCTCCCTCCAGGTGAGGACACCCCTGTTTGGTTGCTCCCATGTAAATTTGGTGATTGAATTTCCACTATAGGCAGTGAAGTTACAGTCAACAACCCTAGGACTCGATCCAGCCCAACCTCCAGTAGATACCCAGCTTGGGGTAGATTTATTTGCCTGAAAGGAGACACCTACAAAGGTGCTCAAGGGTATCTAAGTCATCCACATGAGGATCTTTAGAAAAGACACAGGATCTATTTAAATATAAGAGTGTTTCAGCAAGTGAATCCTATCCAGAACTGCTCTATGAGGGTCAATGACATTCACAAATCAGATATAGATCTGTTCCCCAGGAAACATAAATGCTGTGTTTGCCTTGTGTTTGCCTATATGATTCCACAAAGTTTGGAGATGGTGGTAGGTAACTGTGCCATCTTTCCTGCAAGGTCTGAGAAAAACAAAGCTTTCAGCTCCCAAGGGTGCCAGAGTAGCATTTCCCTGAAAGCTCTGAGGACACACCTCAAAACAGTCACCATTCTCCAGCTCAATGTCATACTGTATTAATGCAACCTCTTGATTTTCAGAGACATACATTATATTTTGGGCTTCCTACTATTTATGCACCATTTCCCACCTAGTCTTTGCTTTGCAGTGGCTTCACCAGTGATGGTGGAACCTCTGTGAAAATTATGATCACTCTGTTTGATGTGAATTTCTTCATCCTACAAGGCTACATTTGAATGTCAGTCATGTCAGCCTGTTTCCACCAGCCCAAAAATAAGGATTCAGAAGAAAACCCTGAGTCACCAGTCTGTGACTGAACCCAAGGTCTGTATCCTCGGGGCTATTTTAATGTCTCCATTTGGTGTAGATGCCTCCACACTGTCAGTTCCTTCAGTATGGAGGCTAAGACAGAAACACAACATAACTGCATCCATTTTCCCACTAAAATAAGGATTTCTTTGACTCCATCCTAGACATTTTTGTTCCCTGGCTCTAGTGCACCAAGCTGTACATACATCACCTCTCCTGGACCCTTCAGCCATCCCCTGGGACCAGCAGGGAAACAACTTGTATGAGTCAGCATCCTGCCTCCAACAGTGGACGCCCAAGAAACAACATAGGCTTAGAACAAACACGGAACAATATTTCCTTGAAACACGTCCCAGCATTCAGCAGCTTGTGGGTTGGGAATTTCCCAGGTAAGAAAAGGGATCTTTGCATTTCATAGTCATCAGTGAACTTTTCTCCCAGACTTTTCCAGTCTCTTTTGGAGCGTACACAAACTTTGCATATCCACAACCTCCTGCAGCAAGGCACTCTACAGGTTTTACCACACAGTGTGTGAACAACCACCTCTTTTTTTCTCAGATGTGACTCTCAGTAACTTCTCTTGGTGTCATCTAGTTCTTGAATTGGCAGGGGCTGTGGAGATTCATCCCTGAGTTCCTACCTTTGTGCTGCTGGAGCAATATTGCCCTATGTCTTTTCAGTCCTGAATTTTTCTGAAATCTCAAAATTTGGCTGCACTGCTTCTCCTCACTGCAGGTCAGCAGAGGGAGCTGATGGTCTGAGCCCTTCCAGCAGCTGCTGTTGCTTTTCGTGTTCCAGCTTTTAACACTCAGTCTAAGTATAAAACAATACTCGTTTCTCCCAGCTGCACAGCTGAAAGTTTCAGAGGAATGAAATCAAATGGCCAAGAAAGGCAATGCACTCAAAAGGAAGAATACTGGTAAATAAGATAATGTTTTATTGCAAACTAAGATAAATTTCATGGCTTGTCCTAAGACAGCAGCCAAGAGAAAAAGACATGTAAGAAAAAACAATCCTGATTCAGACTCCTCAACAAGAATGGCAATTCGACTTTGGTTTGTTTTTAACCAGTTGACCTCTTATGTATTATCAGAATATGAAAGATCTTGCCTTGAATGTCCCATACAGTGTGGGGTCTGCAGGAGGAAAGCTTGACTTTTGTAGGAAACCCACTTTAGTTCTCAGAGATGTCATCTGAAGTGTCTGGGCCTCAGTTTCTCCACTCCTCTATGCGTTATCTATTTTATTATAGTTGCATCAGGACAAGGAGTATGTCCTAGAATCAGAGATTATGGAATTATTTGGGTTGGAAAGCAACCTAAAGATCAACCAGTTTCATGCCATGGGCACCTTTCACTAGACCAGGCTGGTCAGAGTCCCACCCAGCCCAGTCTTGAGAACTTCCAGGGGGCAGCCACAGGTTCACTGGGAAACCTGTGCCAGGGCTTCTCCACCCCCATCACCCTCATCACACGTTCAGCTTGGAGGAACTGATTATCTGCAATTGTCTGAAAATGCTCCATTTCCAGAGTCTTTCCCCAAATTCTTGAGCAAGTTTCCTCTGAATACTTTCTGCACTGTAAAAGGACTTTGCCTGAGTGTAGGGGAAAACAGGAGCTAGGGGGATGTTGCCCAAGAGGATGTGAGGGCTGACATGATATTTAGGGTGTGGGAAGCCCTGTCTGAAACCCTGATCTCCCCACATGTCCCTAACTCAAGCCCTGGACCCACCAGCTGAAATGTGCTCCCTGGGAAGCCAGCTGCATCAGGACAACCAGGAGCCTGATGCCTTCCAGTCTTCCAGAAGCTTCAAGGGGAAAAAAATCTGGTTTTGGTCCGATTTGGACACAAGCGAGCTCATAAAAAAAAAAAATTACAACCCAACACTTGATGAGATTTCCTGCCAAGAGAGGAAAGCCAGTGAGCTCTCACTCCCTCCATCACCCCTGGTTTTGGCATCCTCCAGGGCCCATGTGCTATGGCCAAGTTTTGTTTGATCCGCAGCGCAGAGGAGCCCTGTGTCTCCGCTTCTGGCAGCTGGATTGCACCACCGGGTAATTCTGTGGCTAAACTGTTTAAATAATGTTAATGTCTTTACAAATTCACTTTCAAAACAGCCTGAAGTGTAAAGCCAGTGGAGCTGAAGCAGCATGCTGGGGCTTAGGCATGTTTAGATAAGAGTGGGTGCAGAATAAGCTTTCCACATGAGCTACAGGAGCCAGAGATAGCTGCCTCTTAACCACCTCTCCTGCACTGCAAAGGGGTAGATGTTTGCTGCAGCGGGGCAAGGATGGAAAGCCAGCACAGCTAGAGGCTTTAGGATCAGTGTTTTTGTTCTTCTTGGCAGCCAAGTCCCTCTGTGGCAGGTGCTGGTGGAGAAAACCACAGCAGAACCAGAGTTAGTCTCAGGTTTTCAAAACAGCAATAAATAAAATAAGAAATAAAAAATAAAAGGGTTAGCTGATGGTGCTGAACATATGAAGAAAAATCAAGATTTGACACAGGGCAAATCTGGCTCATACCCACCTACTTGAGCCAAAATTGCAATTCTCTGGCAGGTTTCCTGCTCTCCAGCTTTTATTCAGGAAGCTCCCTGGCTCCTCAGTTGATAAAGAGGAGCCTGAGGAATGCAATACAGCTTGCTGGTGAGCAAAACTGAGCTACATGAACCTGGGGAGAGTGCAAGGTACAGGGATACAAGTCCAAAAGCAGAGGCAGAAACGTGGCAATGGGGACAGTGACTTTATTTCCCCATCCAGACCTTTTCTGGGCTCAGCACAGAAAGCTGGGAATACCCAAGCTCCCTGTGCTTGTGTGTATTTGCACACTGCCCCTGCCTGGTACCTGTACTGGCTTTGTGCCCACCACAGGTCATGCTGTGATGGTGAGAGTCATAACAGCATCAGGCAGGATTATCTGTGCCTCTCAGCAGCCCAGATTTCACACGGGTCACCCGCTGCATTCCTGTAATCGTAGTTGTACTCGATAATCTCTCTTTGGCCAAATAAAAATAGGCTGGGGCTATGTTTGTGCTTTGATTTACATCGGAATAAATCAGCTGTTCTGCTCCAGTGGTCAGCTGTCTACAGGCAAAGGAAGAGTGAGGTAAGGTCAGCACAGACCTCTGGAGTGTCTGGAGGAGAGATTTAATGTCTGACAGCATGGCTCAAACTTGTGTTTAGGAAACCAAACAAGTTCAAAAGAAAAATTAAGCACATGCTTAAACAATACGGATAATAAAACACTAAAACAAGTCAGTAACGGGAAGGGGTGGATTTGCCTGTTCTTTATCTTTCAAATCAAAACCAAAAACTTTTACAGTGAAACATAACTTATGGCAAGTGAGATGCTCTCTGAAACACCCTTTGCCACAAACTGTGGAAGATTTGGGGGTTTTACCAAGCAGGAAAGATGGGTTTGCAGCCAGTGCAGCACCATCCTCTCATTCATCCTGCCATCAGCTAAGAGGAAAACCAGATATGACCAAGTAAAACCCAAAGCCAAACACCCCCAAAGCAGCATTCATCCTGTGTCCCAACACAAACCAGCAGCTGCTACTTCCCTCTGGATCTAACCCTTTGCTTGTGTAGTGCCCCTCCCCAAGAGCATCCACACAGTTCCCAAGAGCAAACCCAAGATCCCAGGAGAAGAGGAGGCTCAGGGAGGACCTTATCACTCTGTACAACTCTCTGAAAAGAGACTGGAGCCAGTCTCTTCTCCCAGGTGACAAGGGACAGAATGAGAGGAAATGGCCTCAAGTTGTGCCAGGGGAGGTTTACATTGGATATAGGAAAAATTTCTTCACTGAAAGGGTAGTCAGGCACTGGAAGAGGCTGTCCTGAGAAGTGGTAGAATCGTCATCCCTGGAAGTGCTAAAAAAGAATGGATGTGGCATTTAAGGGCATGATTTAACGGTGGACTTGGCAGTGCTGAGTTAATGGACTCAATGATCTTAGAGATCTTCCCCAACCTTAATGATTGTATGATCTATGAAGCCACTGGCTCCAAACATGGTCTGCACAGAGCTGTTGGTGGCACAGACCTTGTTCAGTCTCAGGGCTGGGACTGGTGGCACAGTCTCATGTGCAGAACTGGGTTTAGGTACTGTGTGGGACATGGTCCACGCTGCCATGCCATTCCCATGTCACACAGTGTTGGCACACCTTCTATTGCACTGGATGGGGGCTGCCAAGAGTTCCTGCTCTCTCATGAGCTTCCGCCCTCAAAGTGGTGAGAGTGATTTTTCCAGTCAGGAATAGAAAAAAAAAAAACGCTAATACACACCATTCCATCAAGCTGCCACCCCCGTCTCCTCCCTTCCAACTGCAATCCCACAGGTTCTGCTACAAAGGAGCCGAAAAATGGGAACAAATCATTTAAAATGGGAAGTCTTGGGGAAAATATTTCACTTTGTCAGGTCAGTAGATGCTCCCCAAATATATTTTTCAATCTATGCACATCTGGAGTTGATACAGATGGTGAATAAGAGCATCCAGAGTCTCATATGTGATGGCTGGCCATGGGTCATCTACAAGATCCTTTTTCTTAATACTTCCTCCCAAAATTGTTCTGGGCAAATTACCCAGCAATGATGCAAAATCCTGAGGCTGCTGAAGTCAGGAGATCTGCCAGTGACTCTGAAGATTTGCAGTCTGGTTTTAGTCCTGATAGGAAGAGATCAAAGCATGGAATCATGGCATCATTGAATATCCTGAGTTGGAAGCGACTCTTGATGACAAGGGTCATCAAGTCCAGCCCCTGGCCCTGCACAGGACAATCACAAGAATCCCACCAAATTCCTGAGATCACTTATTGAGCACTTATTGAACTTTGGCAGGCTTGGTGCTGTGACCACTTTCCTGGGGATCCTGTTCCAAATTTCTTTGAAACCTGTTCATCCCTCACCTTGGCTGGGCTGGGGCCAGGTTCCCCCACAGGCTCAGGTGTGTCAGACCAACCCTGTTCAAAGTACTCACAAAGGAGGCAGCACAGGGAGGAGGCACAAGTCCCTGTTTGCTGAGGCTGGCCACAACCCAGCAGCCTTCCTTCGTCCCTCCCAGGAGAACAATGGCCTGTGGTCCCACCCAAGGGACTCAAGGGACTTTTCTCTTCTCACACCCTCAGTCCCCATGTCCTCAGAGCTCTCCCAGGTTGCAGGAGGATAAAATCACCTCATGTTGCTCCAGGTTTGCTGTGGATCCTCCCAGCTCAACCTCTCCAGCACGTGTGCCCTGCAGTCCTTCCCCAGCTCATGCCCTGCCATGATTCATGGCTCCTCTTCTGCTCTTCCTTATATGGGGACTTGGAACTTCACATTTCCTGCACTAGGAAAGCCAATGCCAAAAAGTGCCTTTTTCTCTGCTCTGCCACCAGCCCTGTCTGCTCCGCTGGTCCCCTGCCCATGCTGGGCACAGACCCAGCCTGCCCCACAGTGCTCCCCACACAACAGTTCCTTGGGGTGTCCCTGTCCCACACCATCCCCTACCCCACAGATGCCATCCACAGGCACGGGTCCCTTCCCCAGGGCAAACCCTGGTCATTCCCATGTCCCCAAATTATGGTGCACGTGCAGCAGGACAGACTGTCCAGGGAACACATCCCAGCTGACCCAGACATGGGAAGTGGCTGTGGTGCAGCAACCTCTCTCTGCTTAATCCTGACTAAGATGTTCATTTTCATCTAATTGCAGCCAAATCAGAATTTTTGCTTTTATGTTTTGAGGTGAGATTTTTTCTATTTGGAAAAAAATATAATAAAGGCTGAGGATTCTTTTAGAGAACAAATATGTAATAAAATTAAAGTAAGTAATAAAATAAATATAATATAATAAAGTGCAATAAAGTAAAATAAGAGCACAGGAGTGCAGTAATTTACTCTTAGAGCCATTAAACTACATGTTTTTAATTGCTGAAGTCCTTAATGGGAATATTTTGGTCTGTAATAACAATCTGCCTTCTCAGCAGCCCTTTCTTGTCCAGCAATTTCCTGACAAGGGTTTGTCAATACTGACTGTGGCAACCAGCTTGAAAATTCTCTTTTGCAGCCAGGGAATACAGCAGATATGGCAGAAAGGGATTGGCAGAGTCAGGAATGCAATTCCCAGAAAAATAATCTGGCTGGTGAGAAGAGGATGGAAAGGAAAACTCTCCTGAGACAGAAAATCCTTTGGAGGTGAGATGAGATGATGCAGCACTTCAGACACACCAGCTCTCTCTCCAAACATCTGCTTCTCCAGAATATAAAATAAAACAAGGGTACACAAAGGGACAAACAAGTGTGGAGTAGGAATGAGTTAATCAGGAATTCTGGAAGAGGAAAAACTGTTTTTTCCAAACATGTTGGATGGGAGAAGAGCATTCAGCAAATTGGTACCCAAGCCCAGTAGGATGGAGGATCATTGAAGAGCTGCTTCTCATCCATTCCCTCCCACCTGGTGACAGACACAAACAACACCCACAGTGACAACCCCTCCAGAACCATTGCAAAGAGAAGTCTGAGGAACAGGAAAAATTGATCCTGCTGGGTCTTATCCAAAGGGTAGAATGAGTTTTCTGCAATTTCCTCCTCCAATGTTTTCCACTGCTGCGTCTCAGGGTAGCTTTGATCTGTGCTCATTCCAGCTGCTTTCCAGTAGGATAGGCCTTCCCTTTCCAGGCAAAGCCAGCTTGTCCAGTTCTCCAAAGGTCTTCAGAGGGATGGAAGACACTGCAGAAGTCCCCAGGGCCCTGGCTGCAGTTGTGCTCCTGGAAGGAGTGGGGATGTGTGGCCAGGCTGATTCCTGTTTGTAGCTCTCATACGCTCAGTTGGAGTTCGCAGTCACAGAGATTTGGCTCCAAAGCCCTGGGTGTGATTTTAAATCCCACAGTCCATGCTGCCTCCCTGATTTGCATCTGCTTTTCCATGTCCCTGGCAGGTGAACAAGGATGAGGTGGCACTTACTCTCACAGGCTTGGGTGAATATTGCTTTTGCTGCTCACATTTAACAGCCACATGTTGCCACTGACATTTATCTCAGCTGCCTTCTGTCTCTCCATGAAATGATCACAGCTCTCTGTATGGCAAATTTGGCTGCTCTGAGGATCAAGCTGTGCTGCTAGTTCCATGTGGGAAGGATCGGAAGTGGATTAAGCGGGGTTTCAAAACACAGATTGAATTGATGGGCTGGAACAAGATCTTGGTTTTAGAAGCACCATGAAGACATCATCTCAGATTTCAACACCCTAAAAGTTAGGAGTGAATTGCATGCCAGGATTTTTCAGGCTGGGAAAAAAAAAAGAGAGCAATAGGAAGGATGACTGAGATTTATAAAACCATGAAAAGAACAGAAAGGGTAGTGATTTTTCACTGTCTCTTTTAATGCAAAATCTAGGGAAATCTAATGAAACTAAAACAAGGGATCTTCAAGGCAAAATGCAAGTCAGTTCTTCATGTGACATGTGTTCATACTGTGAAAATCCTCATCACAAGATTCTGGGGTGACATAAGAGGTTAGAGTGACAGGTCAGTCATTCCCCAGGGTCTTCCTGGTCACTCTTTTTATTCTTATTAAAAATAAGTTCAATGATTTCATTTTTTCAGTCCCTGGGGACTTCACCGACTGCCATGACTATTTAAATGTCTTAGAGAGTGGCTTGGCAACTGCCTCAGTCAATTTCCCCAGGACTTTGGGATGCCTCCTGTCAGGTCAGGCTTCACAGACTTGGACATGTTCAGAATCCTCAGGTTATCACAAACCTGATCTCCTACAGTGGGAGGGACTTTGCTCAGCCAGTCCCTGCCTTGTAGCCCATCCAGTTTAACTGTACAGATCATATTTATGTTCCTGGGGTGCTCCTGAGTGATTTACTGCTGTAGACATAGCCTGTGCATCCCCTCAGCTCCAGCCATGGAGGGACACATGAAGACAAAACAGCACAAAGACTGAGCTGTGTGACATTGAGGTGTAGGACAAGGTGAGTTCAGCTGTGACTTAAACTCCCAATGTTCTTCATGGCTTACAGCTGTCTAGACATCTGTGGAGAACATTGTTCACCTGATCCAAAACTGGTGCTGATGTTCCCAAGCATCAATAATCAGCATTGATTAAACACTCAGTCTCCCTCCAAGCTTGTCTCTCTCCTGCTCTCTGCTCTCAAGTTCAGTGTTCCCTCAGGGGAATTGCTGCACAACTTGGCTTTAACCAAAATAAACTGTCCTGGCATGAGTTCCTGTTTTTCAAGATATAGCTTTAAAATAACAAGGAGCAGATTTTCCCCTTCCTTGCTCTTACAGGCTCCATTGTGAAAGCTTCAAAGATTGTCACCTACAACACCATGGTGACCCCAGAGCACCCATATATTTATTCTCTCATGAGAGGCATTTCTGTAGCTGACGGAGATTTATAGGTTGAAAGCAGACAAGATTTTCCATTACTTGTAAAATTGTGGAAAAATCAGAGGGACAAAGATAGCTTGGGGCTTCCAAGCTGTAAACATTCAGCCCATCTGATTTTAAGTGTTTTAGACTTTATATCAATATTGTTCTTCCATGGGGGGGGGGGTAGGAAGAAGGATTCAGTGGGAAGAGGGACTCATCTACCCCCAACAACAGGAGAAATCTTTTGGAAACAACAACAAAACAACAGGCCTGGGTAATCCCTGTTAACAAAACAAAGCTGCAGTTCGGATTGTATGCACAAACTCAAATCAGGCAGATTTATTCCCGTGGTGCTGTGAGACCAAAGAGATATCAAAATGGTCACACAAGTATTTTGGAAACTCACCAACTGCATCCTTTTGTCATCTTCTCTTTTCTACTTCAATTGGAAGGAATCGAGCCCCAAGTACTCTAATCCAGCTTGGATCTCCCACTCTGTTCCTCCTGTTATTTTAACTTTAGGCACAGCAGTCCTTTGAAAAAGTGCTCCGTTCCCACTGCCTGAGAGCTATGGGAAAAAGCTATCTTGGTCCTATCAGGAATGTGCCTCGCCTCTGCCCTGCGGTTGTGTTGCCTTCAGAGAAACTGGTGTCACGAAGCACTGCAGAAAGACAGGCCACAGCGTTCCCTTGGAAAAGCTGGGGAAAGGAGGGGGACAAGGGGGTCAGGCTGTGCTGTTCCTTTGCTTCTGAGAAGCTGGAGATACCTGGGTTGTTTTGCCTGGCTCCTTGGGGATGTTTTAGAGAGGTGGAAAGTTTAGGACAACAAGCAGCCGGGATTTGAAAAACCCAATCCCTGTGAGCAGCTGGAGACTGAGTTGCATTTGATGATCTTAAAGGTCTTTTCCAACCTTAATGATTCTTCCATTCCAGGATTCTAAGGGAGATGCTGGGAAGCATCTCACACAGTGTTAGGAACCCACACATTTGCATGTGAATCAAGACTTTTTTGGCTGGTCTCTCTCTGCAAGTTATAATGTGAGTTCAGACCTAGTACACATAGATACACGGACATGGAGACTCCCACACATCTGGGTCTCCATCCTGAGCTGAATCCCACCCTGGAGACAGTGAGATGAATTCCCACCCACCTGGCCAAAGGGTTTTATGGGTGTGGGTACCATGAGAATTACACAGCAAGGGCTGAGCGGGGAAGAACATGTTTTGTAGCTTGGGTTTGCTGCCTTGGGTGTCTTACCTGACACAGCTCCTGGAAATTCATCTTTCAACCCAAAGGTTCAGCACCTTTGAAGGTGGAAGAGCTTAAGTGAGAAAGAAGGAGTCCAGTGAGCAGGTACAGACCCTCCATGTGAGCACCTGTACTTGCCTTCTAGCCAGGACTCGTGTTAAGTTGGAATACATTGCATGCTGAAGAGATACATCTGCTATTTCCCAAATATAATCATTATCCATGTAAAGTTACAGTATCCTGCCCCAAATTCCCTAACAGAGCTACAAGGACTAACCAGAAGTGGCAAGCTGAGAAATTGGGACACCCAGCCTCAGAAGGATGAGAGCAACTGCCCTCCATCCCACAGCCTGTGCAAGCTCCAAGCTCCAAAAGTGTCTCCTGCCAGTGTCTGGGAAGTCCACCTGGGGATGGAAGATTTTTCCCCTCAGGAACTACAGGAGATCCATGACCTTCTGAACCAACTGATCAGCCAGTATTTCCAGGGATATCTCAAACACCACCAAATGCCCCTGTTGAGGTAACTGGAGCCTGACCATTCCTGACCATCTGACTCAAACAGTTTGATTTCAGGTAGTGTTTGAACAACACTCCCAGGAACATGGTGTGATCTTTGGGGTGGCCTGTGCAGGGCCAGGAGTTGGACTCAATGATCCTGGTGCATCCCTTCCGACTTAGCATATTCTATGATCTTCATACACCCAAGCCCAGCACCTCTACCAGATTTGGAGGTTAAGCTTGTGATTCTTGGTTGCTCAGAGTCCCGGAATGGGCAGCTATTTATGTCCATAGCAAAATTCTCACTGAACTCAGAGAGAAGAACCAGAAGTCACAGCCCTCGGTGGTGGGAAATGCATCACAGACAAGTGATGAGGAGGGAAATCACCGAAAACAGCTCGGCTAAAGCTCCCTCAGACCACTGCCATTGTCCCCTTCACCTCAGCCTACTCCTCAAGCACATGGACCCCATCTGTGTCCCCAGGTGCCAGGAACATTGCACTTTACACCTGATGTGCCTCCCCCAAAAACCATCAGCTGTGCAGAACATGGTGGGCCCAGTCTGGAAACACAAGCCACTCTGAGAAGAGCTCTTCCCCCACTTGCTGTGAAGGGACGGAACAGGTTAATCCTTTTGCAAGGGTGCTAGGCCAGCTGCCAAGCCTGCCTGTGGGGAATCCATCCAAACTTGACTCATCCTCAAGTGATTCAGATTGTTCCCTTTAGTCCTTTGAAAAAGGTTATCAGTCTTCTTGCATCAGGCCAGAGCAGGATTGATGGATGAGGGAGAAAGCAACATGCACCACACTTGGCCTCCTTCATAATGATTCAGGACTGGCTTTTAACTCACCCTCCACAGAAATCCACTTTCCACATGTGAAATGAAGGGGTTTGCACTTCTCTGCAAAATGAGTACCTCAGGAGATGACCTTGGGCTAGCCAAGCATCCTGGCTCTACTGGACTGGGAGCCCATAAAAAGCAAAGCAAGGGCTGAGTCAAGGCCTTGGTATGCTGCCCTTGCAGCAGCACTCTGCAGTAAATGCACTGGCCAGAACACAAAGCCCAGTCAAAGAAACAGTATATCCAGGGCCAGAACTTCCTAGAACTGGGAACATCACACTCCCCACAGACATCCCCAAGATCACACTGTTTTCCAGGCTCTGGAGAAACCTGGGAAAAAAAATGCCTCACCTTTGCTGAACCACCGAAGCCAGGAGAGGAGATGATCAGCATCAAGCCACAGGTAGTCACTGCTTCTTTCTTCCTCCCTTGGAGCAAACAAGCTCCTCATCCTCACGCTCACAGATGGGTAGGATCTCACTCACCGGACATGTCAGAGTGTTTTCTGGTAAATAACTATTATGAACATGTAGGAGGAGGATAGGAAGAGCAGGTGGGAGATGGGAAGAGCAGCAGGGATACCTGGAAAGGACGAGGGTGAGCTGGTTCTGCAGCAACACACTCAGCACCACCAGGTTCTACACTTGGTCTTGGAGACTGTCTCCTCTTCTACTGAACCCACATCTGCCCTTGCAGGCACACCAGGGAACTTTTAAGACCCAGGATAACATAGGAGGAGATTTAGGAGTTGTTTTTACTCAGTAATGCTGAAAGTGAAAGAACAGAACTGAAATTAAGAACAAAGATCAGAATGTCACAAATACAGACTCTTTACAAATAATGGGATATCACAAGAGCCCTAATTAGATCAAAGACATAAAAGACAGGTCATAACAAATATAATCTAGATGAGAGGTCATGCTTATGTCATTGTGTCCCATCCAAAGCAGACATAAATGACCCTGGAAGACCTCAGAACCAGAGGCTGATTCTGGTAACAGCACAGAGCAGCCACAGAGCTCCCATTTGTTTCTCAGTGATTGATATGGGTTTGCCTCAGAGCTGTGCTGGCAGACAAAGATAAGTAACATCAGTTTCCCATTAATCTATGGCCACACAGTCATTGAGTGCATGGAATCAAAACAATATTGCTGAGATCTACTTTTTTCCCTCATTTTTATACTCGTGGTCTTTTGGCAAAAGCTCCCAAAGCCATAAATAGAAACAAATCAATAACAGGACTGAAATAATTTCCAGGAATGAAAGTGTACCTGTTTCTAGTGAACACCTAAAGGAAAGAGCTTGGGTTCCTTGCTCAAGCCCACAGAAAGTCTTTATATAGTGCAAATAAAAAAAAATATATATATACAATATACCAATGGACTAGCTATTCCTTAAATATTTTACTGCTGCCTTTTGTGTCAATGCATCTTCTTGACAGACTTTTGGCTGAAGGCAGGTTGGTGGCTACCACCAGCTGTGGAAGTAGGTGGAGGGAGCTCGATGCTTCAGTGCACATCGGCCAAGTCTGCACAGCACATCCCCTCCAACAGGCTGGTACAGCAGCACAGGGGGTGATGTCAGAGGCCAAGTGCACATCAGAAAAGAAGCATTTTCTGAGCTCAGAAAGGGTAATGACCCATGGCACTGTGTCCTTACCAGCATCTGCCAAAGTGTGGCCTTGCAGTCATCTCCAAACTGCTGCAGCAAAGGCCAGTCCTGCTTCACCCGCCATGACCTCCCAAGCACACATGGGCTTCCACGCTCCTTTTCTGCAGAAAGGCTGGTGAGGAAGTGCTCCAACATGGGATTAAGCAATGTTTCATTTTTCCAAGACCCTTTCACTTCCAATTCTCTTCAGTCAGTTCCTAGGAACTGACTCCAGCATTTGCCCAGTGCAAATGAGGCAGAAGAAACGTGCAATTGGTAGGAGGGGAGGGTGTAAAGACTGCAGAGCTCTGACTGAAGCAGAGGAAACAAACAGAACCTCAGGCATGACTCCTGTCCACCCACAGACAGAGAGACAACTTCAGAATGTGGCCTCCAACCCTAGAGAACAGTCCCTTGAAAGCGGTAACTTTGTCACTGTTACCAGACCCTTTTTACATTCTCTGTTGCTACCTTTCTTTCCTCCATGCCAGAGCAGACATTTTTAAAAAAATACTACATTTGCATCCTTTTAGGGCTCCTTTGCATCATCAGAGGAAATTTTGAATGTTTCAGACACAGGCTCACAAGTGGATTTTTCTATGGAACATATCCCTGCACATACCACAGAGCATGCTGATGGTTTGCCATACTCATACAAGATCTTCACCACTTTAAATTGTAGTTCAGGGATAGCCCAGAGAGCTTCATTTCCAAGGCAGGTTGCTGTCACCCCCTGCTCTGGGTATAGACAAAGCTACTCAGTAGATACACATAGGAAGAGGAGCACTCAGCCACAAGCAACCTGGAATTTAAACAGAAAAGGAATTAAAATAATTTCAGCTCTGTCTCAGGTTTTGATTGGTTGGTTTTTAACAAATTGCTTTGGGAAACTCTTTTATCCAAAATGACTATTCTGGAGAAGACCAGGAACAGCTAATACATCTCCAGTAAAGACACATAAAGTCCTGTGGCAGCTCTTGCATTCATGTCACAGTGCATGACACATGGCCTACCATAATTCGTGTGGAAGATCCTGCCTAGAAGCCAAAGGACAGAAAGGAAAACTCCCACTGATTTCCTAGAGTCACAGAATCATGGAATGGTCTGGGTTGGAGAGGACCTTAAAGATCATCTTGTTTCAGCCCTGCTGCCACGGGCAGGGCCACCTCCCATTAGACCAGGTTGCTCAGAGGCCCCTTCAGACTGGCCTTGAACACTTCCAGGGATGGGGCATCCACAGCTTCTCTGGGCAGCCTGTGCCAAGGCCTCACCACCCTCACAGAAAATAATTTCTTCCTAATACCCAGTTTCTGTAAGTATAAAGCCATTCCCTCTTGGTCTATCACTACATGCCCTTGTCAAAAGTCCCTCTCCACCTTTTTCAACAGGAGACTTAGCTGCAAAAGATTAACCCACTGGATTCCATCAGTAATGTTCAGATTCTTGACACATACTCATCAACATGACGGGATTGCCAAGGAGTCCACCTAATTCCAACAAGCTGACTTTGGCCCAGTAAAGTCCTGGCAATTCCTCCATTGGCTGTGCTGATCTACATAAAACAAGCGTGTTATTTCCTTTCCAAACATCTCACTTCATTCTGGCCACAGATCTTTGAGTTTGCTACACACTTACAGCAAACTGGCTGAGAGCGAAAAAGGACACACGTAACAAGAGCAGGGCAGGAAGAACATGACTCCATGAAGCTGGAAATTAGAGGGAATAGATTTTCCCTCCCTTTTTCTACTCTGGGATAGATAAATCCTTCTAATGTCCAAGCTTATGTATTATCAGAGATGATAATTACATACCTACATATGAAATTAAGCCACAGAATCACAGAATCATTGAAATAGGAAAAGACCCCCAAGATCATTGAGTGCAACCTTTGACCAAACACCACCATGTCAAGTAAAAGACAGCACTAAGTGCCACCTCCAGCTGTTTCTTGAACTTCCAGGAGTGGTGACTGCACCACTTCCCTGGGCAGCCCATTCCAACACTTAATATTCCTTGCAGTGAAGAACTGCATGCTACCTGTCAAAAGTCACTTTAAGTAGCCAGGGTGCGAGTGCACAAAGGGGCATTTTTGCACTGAACTGGAATTTTTCTGATACACAGCTTGTGGTAGCCCTTGTCAAGGTTGGGAACCAGCCCAGCTGGTGTTGGCATTGCTGCTATGCTGCAGGGCACCCATCCCATTGCACAGCGGGGATGGGAGCAGGTGGTTCCACCCAACCTCCTCCATCAACAGTTAAACTATGGAAAATTCCCAATGCCAGGTGATCTGCCATTAACCAATCAGTCATGTGTGCCCTTCTCTGACCAGCTGAACTAGGACCCATACGGGTTGTGCTGTTGACTAATGGAAAGTTAAGCCTTAAGGACTCTGAAATTTGGGTCACTGAGCCTCAAAATCTCTCTGCTTTGCCAGTTTGTCTGAGACATTTTGGCCTGTACAGAACATTGCTGCTGGGCTTTTATTTTTATTTTTAATCTTAATTTTAGCCAGAATGGCAGAACAAGAGGATGGAAGAAATGTAGTAAGTGTATTTGAAATGGGCATGGAATTTTACACAGGGCAGAGCTCCCAAAAATAGCTACAAAACAGACTGCTTTAAAAAATTTGAAATGACAGATTTTATTGGTGTTAGAAGAATGATTTCTCAGGGCTGTATTTACTGTGGCAAGCCTAGAAGGAAGGGAACATGTGTTCCTACACAACAGAAAGGAAGAGATGTGCCATCACACAGCCAGACAGCTCATGGGACCAGGCTGCTCCACCATATACACTTATCACAGTGGCACTGCAGTACTGTATGTTCAAATGCTTTTGTAGATATTGAATAAAGACTCTTGAATATTTGCTCACGTCACAGGAGAGGAAGAGGAAAAGTGAAGACGTAGATTGGTTGCAAACTGCTGCTTCACTTGGTCACTGTGGGAAAAAACATCCACATGTTCATGTGGTAAGGAAAATCCTCGGATGCAGTTTTGTGTTTCCCTGGGTCTGGTCTCATACTAAGTTTCTGTAATATGGGAAAGGAATAAAAGGAAAAGTTTGTAGCAAAATGAGCTCAGGCAAGTTCCCAGTATCCTCACACTGAAGCTCCTTTTACAGAGGTGCAAAGCAAGGAAACTGCAGGCTCTGAATGCAACCTCCAGCTCAGGCAAAATCTCACTGGGAGAAACAATAACCCCTGGCAGGGCTCCAAATGAATCATTATGTCTTTATGAGCCATTGTTTCCCATTGATGGACTTGCTCTCATTCACAAAAAGCTGCTTTTGTGAGGCAAGAGGAAAAAACACATTTGGAAACACATAAGTGAATCCCTGAGTGGTCAGGGTAGCATGGGAGCACTGTGAGATTCCAGCTGTTATTTACTCCAGACAGCTGTGTGGACAGTGTTGAAATGTCTTCATGGACAAATCCTCTTGCTGTCTGCTTCTGTCCTTTATTCCTGTAAACTTTGCTGTGGAGTTCTCCCTTGGAGCTAAAGTTTGGCTACAGCACCTCTGGCACTTCCTCTTGCTTTCCATCCCACCAACACAGCCCATGTTGATCACATGGCTCAAGCACTACTCAAGGGTTTAAATGAAGACAAACGAGGCTGAAATCTGCTCTGGTTCATCCCTCCATTGATCAGCTGGCCAAGTGACAAGACCACTGCCCACCTGGCTTGGGAGAGGGTGCTGGGGATCAAATTGGTTGTGCACTTGGTGGCACCTTGAGCCATTGGAGTTGTCCCTTGGTGCTCAGTCATGGCATGTGTAAGCCCATGAAAACAAAGAAGAGCAAACACAAAGTCAGCATGAAATTAAGTGTCTTGGTTTGGAAAGACAGGTCTCTGCTAAGGAAGGCAGGAGCCTCCCCTGAAATGGAAAAATGTTATAAATTGTTATAAATTTGAATTGTTATAAATTTGAAATTAAGGGGGCCATCAGGCAAAAATATGGGAGCAGGAATAACTGTTCTTTATTAGGGAAGAAAATAAAAAGATAAAATAAGCAATGCAGTGAACCAAAACAACACTGACTGAGTCAGAATACAACCTGACACCCTGTTATGCAGGGTGTTGGCAGCAGTCCAATTGGGAATTATGGCTGCAGTCCACCTGGAGTGGCAGGTGTGGTTCTGTTGGAGCAGTGATCCTGTAGAAAAGGGTGTCATGTTCCTGCAGTGGAAGAGGCAGCTGTTCCTCTGAGAAATCCAGTGCAGGAAAAGCCATGCTGGTGTTCCAGCAACTCAAGATTATATCCAGGTAGAAATGCTTGGCTCCTCCCTCTGGGTGGAGCATCTCACAATGGGATGTTTTAGTTCTTATCAGTTGCTCAGTGACATTCAATAGCCCATTGTCAGCAGATGTCTCCCCTGAGAGAGGAATGGTTGTGGAAGAGATAAAGAAAACTGCCCACTTAATAGAAGACAACTGCTATACAGATGGCAAATTAATACATCTTGCTTTTCAGCCTGGGACATTAAGTTAGTCTGAAATGGCATCTACATGTAGGCAACAGACTGAGGACCCTCCTGGCTTGTTCCTGAGTCTCTGTCTAGGCTACCCAGCTGTGTAGACTGGATGTCCAGTGACTGGAGCAGGAATCTGGACACCCAGAGGACAGGAAAACACCAACACTTAGGATTCTTCACACCGGACTGAATCTGTGCTCTGATGTCTAGTGATGCCTGAGATGTTTTACTAAAACCTACACTCCTCACAGGGCTGGGAGACGAGGCATAAGTCCTACTGAAGACCTGTGAGCTCAGTGGCTTTTCAGCATCTCAGGTGGGACCAGACACATCCATACAGACAGACTGAATCCAGCCCCAAGCTTGCCTTCTCTGCTTTCTCCTCTAAGCCAAGCCATGCTGTCCCATGCCATGAAATGCACTGACATGCAGAGCTCAGGATGCCAGGCTGGGCTGGGGACCATCCATGGGGATGTGGCCACAAAGTTCTCTGTGCCACTACCAGCTCTGATGCCTCTCATTGCCCAGCATGGCTCTGAAGAAGGACACAACAGGATGGCTGGGAAAGGGATGCTTTTTGCAAATGCTACTAAAGAAAAGAGCTCCCACTGTGCTCACAAGGATTCCAAGAGTGGTGTGCAGTCCTCTACTGGGTGAGAGGCATTTCTTGGGCAGCATGAAGGGCTGAACTCTTGTTTGACTCCACCTCTGCATGTTCACTTTTGGAGAAGCCTCTGCTCTTTCTGGAATGATGCGGATTTGCCTGCCTGCAGAAGTGGTTTGGAAGCAGCTGTTGGAGAAGAGAGAGCCCATTCTGCTCTCCCTGGCCAGGATATCTTGGATGTTCATGTCTTCAAAGTACAGAGCCAAGCTCCTGCAGTCTCCAAGAGCCACCTTTGCTCCCAGCACTAGGTATTGCAGGAAATATTTTCTTCCATCCTCAAAAACTCCTCAGATATGTGCCAGGTTAAATCTACACTCTCCCAGCTGCTCTGTGCTCTTCTACACAGCATGGGATTGGAAAGCTCATCAGCTCATCTAAGTACCTAAAACACTTGGAAGTTTGAAGCCTTATGAGTCTGACACTGCCTGGGGCCCCTGTCCTGGAGGAAGAGGGAAGATGGGGAAAGGAGCATCTTGCTTGGAGCCATGAACAGCTGAATATGTACCAGGGCATCCTAAAGGCAAGAAGCAGCCAAGTCCTCCCTGCAGGGCCTGAAGAGCTGCTGTTCATCTTTGAAGAACATCCCACAGACTGCAACTACCTGGCACAGGACCTGTGGGACCCCATCCTCCTGGAAAGGTTTGGGAGCTTACAGCCTCCCTAGCTCCCAGCTCAGGCTTATATGTCCAAAACTGTGGTTCTAAACCTCTCTTTCACCAGCTGCTCTATACCTGAAGCCTCCAGTGTACCTAGAGGAAGCTTGACAATATTTTTCACTGTGAGGCTGAAGACACCTTCTCAAGCCTAGAGATACCTGTGTTTTCAGATCTGGTCTGCTCACCAGACCCATCTCACCACTGAGTCTTGCTGAGATCAGTGGCAGCTCAGCCCAGGAGGCACCTCAGCACAACCAGCCCTGCAGAAGAGGATCAAAATATGAAGAACCTGCTTATTCAAATGGTTTTTATGCAATAGCTTGGAAACTAACTCAAAACAGGGAGAGGACTCTTTTTCTCACTGCAAAGTCCCTCCTGTACACAGGGGGATTCAAATCCACATGACCTGACCCTCAGTTACCAAGATAAAACGTCCAGGGATGAGAGCCTCATACCCACTGCAGCAGAAATTTCCTGGTTTCCACTAGGACTGCCTACACAGACAGGGCACATTAATGTGCAGCAGCATAGCCAGGGTCATGGAAGAGTCTCCACTCTAATGAACATTAAGGTATTAAAAAAAAAAAAACAGACCCTGAATACATTCCTCCAGAGTTAACAGAGCAAGGACTGCAGGTCTCCAGCAAGGCTCTGTTATCTATGAGGCATGACAGAGAAAAGTCCCCAAATTTCTGCCATCCTTGAGTGTTATCACCATCTACCCATCAAGGACTATGTAATGAGAAGTGTCCACTTTTCATTCAGGTTGAGAGCTCTGAATCATGGCTTTCAAGTTCCTGCAGCCAGGTGCAATCTGTGTAGTGACAGTAGATCTCATTTCCCAGATGTCTCTGAGAGCTCTAGCCAGGATATGGCACTTTGCTTTCAATCTAACACCTACATGACCATAAGATCTCCCTGAACAACCCTTCACACTCGCTAAAAACTGCGAAAGACTCTAAAAATCCCTGTCAGGTAAATGAAGAGTTAATATTCCTGGGAGGTTATCACTAAAATGGGACTCCTGCCCAGGAATGATGGCTTTATGGGCACAGCTCCACCGTGATGCTTTCCTCAGATCTAGCTGATCTGCCTTCCTGTGTTCAGGAGGTCCATTTGTAGTAAAAATCTATAAATAGGATGATAGGTTGGGAGAAGGGATGAAAAATGGCCAGTGTTGGGTCATTTAATGTATAGACAAAGACATGTTCACTTCATCTGTCATGTAAACCTCAACTGCTCAAGTTTATCATTCACTGCCAAAAATGCTATTACAGCAGCTTGAGATTAGAAAGACAGTTTTATTCCTGTTTCTGACTGACCTTTGGATGGATTTTTCAACTCTGAAAAAGAAAAAAAAAACACTTTATATGCTCTGAACTGAAGCTTAGAAAAGTCTAACATATTTCTAAGTATAGATGTGGTGATTTACAAGGAACTCTTTTTCTGGTTTTTATAAGACTCTGTCTTTCTTCAGCCATGAACAGTGTATTGGTTCTGACAAGGACACCGGGAAACTTTGAGAGTAGAATTATTTATGACTGGGAGTGTGTGATCCAATGGATAAGAAACTGGACTTATTACTTGGCTCTGCCATGGATGTGCTGAACAAGAGCTTTCCCTTTCTGTGTCTCTTCTTCTCTGCAGCAATGGTACAGAAAAGTAAAAAACTATTCTCTCCTGTTCTCCAAATAAACCAGTACAGCCCAGTCATCTTGGCAGCACTAGATGATGCCTCCTTGTCTATAATCCCTGCTCCCTGCACAACCAAGTGTCCTCCAAACCAAACACATCAATGTCATCAGGTTGTTGGTGCTCTTTATGAGTCTGGTACCTGGATTCATACAGACCATTCTCAGTGCCTGCTCCTAAAAGTTCACAATCAATTATTTGTATCAAGGTACATATGGTCTAATAATGGATGACAGACCAGTTGTGTTAAAAGTTGGAAAAGTGATCCATGATCAAAAGAGAGCATAGCTTTAATTGTTTAATTACAGTTAGTCCAGCAGCACTGGGGCAAATTCTGTATTTGCCTTACCTGAGGCTCTGAGATCCAAGTGTTCAATGGTTTGTATCACACTACTCAACAAAAACCTAAAAAAAACCTACCAGCATTTAGGGCGTGAAAGCCTGAGTCTGGAATTCCTGGAAGTTATGCGGTCATGCAAAGGCATCTGGCTTTGCTCGTGGCCAAAAGAAACCCTAAACACCCATAGGTGTGATTGATCTGCTGTGAACAATTTGGCATTAGGGATTGCACTTGCAGGTTCCACTTCCTGATAGTGTTCTCCAAATCCCACACAAGTATCAGCCCTTTCCATGCCCCACAAAAATGTCCATGCATACTTTGGCTGCACAGTGAGTGCACAGGGCTGAGGGAGGGAAATTCTTTATGTAGAAGGCAGTGAGGTACTGGAGTAGGCTGCCCAGAGAAGCTGTGGATGCCCCAACCCTGGAAGTGTTCAAGAACAGGTTGCATGGGACTCTGAGCCACCTGGTCTTATGGAAGGTGTCCCTGCCCATGGTAGAGGGTTAAAACTAGATGGTCTTTAAGGTTCCTCCTGACCCAAGCCACTCTAAGATTTCTATTTCTGTGTGAGGGTCAGGTCTCCAGTGTACCCATCTTCAGGTGATGAGCTACACCCAGAATTATCTGGTCTCCATGAGCACCTCTTGTTTCAGCATGAGCCCCTAAAACCTCCCACCACTGCCTGCTCACATCACAAAAGTTCATCTCCAGCTCATCCTCACTCCTCTCCCTTCCCGACCCCTCCCCTCTCCCCTGAAGACATCCTTTTTACCAAAACGAGCCGTGGAGGCTCGAAAAGACACTGACGTCAACGTAAAAGTAAACCAAGGCGGTCTGGTTCCTGTATCATCCCCGCGCCGCGCCGAGCGCCGGGGAGCGAGCCCAGGGCCACTCGCTCGAGGAATCTGGAGCGGGCTCAGGGCTCAGCAGCTGAGCTTTCTCATTCCGGCGGTGAGTACTGGCTGCGGCGTGGTTCGGGCTGCGAGCGAGGGGGGAGAGGGAGGGACATTCACCGGCTGCAGCTTAGGAAGGCAGCGTGTTCTGATCCCGGCTGGGCTGAGAGTTTGGAGGCATCCAGATGGTGATGGGAGTCCTTGCAAGCCGTGTCGGGAGCGGAGCACGTGGGTTTGGATGCGAGATGGCTCCACGTGGGTGGGAACAGCACTGGAGAGGAAGGAGAGTGTTCCACACCAAGTGCTGGAGGGATAGAGGAGGGCTGGGGAGTTCAGAGCTGGTGCAAAGGAAAAGAGCATCTCATTGAGGGAAATATGGGGTTTTCTATAAACTGAATTATCTATTTGGATGGTAAAAACCCCTGTGAGGAATTCTGCATGAAAACTGGAGTATTTCTGGTAAACTTCCATATACAGATTTCTTGTGTCAAGTCCAGCTACACACACACCTGTGCATCCCACAAGTGTCCCTGTATAGAGATGCAGAGCTAGACACAGGATTTTTAGACTCAGACCATGAAAAAGTGATCTGAGAAGGCTCAAAATGAACTTTATAGTTTAAGGTTAAGAAGCAGAAAAATTTTCCCCAGGGAAACGATATGGAAATGTCCTTACTCTGATTGCTGTGTGGGTGGGGGAAGTGGCTGGGCCAGAGCTGGGATGGCTGAAAGGGATGAATGGCCTCACTAGGTCCATCAGCAAGTCTCTGCCAACTGGGACATGTCTGGCCACAGCACAGCATAGACAGAGCATCTCCCAGTGTTTACACAACCCGCACTCAGTGGCAGTGTGATGAATTGGCAACGCGGCTCTTCGGACTCATTTCAGCTGTGTTTTGGTGACAGGAGGCGCCTTTTCCTATAACATTTCTCACATGCCAGGGCCAATTGCTTTTCTTCAGCAAAAAGCCAGCCCTTTTCCTGAAATGACAGCTCCTTCTGCAAAGCTAAAACTCCCCCATTCAGAAATAAAACAGTGGGCATACAAGTTTAATCCCTATTACTTGCGCGTGACAGTCCCAGTTGAAAACCACCAGGGCGAATACCTCTGTCGCCCACGATTAGATGCAATGCTGCATCTCAGCTCACTCTGTAAATCTCTCCCTGAGCAGGGGAAAGCTGGGCAGCCGTGCAAAAAGGGGGTAGAAATGCCCACCACCCTCCTGTTGTAGCATCTGCCAGCACAAGCGAGGGCAGAAGCCTCCCTCTGGGAGAAACCTCTTTACTAAGAAATTTTCCATCTCCTTTGCACAGATATCTCTTCCAACCCACAGTTAGAAGGAAAATCCCCATCTTCCCCCCATCCTTTCTTACAAGGACACATGGCAACTTAGCAATGCAATTGAGCAGCTACTTTATTAATCTATTTCAGAGCATTTTCCCTCACACTGCTCAAGACTCCTTCCCCATGTCCCCAGTGCACTGATATAAAACACAGACATGAAGCCATTTCTTCCCTCCCCACAGAGCCTAAAGGTGCCAAAAGCACCCTAAAAGTCTTTCTTCTCCAGTTTTGAAGGAGAAAGGATTGCACTTGGCCAAGGAAGGACTTGCACATGAAACATCTCTCACAGCATGTTTTCTCCAAGGCAGAGCAAGCAGAATGGAGGAGGCTGCTGAACACAGCAATAAATCCCACCAGGCGCACGTAGAGCACTACCACAGCTCTGCTCCCCCTCAAGCGCATCATGCCCTTGGGATGACGTGGTTCTCACAGGGATGCAGGCTGTCCTGGCCCTACATCCCCTTTTAGAGGAAGAAGACCAAATCCCGCACTCCAAGTTGTCAGAAGGGCTGCAGCATTTTGGCAGTCCACATTTTAAGGGGCTGGAGACAAGTAAAGGGGGAAGTTTAGCAGGCAGGTGCTCATCACCTCAAGGTTCAGAGAAACGTCACCCATTAAGGACATGTGAATCTTGATGCCTAAAATCAGGAATCCAAATCCCTGAGCCCTTTTTAAAATGGGAGACAAAAATTCCCCATGGGAGTAACATTCAAAGTGCACATTTTTTAGACTTCAAATCCAGGTTGGATGGAGCTTTGAACAACCTGGTCTAGTGGAAGATGTCCCTGTCATGACAGGGGGCTTGGAACTAGATGATCTCTAAGGTTTCTTGCAACACAAGCCATGCTGTGGTTCGATGATTCTGTGATTTCCCTTTCCACCCTGAGCTGTTATAGCAGGTTTTTATAAATGTCCAGTCACCGGGTTTAGGAGGAGGTGAGACTACTTATTACCAAAAGGTACATGTTGGTGAACATGCCATGACATCTATGGTAAAATCTACAGCCCCTTCTGAGGAATGTCTGCTACTTAGCCAACTCATCTGTAAATGCTGTAAGGACCTTCCTGCTCTCTCTTTTGCCATTCATCCATTTTTCATCCTTGCATTTTAATTTGTTGCTTTTAGCTGCACGTTTTCTGCAGATCACAAATAGCTGAGCAAATCCTACTGATGGCTTAGCAGGGAAACACTTCCCATCCAGTAAATCCCAGAGAGGCACAGCAGAGTCCAGCCAAGCATGACAAAGTCCAGAGACAGAAGTAGCTGTGCTGAGGTGAAGGACGAACCAGGGGAATAGAAAAGTGAAGCCCAGAGCCAGAGTGAAGGATCAGTAAAGCTGTAGGGGTCAGATGGGATTAGGCTGAGCTGGCTGTGACAACTAAAGAAATGATGTCACCCATCAGGATGACACTAACCAGGGATGCTGCTGTTCAGTCTCAGCATGATATTTACTGGGATCGATACACCATTAGTGTATAGACACAGAAGAACTGAATTCTTTATTACCTCTTACACATAATCTATAAAAGATGTACATCTCATCTTCTGCAACCTGAAAAGCACCACTACAGTCATTACCACACAACAGAAAGGATGGCTTCTTCCATGTCGATGCAAAAAAGATTTACTGTCAAATGTCCCTTCCTCTTCATGACTCCAGCCACCTTCTCTACAAATACCTGCCAACAAGATAAGGCTCTGGGAAATGCCTCTAAGGCTAAAAATGTAGGGAATGGTTCCAGTGTGCTGGTCCTGCAGACAGCTTCCCATCCTTGAATGTACTGAATTTGTTACCCTGTCTATAGGATATGTAGAGAGATGGATTTGGGCCACTCTGGGGAGCTGCCCCATATTGAGGCTATCACAAGTAGTCTTCAGCCTCATAGATGAGGACAGGGATGCCTGTGGAGGTTTGCCAATATTTTGTTTCATTCATTCAGAGCTACCAACAGCTGCAAAGACCTACACATCAGAGTAGGTTGTTTGCTGCAGGTAGGGATTAGCAAGGTGAAACAGCACTGAGCTCTGAGCACACTGACCCACACAGAGACCAGCAGTGGCATTTGTAACCCACCAGGGTCTTCTCAGAGTGGTGAACTCAGAAGGATGCAGTAAAGTGGGCACCTGGGCACAGCAGGAGAGGGCACTGAGACAGCCTCAGCAGGAAAACCAGCTTCTTGTGTGGCATGAAGGAGGTTTCTAGTGCTCAAGTGCAGAGAACAGGAGATTGTTGGAGGTCACATACCTCCACCACACAGAGCCAGTAGTGTGCAACCAGCCTCTCCTCCCAGTGGGATGTATGGTCACCCTCTTGCTGGTCTGGCCATGCTCCAGCAGCTGATCCTGAGCAGAGCAAAGTGAACAGGTAGAGCACACTTTTTCCTGCACCCACCACAGTCTAAGTGGTCATTATCCATCTCAACAGAGAGGCTAACATATTATCAGGCTTATCAGAATCACAGAAACACAGAATAGTCTGGATTGGACAGGATCTCAAAGATCACTTACTTCCAAACCTGCTGCCATGGCAGGGACACCTCCCACTGAACCAGGTTGCTCCAAGCCCTGTTCAACCTGGCCTTAAACACTTCCAGGGATGGGGCAGCCACAGCTTCTCTGGGAGACCCAGTCCAGACTCTCCTCACCTTCACAGTGAAGAATTTCTTGCTCATATCTAATCTAAATCTATCCTAGTTTAAAATCATTCCCCCTTTTCTCTCTGTAATTCCTTGTTCAAAAAGTATAAAATTATAGAGCAGTTCAGGTTGGAAGGGACCTTAAGTGAGACATTCAGCCAGGTGCAGTTTCACCTTTATCCCCAAAGTCTTTTTCTGGCAGGATGGAGAGAGAAAGCTGAGTTATCATGCCGGGTTTCACCTGTTTGGCACTCACAGAGCTGCAGTTCCCCGGCAGCCAGGCTGGCTCCTTTTGTCTAGGTTGAATATGCCAAGCAATACATCTCTGAGAAAAATCCAGGCTGCCAAGCTGTGTTATGCTATCTCCAGCTACCAGTTATGTGGATAAATTGATTCTCATTAGAGTCATAAAGTAGCACAACAAATACACTTTCAGGAACCAGGCATTTTTCACACACTAACTTTGAGGCTTCCCGCTGCTTTGATCAAACACACAGAAAATTGTCTGCAGGCTGCGGTGGTGTTAGAGACACAGACTTGTGGAGGCTGAGGAAGACCAGCAAGAGGCTTAAAATACACCAATTACTCCACATTTGTACACTACTGTGCAAGGCAGGTTGATCAGATGCTTTTTGAAGAGGCCACCATAAAGCTCACTCTGACCAGCAGCTGCCTCAGAGGATACCCAGGACTGAAATAGCAAGGGGCAGACGTCAGGAATCAGAGTCATTGGCAGGAGAGGGAAAGGAAGAGGAGTCGTGCTGCCTCTGTCCCCTGCCTAGATTAGATCTGTCTCATACCAGGGCTGTTCTTCTCCCACTCACAAGGGTATCAAATTCACACAGAGAATCAGAGTTCCTAAGATGCTGACATTAATAATTCCCAACTGTATTATTCTTTGTGAGCAGCTTACCTAAGGAAGTGTAAGATTATTTTAAACACTCTGATTTATTAATACACCCAGGATGGCTCAAGCTGCTGGTTCTTGCCCAAGGGAGTTCAGCAGTGGAGCCCAGCATCTTGACTCACAGTATTGGGACTGATATATGACTAGCTATGATCAGATGGCATATCTAAAAATACAGAGCCTGCAGTTTATTTTTCTTGGAAAATGGAAAGACACCCAAAGAAGCAGAGCCCAGTTTAGCAATCACAGCAGGCTGGATTTTTGCTTTAAAGAAGCCAGCAGAATTTGCCCAAAAGAAGGTGCTATCTTAGGTTGTGTTACAGCCATGGGGATTAACCTGTGGCTCCAGCACTGTGGGGGAACCTCTGGCTGCTGCTGTGGCTCTAACTCTGAATTAGACAGGACAGGGACGCTGATTGTACATCCCTGCCCTAGGAGACAAAAGCAATAGGATTCCTCTTACCCAAAGGAAGCCTCTACACTGAGCCATCACGAACTGGGTTGCTCATCTGGTCCAGACTGCTGTTAATGAACTAAACCGTGCGAGACAAATCCACCTTGCACCATTCCCTGGGAAGCTGTCTGGGACATCTCCAGACATCTCCACAGCTGTTATCAGGTTTGCCTTCTGTTGTCTCTTCTGTAGATTAAACAAGCCAAATTCTGCTGGTCTGCCTTGATGGCCTTCAGGTCATTCCAACTGGTTTGCTTTGGGTGTTTTCCCAGGCAGGAATACTTCCTCCTTTCATTAGTCAATTTAACATTATTTATTACATGTAATAGTGCTTTTGTAGAAAACAACCCCTCTAGGTGACATGAAAGGCAAATCAAACAGCACCTCGCAGCACTCTAAACAAAGACTGAAGCTATCAGTACCAAGATGAAAGTATGGAAAGGAATGATTCGGCAGTGACAGGTTGAGCTTTTGCTCCTGATAAAAAATTTGCTTTGAGACCTTAATCACAAACTGGAGTAGGGCCTTGGTCTTCCCTCCATCATGCCATCCACTGACCACACCTCAGTGAGATCAAGATCTCACCAGCAGGGATAAGCTGGTGCTGTCTATAATCACATCCCAGACAGAGAAAATATCCCCTTGGATTTCTGAACCATCATGTTTCCACCTGACTCAGGTCTCAGCAGGTTTTCTCTGCTCCAGGTGGGAGACAAAAGAATCCATGACCCCATACTAAAAAATGCCACCACCACAAAGAGTACCAGCTGCACTCTGCTGCCCAGCACCCTGTTCCATTTGTTTTTAGGAGAAAATTGATTTTGGTATTGTGGTTCCCAGTAAATCACACATGTGATTCCCTCCTTTCCTTCCTGAATATTTCCCAGACCACTTCTGCACATTGTGCTTAGAGGGATGGTTTTAACCATAAGGAAACTGAGGCACGTCCCCAGAAAATGTTTTGGTTTTTTTTGTCCCCAATGAGGCCCCTCACACAGAACGTGCTGCAAAGACAGTATTTGTAATTCTAAACAGCAGAGAACACAAAGAAACACACTCTCTCCAAAATAAAAGGAAAAAAAAAATCAGCAAATGTACCAGCTTCTTCCAGAGGCAGCAATTTTAGGAATCACTTGTAAGCAAGCAGCAGGGTGGTTGTTGGGATTTTTTTTCTTCCCATATGGGGCCCTTTCTTTTCTTCCCGTTCCTACAGGGCTTTTCATCACTGTGGCATTTCCTATGATAATCCCCCAGATTTATGCTGCCCTGTTCCAGATCAGAGCATTGCTGAGCTCTGTGCACGTCTAACAAAAGACAGCCCTGCCCTGAGCCCTTCCAAATCTCTCCAAACCAGGCAAACAAAGGGAATGGGAGAGGAGGATTAACATGTTTGCAGAGAGTGAGCAGGGAGAGGATGTCTTTCTCTAAAGCCTTTTTTTTAGGTTTGTGGATCCAAGTACCAGATTTTCTAAGTTGCAGGTGTCCTTCCTCCTGGGCTAGGTTACTCATATAGCAAAAAACCCCAAAAGTTGAACAGATGGCCCTGGGAGCCTCCTGCTGCCCCTTTCCAAATTTGTGGTCACTGTTAAATCAGAGCAGGTGGAGATACCAGACTGGGTCCTTAAATTCCCTACAACTTCCTTGCCATGGATTTTCAAATGTTCTTCTGGCCTCTTCATCCTTGCAGGGCACAGCACATCTTGAGTTCAAGGTTTTCTGGCTCAGCCCTGCCAAACTGTGCTTCCCACTGCCACAAACACAGTGCTGAGAGCTCTATGGGGGCTCTTCAACCATCCAGGACCAACAATCCTGCCAATTCCTGCTCTGCAACCTTCAAACCAGAGTTGGGCAAGAGCCACTCCACCCAGCATTGACCTCCTAGGGCATGGTGCCCAAGTAATGCCAAAGCCCCAAGCTTGTGTAGCTTTCCCCTTCAAGCACTACTGTCCCTGTGTGCCCAGTGACAAACAAAACCAACAGGAAATACTTTGCTGGGAATTGGGAGAGTTCTGCAGTGAGGTTATGACACTGGACATTGAGTTCTTGGCAATTAGCTTCTGAATCTTTGAAAAAAATAATCTAGCAAAAAAAAAAAAAAAAAAAAAAAAAAGAGTACAAGAGGTGACTGGCTAGACCTGGGTTGGGGGGGGTCAGAAAGGTCACAGTGGGACCCTGCAAAGGATCCCAATGAGGTTTGGATCAGTAGGGGAAGCTGAGACATGATATGCTTTGTTGAGTGGCCAAAGAGTCCTGGTGGCTCACTTTGCTGGTGCCTTGAACTAAGGAACCTTGTCAGAACCCTCACAGTTGTGAGACCTGTGGTAAACTGGGCAGACTGGGATGGAGAGAGGGATCCTGGCTTACCCTCACAGGGTGCATTTGTAACAGGTAAGGGACTTCACATCCCTTGTCATGCAAGAACTGGAGACAGGCAGGACCAAAGTACTCCAAGCCACTCAGGAAAGACCTTAGGGCTGCCCAGAGGAGCAGCTCTTTGTGCACTGCAGACATCTTCATTTTTCTTTCAGCTCAAGAGTTCCATCAGCAAAAATTCCACAGCCTGGGGAGAAAACTGAGGGGGACCCATTGTTCAGCAAAGCCAATTCCCAAATATGCAGCAGGCAGGCAGGAAATTGGCTCCTACACACTTCCTCCCCCATGGAGGAGCCATTGCCATCATTTTAGGGCACCACTTGTCTTTCCCTGTCCCTCATCAGGCAGATGAATCACAGCTGGATCCCATCAGCAGAGGCCTCATATGGTGAGAGTCTGATCTCCCTCCTTGCACAAACACACAGATGGGGAGCCTGTACAGAGGCAGGGATACAAAATTATGGTGGCCTCCAGCCCTTGCAGTCCTCTGAGGACAGCAAGTGACAGTCCAGCAAGTGCTGGGAAGTGGCTGTGATCCTGAGCAGTTGGCAGAGGACACAGACTGTGTCCTGCAGAGCTGCTGATGTCAGGAAGGTACAGCTGCCACTAGACCCTGCTGAGATGCCATCAAGAGCGCCAGCTGGACCATCGTTTGTGGCTCTCCACAGCCTCTGTTGCCCATGCTGAAAGTCAGGTAAAAAGCCCTGGGGGTATTCAATATCACTGGGGGAGCAATCCAAGCCCTCATTCTCCAGGGATAAGTAGTTCACATTTCTTTGGTGAACTACATTCTATTTGGTGTTTCTATCCCAGCATTGCAGGAAAGGGACAAAGGTCATCCCTTGAAACAGATTCTATCTAAGAATTAATAGAGAGAGCTCTGATCTTTTCCTCCAGTCCTTACAGCTACACCTTAGGCATAACCAGCATGAATGTCTTGGGGTTCAGATCTCAAAGCAGTCCCAGGATGACACACCTGGATCACCAAAAGAACAGCAAAGAATGACCTCTCAATAGCCCAGCAGGTGAAGACACATGTTGCTCTCTTTGGCTCCAAATAAGCAAGGGCCACAAGCTAAAAGCCAGGTTGGAGACAGATGCCAGCCTCAGTCTTCAAGGTTCTTTCAACTGGACTTCCCTTGGATTCTACCAAAAGCACCAGAAAAACCCTGGATCTGCTTTCAGGGTCTGCCCATTTGCTATGATATTACTTCCATAAATTACCAGCTCAGAAGCCACCAAATAGGAGTGTGTTCCCACACACGTGTCACTTCTTTATGATAAGGAATTGTGGTGGGGTTGAAGAACACCTGGCCTAGGTGGAAGGTTCCTACATATTTGGGGAGAGCCCTGTTGCCCACATATTTCCCCCTAAATCAAAGGTGACTCCTGGAGGGTGGTCCAGTGCAGACATTTCTCCACACCTGGCCCACCTGTGAGAACTTAATGGTTCTCTGGGTCAGTTCTGATTCATAGCATCCCATAATAGCTTTGGAGACCGTGGACAATCAAGATTTTAGGGCTCATGGGCAGTGCATATCATAAAGACATACATGAATGCTTTCCAGCACTTTTTGAGGCCTGAGGATCTTCTAGGGTAGATTTACCAGAAGGAGGAGCAATTGGAAAGGGTAAAACTCTCCTCCATGCCATTAACTTTATCTGCCATGGTAAAGGGTTACTCACCTGGCAGGCTCACATTGTTCCCTCTCCATCAAGTCTGCTGCTAAAAAGAGGTTTTCCAGATAGGACAGTGAAGATCCCACCCTTTGGTGTCTTCCATGCAGTGAGGATCCCACTCTTTGGTGACCTGCATGCACTCATGATCATGGGTAAAGGCTCCTCAGTTTTCCAAACTGTTATGCCTATGTCCAACACTTTATTGGGTAAGAATTCTCCTTCACTGCTGAAGAAAATAATTCATTTGTGAGGATCTGTTCAGTATAACAGAATCCAAATTCAGCTTCCTTAAAAAACACAGGCACATTTGGACATTGGATTTGGGTCCTTGCAGAGCTGGTCAACAGAGACACCTTGAAAGCTGATCTGGCCATGTGCCTTGAGCCCATCTCAGCTCTGTTAAAGCTCATTATGCAGTGCCCAATCTCAATCTCTTCTCCCAAAGCAGGGGATCAAAGGATGCTCAATTCCCCTTTTTCAAAAGGACTGGAAGAGTACACCCTTCTCCTGACAAAAACAGGACACATCTCCTCAGAGGGATGTGTGGTATCAGCTTTCTCTCCACCTTCCTCAAGAGCTGTCTGGCCTTCTGCTTTTCTGCACTGTGCCACAGAAGACTTTTAACCAGAGCTCTATTCTATAAGGTTAAGGGATTGCTAGGAATTACCATGGGCTAGTAGCATTCTTCCCTGACATCATTATTAGTCCTTCTACGTGCTGATTTTGTCTGAGCCAATACCTTCTTCCACCTACAATCTCACTCCAGTATTTAATACTGTTGTATATTCAATGAACAAGCTTGAAAATTTTCCACTTACTAAAGCTTTACTCTTTTTTTTTCCTGCCTTTCTCGCTCCCTCTGGGAGGGTGATAAATTACTAAAAATCAAGAGATGATAGAAGCTCTTCATTTATCAACCATGGTTGCAACTCCTCCTGAAGCTGAGTGTGGGAACCGGTCTGGGACAAAGCATGGCCCTGAGCCCGGATGTGCCTTCTCCACCTTAACAGCAGCATCTGCTTCCCAATATGGCATGTTCTGCACTATCTCAGGCACAACTTGAAACTTTGCAGCTGTTGCCACTCAGAGCCTAGCTCTAAATCCAGCAAGGAGGGAGAGGCTGGGATAGTGGGGGAGTGCAGGGCACTGATTATCCCGTGCACAGGGATGGGAACGCAGCTCTCATGTACCACGTGGAAGCATAAAACCAAACCAGTCATCACATAGGAAGGACCAGACATTCCCAGAGGAGGTGGACAGAGCACAGGTACCAATAGTTCATCCTGGAGAAAAGTCTTCTCTTTCTTACAGTCTCACATTTCTAATTTCGGACAGTCATCCCCTAAATATAAAAATTTTGTTGATAGGCTAGGGGAAACTTAAGCATTTGCCACCATAGGCATTGAGAATGATAGAATCACAGAATTCTAGAATGGTCTGGGTTGGAAGAGACATTAAAGACCATCTAGTTCCAACCCCCTGCCATGGCAGAGACAGTTTCCACTCCACCAGGTTGCTTCAAGTCCCATCCAGCCTGGTCTTGAAGTCTTCCAGGGATGGGGCAGCCACAGCTTCCCTGGGAAACCTGTCCTAGTGCCTCGATAGGGTCCAAGTTCACCCATCCTGCCCAACATTAGATCATGGGTTGGTTTCTTCTCTTTGTTTTTACCCCTGTTGAACTTCCAGGATGGAGGGAACTGAAGGCAAGATGATCACCCAGACAGGGCTCATGAAGACTTTCCAATCACACTTGCTTACCAAACACAACAAAGTGAGAAACAAATGAAAGTTCAGGCATATGCCTAAGCTAGAGGTCAGTGATGGAATGCCTGGATCAGGTCCCCTGGATCAGGGGGCTCATAAAGCCAAGGAAGATGTTCCTGAAACTGGGGGAACAGTCTGCTCCTCAATGTGCAGAAACTCAAAATAGAAAATCAATAAAATAACCAGACAAAAAGGATCAGCTCAGTCTTCCTGGGAAAGATCCAAGGGTGAAAAAGTAATTCCAGAAAATGAGGTCAACCTTCTCTAATAACCATAGCTACTGTTTGTGCTCCAGTGAGACATGCATGTGTGGAGTTTACCTCTCCTCTATTTATGGATTTGGCCTCTTGACCTGGAATTCAATGCCTCTCAGTTGATCCTGTCATGTTGTGACAGACCATATCCTGCGTGTTTATTGCATTGGCACCAGTGTTGTCTTTATCTAAAGTGTGATGCAGGCCAGGACTGATACTAAAATCCAGCATCCATCCTCTCTTTATTTCTAAACAACTAAATTTGATGTAAGCTCTCTCTTTTTTTCTGCCTCTTCTCCCAGAGGAAATCTCTAAAGCTACTGAAAAGCTCCTCGGGAGTGCAAATTCCAAAAAAAGATTGGGTTTTGGTACCAGTTGAGAGCAAAAAGTGGAACTTGAGATAGAACTTGGGGGATTTTGAGTCCTTAGTGCATTGATCAGCAGAGATGTACTGAAAGCTGCTCTAGCCATGTGATTTGAAGCCGTCTCAAAAATGGGATAATTCATTATGCTTTGTACAATGTCAGCCTCTTCTCATGTAGCCAAGGGTGTAGAGATACTTAAATCCCCACTCTGAGAGACACCTGACACCCACAATGACTCCACCACCAGTAGGGAAGGGCTGTATGAGGATGGAGGAACATGTTGGAGGGCTCCTTGGTGGAGCCCTATTTCAGACTCTATTGCCACCCCTGCTCAGCCATTTCAGCCCTGGATAGATCTCATTATCTCCTCTCCCAAATGACTGCAGCAGCACTACGAAAGTGTGCAGGGTCACCCTTTGGTTCCCTGTGCCAGGGGTTTTCTCAGAGTCTGGACAGCTGGGTTGGTTCAAAGCACATCACAGGCTTTGTGGCATTTCGTTCAGCACCTTCCTGCAGCTGCCAGGGATGCTTCTCTCTAATCCCAGTTCACATCAGGAAGACGAAAAGAGGGTTATTTTCCTCATGTCACACGTGGTGATGGCATTGCAGTGGCCTTGAGCTGGCAAGTTCCCAGCAAAGAGATTTTGTTCCCACAGAGACACAAGAAAATTGACCTGGGGGCAGCAACATCAGTTTTAGTTTACTAGAGATGTTCAGGCATTAGCACCGTGAGTACGGCTGGAGCCCTCTTCAGCATTTACAGCACTTCATAAATTTCAGAGAGATTTAGGGCAAGGAGCCAGATGTTTGGGGAGAAATTCTGAACACTACAGACAAGTGGAAATATTTTTTTTTTGGTAGTGTATATTTTTTCCCATTAGTTGCAAGGCTATATTTAGAAGGGGGGTGGGGAGGGGGAAGAGAGGGAGAGAACACAAGAGACAGATTAGGCATTTCTTCATATTCTGTAGTCACTCCAGTTGTTCTGCTTGTAGGAACAGATGTCTCTTTCCTGGGCTGATAGCACTCAGGTCCACAAGGAAATTTTCTTACCAGCAGCTCTTCTAACATAGAAGGGAGATCGGGCCAGAGGTAAGTCAGTCCTTTATGCAGGAATACACTGCAGGGACCATTGCAGGGAATGCTTTGGGATATTGGTCAGAGACAAAGAGGGGGGCATGGGATTGAAGACAGTGGGGGGCCAGGAAGGATTTGCCAGATTTTGGATTCCGAGTCCTGGCTATTGCAACAGGGAGCCCTGGAAGGGGTGGGAGCGGAAAGACACGTGGATGAGCAGCTCAGGAAGTCTCTGGCTCTGCTCATGCAGCAGGTGTGGAAATCCCTTGGGAAGTGCCTGACCCAAAAAGCCAGGCTGTGCCAGCAGCTAGCAGGGGCTGCGAGGAGCTTCTCCCTTGTGACTTTCTTTGCTCTTGGGATTTGGGGCAGTGTAAGGATATTTGGTTGATCTTCAGGGAGATGGAGGGTAATGGAAGTGTGCAAAGTTGCAGACTTTCCCTCCTTGAAAAGTACTGTGACAGCTCTTGTGAGGAGGGGTGTGATGTCATTTGTATATGTGTAATAACAGGTGTAATTAAATTTTGGTGAAATGCATTCAGGAAGGTTTTGGAAGCCAGGAGAAGGGACGGTGCACTGCCTGAAATGGGGTCAGCTGCAAGTGGGGAGGTTTTACGTGTTTGGTGATGCAGCAGGGTGCAAGCTCAGCTCTAGGAGAGGTGCTGTTTTCCCTCTCTGAACCCACTTGCTGGGTTAGTAGAGGAGAAAGCAGATCCTTTCCAAGGTCCTTAGCAGACCCCTGCAGAAATGCTCCCTGCTTTCACAGCAACACACTCACCAACAACACTGAGCTTTTCCATGTTAACCTGGTGAATCCAAAATTTGCGTAACTCTGAAGACACTGTGGGGTCTGCACAGCACTGTCACATGTGCCTTGCTAAGGAAACCACAGAAACCAGCCTCCCAAAGGGTTAAGACATGGTTGTCCATCCTGGGATGCCTCAAAAGCTCTCTGCTCCCTAACTGGGTCTCCCACCTCGCTGCATTCCCCAGGCCAAGACCACACATGGCTCTGTGCCTCAGTTTCTCCCTGCAGCCAAGAGAGCAGCACAGCTTGGAGTGAGTGCTGGGAGGCAGAGCTGGTACACCTGTACTGGTGCCCTGTGCTCCCTGGGTGTGAGCATTGTTTCACCAGTCCTGCATTCCCTGGCTGTGCAGGAGCCCAGGTATTTCCCCAACAGTAGAACTCTGCTGTTGTTCTTTTACTGCCCTTCTCAGCTTCTTGCCAAAGGACAGAGTAAGCAGGCAGCTGAAGGCAGAAAAAGGAGAAAGTGCTCAAAGAGTGCTAAATTTGTAATTAAAAATTTCTTCTTAAAAACAAGCAGCAGTACACAGGCCAGTTATTGTTTTTGCACTTGCCTGTGAAGTTCCTGCATGTGCCTATATGGTAATTTTCACTGCACAGTTCTCCTTGCACAGAGCCACAATAGCTGCTATTCCAAATTGACATTTCTAGCACTTTGTCTCAGGCACCCTGGAAACACTCAATGGATTACTGTAATCCCTATAAAATCAAATGCATTTCTCTTTTACTGTTACAACCTCCCAAGAAGACAGGCTCAAATCCATCTTTACTGGCTGGACCCATAAGAGTCCAAATCTATATGTTTTGTTTAAGATGTAACTTTAAAAAAAAAAATGTTAATCATTTCAGAAAAAAAATTGACTCAAAAATGTGTTTTCCCTTCACATATAATGGTCCACAAGGGACAGAGAGGGATACACTCAGGAAGTCATGCTCTGATTTCTCTGAAAGTAACAGAGCTGGAAACACACCGCACCTACTGCAGAGATGTCACTCCATCCTCCCTTGTGACAGATGGCACTTGGTACGAGCCCTGACAGGGTATGAGATATTGGTCTTTTAAATGCTAGCAGCATGATTGATAGAGCATTCACCAAGACACAGCATTTCTGTCACTGCAAGGCCAAGATCTGATAACACAGAAAAGAGACATGAAAGATACAGTGGAATTAGTAAGGCATCGTAGACAACCAAATGTTTCAGGAGGGACTTTTCTACCTAGCATGGAATAAATTAGCAAAAAGAGGCAAAACCCCCTTTATTATTACCTTTCTCATAGGTGACCAGTACTAGCAAGCCTCATCAGAGATGTGCTGAGGGATCTCTAGGTGCCCACCACTGCTGGGTGGATATTTGTAGGTCTGGAGAGGCAAAGTATGTACAATCCCACTTCTCTTTTTGCTTGCACATGCACATCAGGTCTCCTTCTGTCAAAGACTGAGGCATTGCTACTGTAAATGGCCATAGAGGAGGTATAAACTCATAAGAAATCTGCCAGTATGTGAATTTCCTCCTCTGTATCTCTGGGAGCTTCATTTCAGTGTTTTCCTGCATGCTTAGGACAAGGGCTGAGGGAGAACCATGCAGACCTTTCCAAGTTTTAAATAGATTGTCTCTGGGGTGTTCAGGACTGTGATCTGTCACCTGGTTTTAAGCAGCAGGTTCAAGCCTGGATGCAGAGAGTTGGCATTTGGTCCAAGCCAAGTGGCATCAGTCCCATCTGGGTCACTTTGCTCCGTGGAGAAGAGGAATGCACTTTGGAGAGTTGCGCTCTCCCTCATCTAACTGGCAGTGATCCCTCATGGCCTAGGGTGACCTGCTGGACTAAATCATTGCTTGGGCACCCACAGACTATTTCTGGTCACAAAATGAGCTAGGGATGTGGGCCCCTCACCTTCAAAGGATATAATTTTGGCCTTGGGCCCACGGAGAGCACAGGACCCACCTGTGTGTACACACAGCATTGAACTGGGTGTGGTAGGTGGAGCTCAGATCACAACACACAGCAATATCCATTGCCCATCCACACGAGGGCCTTGGAGATGGAGGAGCACACAGAGGCAAACTGGGCATCTCAGGCAGGAGGCAAACAGCTCAACAGCACATCAACAACACCAGCCCAACAACCAGCTCTGCATCAGCCTCCACACATCCTCAGTCTGTGATTGCCTACAGGTCTTGAAGGATTACCCCTATGCCTGAGACTGGACATACAAGTTTTCCCCCTTGCCAGATGGGAAATCTGATTCTCATGGCCAAGATTGGAGATTCAAAAGTCAGTTTGGAGGGAGTTAATCTCTCTTGGCTTTGAAAGGAAGCTGTATGAGGAGCAGGTGAGGTAACTTGGTCTGTTCTGCCTGGAGGAGACTGAGGGGAGACGTCACTGAAGTTAAAATTTCTTTGCGTAAGGAGGGGCAGGCACGGATCTCTTCTCTGTAGTGACCTGTGACAGGACCCAAGGCAATGGCCTGAAGTTGTGTCCAGGTAGGCTTAGATTGGATATTAGGAAAAGGTTCTTCACCCAGAGGGTCGTTGGGTGCTGGAACAGGCTCCCCAAGGAACTGGTCACAGCACCAAGCCTGACAGAGCTCAATGAGTATTTGCACAACGCTCTTGGGCACATGATGTGACTCTTGGGGATGGTCCTGTGCAGGGACAGGAGTTGGACTCTGTGATATTTGTGGGTCCCTTCCAACTCAGGATATTACGTGATTCTGTGATTCCAGACAAAAGTTGTAATTCAGCACATGACTATTCAAACCACCAGACAAAGGAGGACTTGCTGGCCATCACACTCTTTATGACACATGGGCAAGCAGACCATGGCTGAATAGTGCCAACACCCAGCAATTAGCTATCATCTGTCCCAGTCAGGCTGGTTCTCCCATGGTTTGGCATAAATCTGAAATTATTTCTCTTCAGGAAAACAAGAAAAAGCAGGCAATACTTGCTTTGTTTCACAGAAACCATCCAGCCCTGTTTGCTGTGTTTCAATGCCAAAGCAATTGTGAAATTGCAGGGAATAAGACCTAAATGAAAGGATGTGTGGTGGAGAGTGTTAACAAATGCCTTGCAGGCTCACATTAGAGGAAAAAAGGATCACTCTCAGTGCCTATTTGTTGTGGTTGTCAGCTCAGATTTCCTCCATCCTCCTAATGTTTTTCAATCTGCTGCCTAATTTCAACTAGAATTTGGCAGAAGGGAAAGATCACCTCAATTTTCAGGAAATTAGGCAGCAAAGAAAGGAGAAAGTCAAACAAGTGTTGGAGCCAAGGGAAGAGCTGGAATGTGAGTGGTCATTAAGGCAGCCAAGTGTCCACATGGGAAAAAGTTATAATAAGCATCTCAAGCAGGGTAAAGCATTCCCCTGGCCCTGTGAACCACTGTGAGACATGAGACTGCAAGAAATCAGGTGTCATTTAATCTGACACTCATAAAACTATGTGTTTTGTGTCTCCAAAGTACCTTTTATGTCCATGGCATTGGAGGGGAAGGAATAATCCAGTTCTGCCCTGGATTTGGCAATTTCTAACTGCAATTCCCCAGAAGGTATGTGTTTCATGCACTGGTTCTGGCCACCTTCAGACCTAGAGGTTTAAAGGAGACCTCAGTGCCCAGGAATCAAGTGAGAGCAGAGATCTGATGCCCATAAAAATGGGATCTTACCTGCCCTGAGAATAGCCTCATTTCTGCTTCATAGTCGAATCTGTTTCCCCCAGAATTATCTCTCTTCTCAAAGCCCAAGGGCCAGATGGGCACCAGCTTTTTCCTTTCAGCAGCTGGATTCATTCCCTTTCTCTCCCTTTCTTTCTCTTCTGTCAGCAAACCCACCCTCCCCAGGCTGAGCACGAGACACATAGAGCAAGCTCTACCACGTATAGGGCAAGGTCGACATGCACAAAAACACCATATTTGGCCAGTTTGATCCAGAGTTGAGTGAGAGCTTGCCAGAAGGAGAATCATACAATTTAAATTGAAAGAGAGTGAGTTTAACCCTTCATTTATAAATATGATGATAAATCACCCATGGAACTTTAAACACAGGAAGGCTGAAAAGCTAAACACACACTGCTGCCACCCCAGGCAGCAGAATAACACCAGCAAGCAGGACAGGGTGAAGGGAACAGGGAGGATGAAAGAGTAGACAGGTTGCCATATCAGATGTTCCAGTTCAGGACAGGGAGATGAGAAAAGCTGAAGCTGTTTATACTAAATTACACTCGTGCTTGTTAACGTCCTTTTCAACTTTCCGATCCCAGTGTGTGGCTCTGGTGTTCTCTAGGTCTGCACACAGGGATCCTTTCTGCACACCAATAAATAATCCTTTTGGCATGCAGTTAGGACAAAACTCAGTTGTCTCAGCTGCCTTTTCTTTTGTATCCTGTTACTTGAGTTGCTGAGCCAAATCCAAAAGTCCCCTGGGCTTAGAAAGTGAACCCCGTTAATTTCAGCAAGGTCAGGGTGAACCTTAAGGCTGTCACCAAGCACAAGGCTGGGTGAAGTGGAATGTGGGATGGTCAAGGATCTCCTCCTGGAGCAGATATAGCACTGAGCTGCCCATGCTAAGTTAAAAAGTGTGATGCCAAGCAGTGAGTGAGTGAGGGAAGAGGCTGCAGGACCTGTTTTCAGCACAGTGACCATCTGTTTCCTATTTGGCCCCAGAATGATGGAACTGGTTGCGTCACACAACAATGAGAAAGTATTTCAGAGCAAGTTCCCCCCTCCGATGCTGAGCAGGGACCTTTATCAGAACAAGGGAAGGCAGGTCAACCTCCATTCTCTGTCCCTCCCTTATCCCATTTCTACCCTGATTCCTGCTGTACTTTTAAGGAAATGCTACCCACAGATTCCCAGACAGACAGACAAAATCCAGCCTGAGAGGTATAATATAACAGCCTAGGCCAACTGGCACGGTCAGACAGCACTCTAAAGGATGTGTTTTTACCCATCTTGGGCTTTGCAGACTGCCAGCTCCAAGAAACAGAGATTGCATGGAAATCTGGGGGGCTGAGGGCTCAGGAAGGTATGAAGTAGGCTAAGCTCCAAGCTCTTTGAGGATTTTAGGAAGGTGGTTAACCCAAAGTCTATTTGCTCTATAAGTAAAGGTGGTTCTTGCAGCTCTGCATGAGCTCATGCCATAGTCACGAGTAATAAATAGTGCAAAACACAGCAAAATAAAGGTTTGCAGAGGCTGCAAAACTTCTCATTAATTTAGCCATGCCCCTCACTGACTTCCATATGCCACCACATATATGAGATAGCATTTGGACTTGGAGACAGGAAGAATTCAAAATCTTTGGAAATGTTTAGCTTTGCTTACACACAAGGTCAGGCTGCCTTTCTGTGTTGCAAAATGGGACAATGTACCTTTCTCATGGGCTTGGAGTCCCACAGTGGAAAAATCCTTAGTAGCTGTAAACTGGGGGTTTGGTCCAGCTCCATCTCATTAAAAACACTCAGAGGAATTCTGTTGCTTTGCTAGTCCAGTTCTCCATCCTTTCTGCTTGCGAGCCATGAGATGAGAGCAGTTCCACAAAGAAAGGAAGAGGCCATTCACCCAAACATCCATCAGTAACAATTTGATTAGAGGAAGATTTTTCCCACCACAGCCCAAGAGGCAGCTTTTCCACAGACTGTCAGGGAGGAAATATTCAGGATTAATTAAATTTACTGAGACTTCTTTCATGTAGTTGTTTGGATTTTGAGTTCAGATAGAGCAGCGATGGACTGGGAAAGCTGTAATGCAGCACTTCTTTGTATATTCAATTTGGCAAACACAATGTTACCTGTTGTTTTTCAGCAGCTTACAATATCTGGAGTTTATTTCCTTGCACGTGGGGCTCAGTGGAAAAGGTGGCTATGTAAGCCAGGACATTGTATATGCTGATTATTTTAATTTTCTATTTGTCTGTAACATGTCCTACATCCCTCAAAGGCATTGTGGGGATGAGGAACATTTGAATGTATTTGGAATTGCTGATTTCATTGAGACAAGAAAGGCAAAATAAGATGAATATCAGGTGTTTGTGATAAGGGATCTCAGACTGAACAAAAATCTCCCAGAAGAGGCAAGCTACTAACAAGAGACAAAATCAGAGCAAACAGCCAGTGCCATGGAATTACAATGAGAAAACAAATGCATGTGAGAGTTCAATAGAGTTTAGTGCAAGTTCAGGGATGGGATGGGTGATTTTGTCTTCTCCTCTTGCTCAGGTAGGTGTGAACACAGATATACAAGCTCACACTGCACTCCAGAGGCATCAAAGTCTTTCATTATTCCTTGGCTTCCACAGTGCTCCTCTTGATAGCATCTGCAAAGAGAAAGCTGGGAGCAGATCCAGGCATCTGCTCATTTCAGTTTGTTTTCATAATTAAAGAGTGAAACAAACAAACAGAGAAGATGGTAAGAATTTCAGGAAATCAGTAGAAAACAGGCCAGGATTCTGCATCATCCCAATGCATCTTTCTCAGGTGCCAGACTTTGCAGCTCCACTACCTTCAGCCTATTTTGGGGCCTGTCTTTCCTGTTTTTCTTTGACAGAAAGTGCTTGGCACAAAATGTAAAGAGACAAGACTCTCCCTCAGGAGTCTGCAGGCTCAGTCAGACCCGGACAAAACACCATGAACATGTGTGCTACTTTGGCTGCCACCGGAGCTCAGTGCAGGGTGAGGTAATTTGGTCATTCCCAAAACAGATGATGTTCCAACGTCTGGTTTCTGCTGGAGATGGCCTAGAGGGAAAAGAGGACAGAAACTAGCATTGTTCCTCTTTGCCCAATAGTTTTTTGGGGCATTACAGGTGGCCTGACCCCAGGCTTCAGGATTTCAGTCCTCTAGTGTATTCTGACACTAGGTTGGATCTCAGGAGGGCTTTATGTTTGAGTATCAGCCATTCCAATGGACAATTCAACTCCTTGGGCTTCAGTGTCTACCTAAATAAAAGAAATTGCCATTTGATTAGAAATATCCTTCTGAGCTCAAGGACATTAAAAACCAGCTTTTTCCTTCAAACCACTTCCACAGACTGAGAGGCACGAAGAAACTAGAACAATGCCCAGATTCCAGGCTAACAAACCCAAGATCCATCATGATGGCAAAGTCACTTCTCCAAGAATTTTCACACCTGGTCTTCTAAATTCTCAGTCCTAATCTGTGGCAAGCACATTTCTCTCTCTCTCAGGATTTTTTATTGAGGTGCACAGAGAGAAATGAAAGAGAAAACAATTTCTATTTCTGCTCCATGTTTTTCTCTTGTGGAATGTGTTTGGAGAATTGTTTACCCAGAGTGAGCGCTTGGTTGGACCATGGTGGATTGTTTGGGCCTGATGGCCAATCGGATCCACCTGTGTCTAGACTCTGGAGAACAGGGTCACGAGTTGTGAGTTAGTTAGATATGATAGTTAGAGAAAGTAGCATGTAGTATTTAGTATCCTCTTTTATATAGCATATTAATGTATTATAACATAATTATAATAAAGCAATCATTCAGCCTTCTGAAATGGAGTTAGACATCATCATTCTTCCCATTGGGTTCGCCGACATCTACAACACTAATCTCTGCTTTTTCTCAACAAATGTTCTGCTTCACTCTCACCTGGCTTGAATCAACCAAGCAGAATAATCACAATTAGGCTGTAGCATCCCATGAGGATTATTGATCTTGAATGTTGACTATTGGCCAAACACTGGTGAGACACATTAGGAGTGTTGTATGAAGGAAATGCAGAGCGACATGGTGGACAGGCAGAAGGTGGCTTCGGCACTCATGAGGCAGGCTCAGAGCTGCTGCGGTGTTCTTTGGACCCAGTTAGTACTGTCCCTGCAAAACATTTTCTTTTGGCCAGCAGAGACTCTTCTCAGGATCCACTTTTCACTTTTGTCCTAAGTAGCTTCCTCTTCCACTTTGTACACAGCCACCAACAGCTTGAAACATCTCAGAGGTGACAGAGCACCTTTGGTCCATCCTACTCATTCCCATAAGCAGCAAAAAAGATTAGAGGAGGGGGAAAAAAGCTGCCAGAGAATGAGGTATGCTTGGGGGAGCTGGACATCCCAATTCCCTCAGCAATTCCAGACTTCCACACTGAGACACCCAGCCCAGGCAGAGTACAGTTCTGTGAGCACTGGGAGATGTGTTTACAGCTCCTTGTCTCCCCGTCCTTCTGCACTTGGCTCATTGGTAGCAGGGATTTCAAACCCTCATAAATCAACTCTTTCAGCATCATTCTCTGCTGATCCAAGCTGATTTTTTTAACCTCAAAGCCCTCCCCAGCCACTTTGAGATATTCCAGACATTTTTCAACCATTTATTTTTATTGAAACCAGCCAAGTCTCTGTATATATTGGGTCTTTCTTTTTTTTTTTTTTTTTAATCTTTTTACTATACAAATCAGTTTAAAATAGTGTATAAGTCAGGAATGATTTGCAAATTAAACTGTCAAACCCTGGCAGGACTAGTGGCTTACGCCCTTAGCTTGAAATCTTCTGGCTGCTGTTGCTGTGAACACAGATCTCTAGAAGATGCCACACAACCTGCTTCTGCTTTCTCAGAAAATTCAGCCTTTCTTTGATTTCAGGGAAATCTTACAGCTCCTGAAAACACTGCTGTATGTAACTCTCTAATGGGATCACCTGCCCAAGGCAAGGGATATGGTATTTTAGGAATCAAATGCTGGGGTTATAGTTATGCAAAGGTCTTCTGGCCTTAAAATAATTTTTGTACAAGGAAGAGGAAGAGAAACTTGAAGTGGGGTGTGTGTCTCTTCCCTAAAACATGCATCTGGAGCCACTGCAAGACACTAATTATAAGCCCAGGTATTTTCTTTGCAATTATTGGTAATCCCATATTGGTAGATGGGGATCTACTACTCAGGATGTGCAAATATGCTGGTTAAAATGCTTTTAAGTGACAAGATTTGAGTCCTAAGGAATGCTGACATATTTATCACTATACCTCCATTTCTTTTCTTCCAGATTGTGGGAAGTCAGTGACCATGCCGACCTCCTCCACCCAACTGCCAGCCCTTGACTCTATCAACTCCACCGAGCAGCCTAACTCCAACATCAACTTGTTCTCCAAGTTCATCCACTCAGACGAACAACTGTTCACAGATTTTTATAGCCTGTGGATTGTCCTGATGGTAGTCAATGCCATCATTTTCCTGGTGGGTGTTGTGCTGAACAGCTTGGCACTGTATGTCTTCTGCTTCCGTACCAAGACAAAAACCACCTCTGTTATTTACACCATCAACTTGATCGTAACTGATCTCCTGGTGGGCTTTTCCTTGCCTGTCCGGATCATCATGTTCTACAGTGCAGGGGATTGCAAGAATTGTTCCTTGGTCCACATCTTTGGCTACTTTGTCAACATGTACTGCAGCATCCTCTTCTTGACATGCATCTGCGTTGACCGCTACCTGGCAATAGTGCAGGTGGAAGCCTCACGTAAATGGAGGAACCCCACCTGTGCCAAGGGGATCTGCATCTTCATTTGGATCTTTGCCACTGTGGTGACTTTCTCCATCCTGACCATGGCGATACAGTTTGCAGAGTGCTGCCTCTCCAAGATCCTGGTCCTGATGGTCTGCGAGTACTTTTTCCCTCTCATCATAATCATCTTCTTCACCACCAGGATTATGTGTGCCCTGTCCAAGCCCAGCCTCATGCACCAGAGTCGGGAGAGGAGAATGAGGGCTGTGCAGCTCCTTATCACCGTTCTCATCATCTTCATGATCTGCTTCACTCCTTTCCACGTGCTACAGGTCGCAATCTCCATCAACCCAGACATGCCCCACAACGTCAGCCTCCTCGTCTACCACGTGACAGTGACTCTGAGTAGCCTCAATAGCTGCATGGACCCCATTGTCTATTGCTTTGTCACCAATAACTTCCAGTCAACCATGAAAAACATCTTCAGGAAAACCGAGCCAGAGCAAACTAATGCAGACATCCTGGGTATGAACAAAAACTCCAAGGGCTCCAACGCAATCATCGCCTTCTCAAACACAATAGGAAGCCCTCTGAGCTTGCCATCACCAAGCAGCGTTCAGATATAACCCACATCTGATGGGACACGTTGCAGTAAGCCAGTGCCGTGATGCTGGAAAATTGATAGGATGCACAATACTATAGTTTTTGAACTCTTTTTGTTTTAGGCTGAGGTTCAGACTGACAGTGGTGGAATTTATTCCTCAAGAACATTGTGGTCTGTTTGGAAATGGAATCTACAGTGCTGTTAGTACCATACAAAAGAGAGTCCATTAATTACTGTTCCCAGCAGGGAAGTTTTCTTTGTATTTTAATACAGACGTTTTGCTAGCAACAAACTCTTTACTGTGGTTTTCTTTGCATGTTTGTCATCATAGTGCAACACTTCTAGGATGACTTAGAAAGCAGGATAGCTCTGGTTTGTAATGAAAGATTTTGTACCTATATTCTTAAGAATAAAGGACAAGAAGGATGTTTCCAGAGCTATCCACTACAAAGATTTTAGATGCCAATGGAATGGGAAAGAAAGTTTTCTAGTCCACATGTCACTAGTGACTATTCATTTGATCCTGAAAAGTCTGAATCTTCTCAGGGAAGAGATGAAATCAAGCAGTGAAGTCTCCTCTTGGCTATAAGAAAAAATGCATGTCAATGTATATATTTTCATACAAATTGTCTGTGTTGGGGAGAAGTTAAGAATATGTTCCACCTGTATTTGGATCACTAAATCCCCTGAACTGCAATTGAGTATACAAAAATCTGTAAAAACTAATATGAATCCCAGCACACTCTGCTGTTCTGCTGTCTCCCTGAGGAACGGCCAAGATGTAAACCAGAACCAGACTATGATGCTATGCTACTCTGGTTTGGTTTTTCTTCCTGGCATGTTGTAACATCAGGGCTTGCTGTCCTAATTCTCCCAGCAGCCCATCCACTCAGTCACTCAAAAGTCAATACTTCCAAGCACAGAAAAAGAATGCATCTCAGGCATCTAAGTTGAAATAATTCACCCCAGGACAAACTCACTAGGATGTTTTAAAGAGCCATGTTTAAAGCCCTTTAAGGCCTAAAGACACTAAGGATGCTACAAAATTCTAGCACCAGTGGTGGGAGAATGTTTTAGATGACATTATATCAATGAAACAATGCAAATGCAAAAGAAAAAATTATACTAGGAAAACTGCAAACCTGTGGCATGAACAGCAATAACTGTTGTTGTTGCTCCACATTTCCTCACTCACATCTATGGCCACTCCATCTGGAAGGCTACTATGAATTCATCAAGTCTAGTGATCAGCTTTTCCTAGCACTCACTGTTGTTACCTGTCAGAAGAGCAGGCGTTGGTCCAAGCTAGAGCATCCTGGAGTACTCTGATTCCCTGAGATCTGACTGTGGTACAGCCATCTCCATTCCACAGAAACACAACATAAACAATGCCTCAAAGTGCCTCTTGCAACAGGGTTTTCAAGAGTTTGCTTCTTGCAACACATATATGTTTCACCTAATCTATTTCCCTGACCAACCCAATGGGTATGAAATTTGAATCATCAATATCACTGCAATACAGGGAACTGTGTGTTCCAGCACCTGTTCCAATGGAGTCTGTAATTGCCAGTACCTGCAATGTGAGCTCTTTCCCAAGCAATGCAGCTAAGTCAGTGCCCTTCTGCTGGGACCTCTATTCCTTTCAAGAGGATTTTCCCTCCAGGAGGTGGTGATGAGGGGCCACCAACACTATGGCACTATCCCATGGGAGGTAAGACTGTTGTCCTGGTCATGGTTTCACTTCCCAGGACCCAATTGTACCATGACTTCCTTCTGCCTCATCTATTTCCTTATTCCTGCCACTGATACAGGCACCTCACAGCCAACATCTGTCAAATGATGCATCAGCACACATGGATCAGGCTCTGACTTCTCAGCCAGGCTGGCCATTTTCCACCAGTCCCTCCCTTGGAGAATGCCATTTTTTGCCTCAGAGGTTTGCACTTCCCTGCAAACTCCCAAAATCTCAAGCTCACCAACCCACCACAGATTCTCAGATCTTTCCATGCTTCCCAAGCTGCTTGTAATGAAAATGTGTGTCACATATACAGAGCTGTTAACAGCACTGTTTTGCCAAGGCTGCTCAGAGAAACTGAAGGAAATGTGCAGGCCCTGTGCATAGCTTATTTTAGCTTCTTTGTTCCAACAACCCACAGATTCACACCTCCCATTCTCTTGCTATCAACAGTATTTTTGCCATATACAGAAATGTCTTAACATCTTTCTCAGTTCAGTTGTTCATTTGAGGTCAGTATAAAATCTCTAAGATGATTTGCTTAGATTTTTTTAAGTTCCTAAACAACATCTCAGTCAAAGCTCTGTCTGTCTGCTGTAAACTTCACTTGTGGCAGCCTGAATTCTCCTTACTGTCAGTGTATTATTCACTCCCCATAAAAGCCTTCTGAGACTGGATAATTCTCTTTATTTTTAATGCCTAATGCTTTATCCAGAGCTTTCAGCAGTTCTTCTTCATTTTATACCAGCTCCAAAACAGTCTGGTTCCTTATCAAAGACACAATCTCTGAAAACTGGAAAGAGATCAAATTTTTCACAAACTAACCTACTTTTTTGTGACTTTTTGGAGCTTTCTGTTTAATCCATACTGTTTAACATCTCGCTTTTCCTCAGGGTGCAGAACTTGCTAAACTTCTGTCCTATTTTAAATCACCCATTTGTACTCAGGGCACAAAGTTGAAAACCAGAACCAAAAACTCAGCTATCATCATATTTCTATTATATTTCTTAAATATCTCCCCAGATGGCATGGTTTTGGGGGACACCTTCCACCTGTCAATTCCCATTGCTACTGAAGCATCCCTCAGTTTTCTGTGTTTCTGGAGACTGGAGCAAGGTCTCTTACCCCCTGATCTGCACCATCTCTCTGCTCAGGGTGAATCCTTGGGTTGCCTCTAATTAATTACCAACAGGGATTGGAATTGTCCTGTTCCTACTCCAACCTGCCCTTTCTCTAATGAGAACAGTCACACACGACAAAATAGGGATGCTTCCAAGGACAATGTGAGTGATTCCATGCATCACTGAATACATGCAGAGACTGCCAAGGTAAAGCACACACACACAAGTCAGCTTTTGCAGGGCAGTCCTTTATGCAGAGTATTTAAAGATTTAGATGCCAAATTCTCCATAATTTCAAATTAAATCCAGTACTTAGCAGTCTTTGAGGATCTGGATCATTCCCTAGAAGCTGAAATAGTAATCAGGATGGATGGGCATTGCATGTCATACTACCACCACTGAGTCTGTGGTAGACAGAATGCATTCCCTAAAGAGCTTAGCAGCAATAAAGAGCTCTGTAAAAAGCCCCGACCTTTCAGGGAATTACAGCATTCATTCCTCTTTGATGTGCTGTGCTTCTCTTGTGCATCTAAAATCCTATAAAGTGAATTAGAAATATCCTCTTCTACCAGCTGCCCAGAGGCCAGCAAAGGAAGATGGTGAAAAATCTCTCACGTATTTCTTGGAAATCTCAGTCATTCCTGGGACACAAAATCTCTGCTAACCATGAGCCTGAGTCACAACTCAGTCACAACAGGGATATCTGGAGTCTAGTCTGTTGACACTCTAAGGGAAGGGTATCCAGAAATGATAGAGTATCTTTCTCTCCCTGCTGCGTCTCACCTGCATTGTATTCAGCACAGCCCATGATTCAAAGCACTTCTGTCTTTGCAAGGTTTTTCCTGTTACAGCCCAGAAACCTGTAGCAAGGCAAAGCTGTACAATAGCCAATCCTCCGTCATACTGCAAACATATCAGGGCCCAGAAAAGCTGAAGATCTCAAATTCTGCACCAGAAAATGAGCCCCTGACCCCACATGTGAGGTTATCTGCCAGCCTAGCTTCCTCCTGGGCTCTGAGCAAGCTTTGCCGTCCCTCCACAAGCTCTTGGTAACTGCCAAGAGGAAACAACACAGCCAGGTGCAAGGGCAATTTCTTCCTTCCTTGTCCCTCTGGGGTTTGGTCTCTCTGAGATGTGTACACAGGAGTCTCATTAGTCAGGCTAATCAACATTAGCACTGCTAGCAGGTGTGGGCTCTAGGAAAATGGAATTGCCATGTTAGGAATATGAGCACAGGTCACTCTGCTCTTCTGTACCTGTCTTCCAGGTGTAAGGGCAGGAGTAGCTCTGGGCAAGGATCTGGGAGAAGACAGGTCTGATCTCCACAGCTATTCCAGGGCATAGGAAGATGAGGAAGACATTGCAGAGGAACCCAAGCCACAAAGTAATAAAGGAGGAAGGAAAGAAGAGGGACCCAACAGGTTAAACAACAAGTTGACTCCCATGAGGGGCAGGGCTAGTAAGAACAAGGATGAGGAAAGTAGGACAAGGGAAAACAGACAGGCAATGCAGGGACGTGATACCCTGCAAAGGATGACATAGGAAAACAAATGTGGGCTGGCTTGCTTTTCCCCTTCTGGACACAATTAGTCCCAAAACAGGAGCTCTGGGGAGGGTGCCAGAGCTGGAAGACTCCCATTTTAGGAAGAAAAAGCTTTTAAAGCAAGGCACTTTATCGCTTTCCCATGATGAGGCCCAGGAAAGGGACAAGTGTGATCTCCCCACATTTGTCTGAGCTTTTGTGGTCATGCAGTAGAAAACAGGAAGGTCTCCGGTGTGCTGAGAAAGAGGAAGAGAGTCTTTATCCCTACACCCTTGGGAAGAGGGTACTGGGGATGCAGGAGGTGTAGTGTGGGTGTGAGTGCTCATGGACTCGTATCATCCAGTGTAAATGCTGGCTACATGACGAGCAGGATTGTCATGGGAAGTTCTGCGTGAGGCTTGTGATAGATGGTGCCACCTGAAATGTCCCGTGTACATGTCCCATGCTCTGCAGGGTATCCCAGGCAGGGCAGACTGGGAATGCAGCATGTCCCCTAAAACAAGAAATAATCAATCACTTCACTGTAGTATTTCAGTGCTTTGTGCTGGGCCCTGTTCGGCTATTTGAGCTTAATGGGGATGCCAGGGAGAATATCCACTGCAATCATAGAATCGCAGGATCATTTGGTTGGAAAGGATGTATAAGATCATCAAGTCCAACCCTTTCTCCAGCTATGTTAAGGCCACCACTATGTCCCTAAGTATCACATCTACATATCTTTCAAATATGTCATGGGATGATGACTCACACTTCCCATCTTTCTGATTACTTCTTCTTCAAATGCGTCAAAAAGCACCAAAACTTCCCTGGTAAAGATGTGAGTTCTCTAAGTGTTCTTCTAAGAAGCCAATCCTGGCAGAATATCAAGATCTTAGTTCATTAAACTGTCCTTCTTCATGATTCTTGTCAATAGTGTCAGAGATCAGATTAATTTAGGTATGGAGGTAGGGGTCTGGGTTCTAACACAAGGGATTTTGCTTTTCCTTCATGGCTGTATGCAGAGATAACAGTCCAGCTCAAGACTGAGGTTCTTCTTTCCAGCTGCTATGCAACAAGAAAGAGCCTGTCAGATGAAATAAAGCCAAGTTTACATGCAGGAGAAAGTCTTTGTTCACCTCACAGCAATCTTAGGGAAAGCTCACAGAGAGGAGCTTCTGTCGTCCCAATGAGAAGGTAATGGAATCATAAAATACTCTTGAGTTGGAAGTGACCCACAAGGATCATTGAACCCAACTCCTGGCCCTGCACAGGACCATCCCCAAGAGCCACACACCATGTGCCAAAAACTCTGATCCAAACATATCTCCTCCAAGCACATCACCTGTGATCTTCTCAGTAGGAAAAGCCAAAAAGCAAGGACTAGTCTGAACTCCAGTCCCAAAAGAAGCATTCTTCGGGATGTCTTGAAGGCCTTGCAGGAGAACCCTTGGCTTCTTTTTGATCCCTCAGTAGACCTTAGTAAGTCCTTTCCTGACATGACCTTAAAGCAACCAACCAAATTTCCCTCTATGGGGTTCAAGTACCCAGGAGCAAAATATTGGTGAAGGTTTTGTTTAGAGCAGTTTTACTTCCACTTCCTCTGAAAGAGGACTCTGAAACAGGCCTAGAAGTGCTTGTTTGTCTCTACAGATGGAGAAAAATGGAACTTGCTGCAGATCAGTTAAACAGATTCCCCCAAGAGACTTGCCTCGGGGAAGTCCACATGGGAATAGGGCATGGCATGAAAGCCTTGGGCCAGAGCCCAGCTGTTGGCTCATCTGTCCTTTGATCCCACAGTCAGCATCTCTCCAGAGAAGGATCCTTATAAATTCATTCCTGAAGTTCACTAGGCAGGAGCTTAGACCAAAGCCCAGTATCCAACCCCTTGATGTTTTGGATAGCTTGGAGACTACCCAAATCCTGTCTTCCCAGGGAAGGCCTCTCTTGATTGATTGTATTTAGAGCTGGAAATGCCACCCTGCACACATTGCTTGGAAAACACGGTGCACTCGAGACGCCACTTCAGACGGACTTCTCTGCACAGCTGCCCATTTGCAGAGCATGTGGTGGGAATCTGTTGATAGGTTCTTGACAGAAGTTATGGTTTGTTTATCTGGTAGCTTTACTTTTTGCCTCCTACCCAACCCGGAAACCCTTCCTCTTCTAACCTCTTGGCCTGCTATTATACACAGAATCGTCTACACGATAATTTTGGTAACCATGATTCATCTTATGACAAACATTGCATAAAGCAAGCAGATATGTATTGTCATAATTAAAGCAAATGATTGGATGGTTTATCCATACAATCCTAACAGTTCTGCCACTGCTAGTACTGTACCCGACTTACAGAGGTTTCAGAAAGTCACTGTAGGGTGTATTAACCCATGGAATATTAAAACAGGCACGACCCTGCTGTTTCTCAAGGCTGGAAGGACTTGAAAGCCAGCAGGACTTCTTTCCAAGGTTACTGATTGCCTAATGGAGGTGACAAAGTCTCTCCCAGTCATCTCAGCATCAACCCATTTAAACTGGAGCCCCTTTTTCAGAAAGCCTGCAGTTCTGCTCTAATTTTTCTGGGGTTTAGAGAAGATACGTCTCCTTCTTTGTCTTTGCAGTGTTACATTCCAAAGCCACAGATATTTGCTCTTTGTCTAACAGATAACTACACCCTGAGATGCCAGACCTTTTTTTTCCCCAGCAAAGGTATTTGTAAACAACCCTCTATTCCTGCATTCCAAAAAAATTAAATTACTCTGTCTCTTCCTATGAGGTGTGTTTCCAGGGTCAGTCTTTTTGGTGGTTATTTGCTGAGCTTCTTCAGATATTTCAGACGCCTTTTCCAGGTCGAGGCATGAGAGAAAGATGGGAATTGTGTGACCAGCAGGAGTAGGGAGGTCATTCTTCCCCTGTACTTGGCACTGGTGAGACCGCATCTTGAGTACTGTGTCCAGTTCTGGGCCCATCAGTTTAGGAAGGACGTTGAGATGCTTGAGCACGTCCAGAGGAGGGCAACAAGGTTGGTGAGGGGCTTGGAACACAAGCCCTATGAGGAATGTTTGAAGGAGCTGGGGTTGTTTAGCCTGGAGAAGAGGAGGCTTAGAGGTGACCTTATTGCTCTCTACAACTTCCTGAAGGGAGGTTGTAGACAGGTGGGGGTCGGTCTCTTTCACCAGGCAGTAACTGACAGAACAAGAGGACACAGTCTCAAGCTACATCAGGGAAGGTATAGGTTAGATATTAGGAAAAATATTTTCACTGAAAGAATAATAAAGTACTGGAATTGTCTTCCCAGGGAGGTGGTAGAATCACCATCTCTGGATGTGTTTAAAAAAAGACTGGACGTGGCACTTGGTGCTATAGTCTAGTTGAGGTGTTAGGGCATAAGTTGGACTTGATGATCTTAGAGGTCTCTTCCAACCTCATTATTCTGTGATTCTGTGATTCTGTGATTCTGTGATTCTGTGATTCTGTGATTCTGTGATTCTGTGAATGGGGAACAGAGAGGAGTTAATCCACCAGCTGATTTAAAATAGGTTAAAACCCTTCTTTACACTGGGGCAGAAGAGGGATGATACAAATGGACTGAGGAACACAGCTGATGTTCCAGGACACAGGATCATGGTGCTTCCATACCCACCACCCAGAGCTCCAGATCTGCCAGCATCAAAGAGCATCCTTAACATTTTTTGCTTCCTTTCAGCCACCACACTATCTGTCTAGACCTGCCCAGCAAAGCCCACATACTCTGCACTTGGCAGCCACATGTGAAGCCCTCCCAAGCCCAGACAGATTGGAGGAGTAGGTGGGAAGGTGTTCTCTGTATGTTTTCTCTACAGCGGCCATGTCTAATACCAACAGCAGCAGCTGCCAGTACAAGGGATGTGGATGTGCCATTTGTAACTTAGCTTTCATGAACAATAGTGTAGCTGTTTGTGCTGCGAGATGCTAGGAGGCAAGAAAAATCAATTGGTTCTGCCATGAGCATTCTGGAGAGATATTTGTCAGTAATGCTGAGCAAGGCAGCAGCAGAATCCCAAAGTAGGGATGCACAGAGGAGGGTAGGACACCTGCACAGAACATAGCTGTGCATGTAAGGGTGGCAAATATGGAATGCGTGTTTACAGTAGTATCTGTGTGATGGACAAGCAGGGCAAGGAGCTGGCAGAGGCAGCTGCAGGCAGGGAAGTTCTTTCCTCTGTGGTAGGCAGCAGGAGCATGTGGGTTGTTTAATATACCCTCAAATTCCTGCTATGTGATGCAGATAAGACATCACCCAGATCCCAATCCAGCACCCACTAGCAGCAACAGAGGATTTCAGAGGAGTGTCTGGTGTCTGTTCTGGCCTATTCCTGGAAGCTCTTCTTGCTTGCAGTTCCAGTGGCATTGTGCAGTTGGGGACTTTGCAGTATCTCCTGCCCAAGGATCCCAGCACATGGCTGAACACCTGTGAATGCAAACACCTAAAAATCAGGGGGAAAAATGCACCATAAATCCAAAAGGGATATAAGTCTGTGCAACAATGTGCCTGTGTGTGCATGTGGTGAGAGAAAGAAATGCTTCAATGTGACTGGGGAGAGGATTCACAGATATGAATGAACTCACCATGAAGGCACAAACCCTGAAGAGATCAGAGAGATGAGAGACAGGACACAGGTACAGTGAGGAGGTGTGGGGTGAAAGCAAGAAGGAAATTAAGGCACAGTCTCTGCATTCAGGTTCTAGTGAAACATGTCAGGAGTTTATCTACACCACATCAAAGGGGGTCCCTAAGGGGTCTGGGGAGTTTCCCCCTTGCCAGGAGTGTTTGTGGTGGGAGAGCAGACAGCAGCATGGGCACCAGCAGATGACATGAGCAGATCAAAACCACAAGATAACTTTTGTGGGGGAGGGAGCTTTTTAAGGCAACTTCAGTGGGGAATGAGAGCCCTTCATTCTCTCTCTAGTTCCCCTCAAGGACAAAATTTCTTTCCCGTACATGGCGAGGTACAATTTTTTTCCCTGCCATCAGCAAAACTCTTTCACAGATTAAATATGTTCTAACAGCTCTCCAGGGGATCCTCTTTGTCCAGTTCACAGTGCATAAAATCACAGGAAACAGCCTGCCTTAGGGCTTTCCTCAGCAACTAGAGAAAAGATAAAGCTGCTGGGACACAGGTGTAAATATCCCATCGGTTCTTTTTAGACCTCATCATACTGCGAGGTCTCATCCCTTTTGCCTGCAGCAGGACCAGAGGACGCTCAGCACCAGGGAGAATTAGTGCTACAACTGTCCTGGGTATTGCACCAGAACAGATGCTCCATTTGGCCCAGATCCTTTCATCTTTCAATGTTTTCACAGCCCTTCCCATATGGAACCTAGAGAATATATTGATTTTGATTAACATGTATAGTTAATTTTTCCTGAACAAGATTTTGACCTAGGTTTCACTTTTATAATCCCCATACACCTGTGTGGGGAGGGGCACAGGACTATGGCAGGCACACAGAGGGATAAAGGGCTCCAGGTAGGCAGGCAAATCATGACCAAGTGCTTGATTTTATATTTGAACTTCACTTCTCGTGCTCCCAGTCTCCAATTCCTCACAAGCTCTGCTCTGCACTTATACCCCTGTTACAGTCATCCCCCCTCTCTTCTCACCCATCCTCACTCATACCAGTACATCCAGTGAACTGGAACCCAGCTCCTCCTGCACAGAGGTGAGATCCCAAAACTGGGCTACTGCAGCAACCCCAAGGCTGCTCTGCCCCAATAAGTTCAATGTCATGTCAGTTGCCACCAGCCCTGTACACAGCAACTGGCCAGGAATCCCCAGCCTTGGCTTCCCTCCCACAGCAGCATCTGCCATGCCAGCATCCACAGGGAGACCATCACAGGAGTTGTCCCCCAGCATCTCCTTCCCTGGCTTTCTGGAGCAGCTCAGAGCACCTCCAACCAATTTTGCTGTGTTTAAGTCACTTTCCCAGGACCACTTAGGACACATTGCTTGGTCCAGGTGGCTGGTATCCCTGTGTTGAAGGAATCTTTCCTTTTTTCTGCATTTCTTCCCTTCCCACGGGAACAGGATGCCCTAATGACAAGACACTGTATTGTATCCTTCACTCATATGAACATTACTGGTTACAATTACTGTTTAGGGAAATTTTATAAACACATACAACAGGTTTAAGCTTTCTTTTTATTTATTTTAATTAAGTACTTGTGGATAACAAAATGCCAAACTTCTCAAAGAACAGCAGTAAATCTGAAGATCTAAACAAGGTCAAGGAATCATAATCTTTTTCCTTGGAAAGTCTATATTTGCAAACTCATACAGGATGGGAAGTTTGCTGAATTTCCCCAAGAGACCTCAATGACCCACTATTACCTCTGCATTACACTGATGCAAGGCAGGGAGGATTTACTTGCACCATCCTTTTCTACAGCTTTTTTGGATACTCTGCAGCAGAATGATTTCAGCAAATAGCATGGCAGTGTTTTAAGAGGCCGGACTCTGCCAGCCAAGTAGTGACCAAACCAACCACTGCCCTCTGCTGAACACAGCCCAGAATCCCCACGGAGCTCCCAGTGGTCCAGAAAATTATGTTCAAATCCTATTTTGCTGTCAGGATGGAAAAGCTCAAACTATTCCCTTAGATCATGAATCTTCCCTTCAGGTCAGCTGCCAAAATCCTGTTTCATGGTTTACATGTTGTATTCCTGCTGCAGTGATGCATCTTTACAGCTCATTTAAGTTTCTCCTTCAACCTCAGAATATTAATCACTCTATTAACTAATGTAGTTTTCCCTCACTACAAGAGCTCAAGGAGCCCTGGGTGTTTCCTCACACACACCTTGGTGTGCTGGATCCAACAGAAATCCCTGGTAGGGTCTCCAGCTCACTGCTGACAACAGACAGCATTTTTTGTTCATGGGCCTGGACAGTAGCACTGGGGAGACTGTACCCCAAATTCTGTGCTCAGTTTTGGGCCCCTCATGACATGAAAGACATTGAGGTGCTGGAGCAAGTCCAAAGAAGGGCAGTGGGGCTGAGGAAGAGGCTGGAGCACAAGTCCTGTGAGGCATAGCTATGAGAGCTGTGGGGCTCAGCCTGGAGAAAAGGAGGTTCAGAGGGGACCTTATCGCTCTCTCTCCCTGACAGAAGGTTGTAGCCAGGTAGGGGTCAATATCTTCTGAACAAGAAGAAATAGACTTAAATTGTGCCAGCATAGTTTTAGGTTGGCTATTAGGAAAAAGGTCTTCATGAAAAGGATAGTCAAGCATTGGAACAAACTGCCCAGGTAAGTGAAGTATTCACAAACTTGAAGGCATTTAAAATATATGTAAAAGTGGCACTTAGGTACATGGTTTAATGGGGGACTTGGCAGTGCTGGGTTGCTGGTTGAACTTAATGATCTTAAAGCCTAAATGATTCTGTGATTCTGTGGTTTCTTGTCCTCTTCAGAGCTTGTTGTATACCTGTCCCCAAATACCCAAGGGTCAGTCACCACTACCCCAGGGCAGTCCCTGCTTCAGGACCTCTGGCATGGCTGGAAATGGTCGCCAGAACAGCATTTAGGTGAAGACAGAAGGTGGGGAGGCCCTGGCATAGATTGCCCAGTGAATATGTGGCTGCCCCATCTTTGGAAGTGTTCCAGGCCAGGCTGGACAGGGTTTGGGGCATCCTGGTGTTGGACAAAGCATCTTTCGGATGCAGCAGTGGGAGGGGGTTGATGCTCAGCCTTGTCACGGAGGGGGCAGCGGCAGGGGCATATTCCCCCTGGGACCCCTCAGCAGGTCCCCCACATGGGCTGGGCCGTGCCCGCTGCTCGTTCTCCTCCGCCCCAGCCCCAGCCGGAGCTCGGCGCCGGTTCCCGGGGCCTGGCCGGGCCGAGCGGAGCGGAGCGGGACGGGCAGCGCGGCCGCCGCCAGATGGCGCTGAGGGAGAGGCCGAGGCGGGAGAGCAGCGGCCTCCTCAGGGACGGGACCGCGGCCCCTCCAGGGCGGGCTCAGACCTCGTCCTCCAGAGACAGGATCTCCTTTGTCCTGTCCCCTCTCTAGAAGGACTCTCGGCCCCTTGATGCGGCGCACAGGGTCCGCTCAGTGACCGGATCCTCAGTCCCTCAGTGGTGGGGCTCAGACCTCGTCCCCTCAGTGAGCGGACGCCGATCCCCTCCGTGGCAGGACTCCCCTTCTCTGCAGTAGGGGCTCTGACTACTCTGAGTTCTGCCTTCTCTATGGCAGAACCCTCACTGTGTCCCTTGACCGCGGGGGCTCAGATCATGTCCCCTCAGAGACAGGATACCCCTGCTCTGCAGTGGGGCTCAAGACATACATGAGGCAGGACCCCTGTGGTGAGGCTCAGACCTTGAGCCCTCAAAGCCAGAACCTGCAGACCCTCCATGGAGTGTTCAGGCTGTGTCCCCTAAGAGGCAGGAGCACCTTGCCCTGTGGTGGAGCTCAGACCACATCTCCTTGGGGCAGGACTTCTGCTCCATCCCTTGGTGGACCCTACCAGGGATTTCTGTTGGATCCAGCACACCAAGGTGTGCGTGAGGAAACACCTCTTCCCCCAAGAGGCAGGGCCCCAACTCTGTCCCCTTGATGACCAGACCCAGGGTCTAGGGCTCTCTGGACACTCCTCCAGCTGCCTGCAGTCAGAAGCAGGACCCAGAGCAGATATTGATAGCTGTGGCCAAAGCAAAAACCACTGCGACCATGGCCATAGTAAGAAGCACAGGTTAAGCAATAGAGGGAGTCCACAGATGTGCTGGGCAACTCTGCTTCCCTCAGCCTGTGGCACAGGAAAGAGGACATTCTCCTCTCTTTGCCCACCCCCACACATAATATAGCTGAGCTGAGGCCCCATCGCTCAGCTGCTCTGGGCATTGAACAGCCTACACGCTCCCAAAACCAGCAGCAGTCAAGCATGGGACATGGTCAGGGCTGGGAATTGGCTTTGGGCATGGTCACAGCTGGGAGTTGGCTTTGGGTGATGCTGTGTAGGGGTAGCTTCTCTAGCCAAGCACTGGAAGGGATGTCAGCCTGCTACAGGCCCTTCTGTATGGGTGGTGCTGGCAACTTTACAAGAAGGGTTCCCCTGTTCTTGCCTTCGCAAATGCTTGTGTAAATGCCATGGGATAGCCCTGCGATAGCCTTTCCCACTACAAAACCTTTCTCTGTATTTGATGAAGTCCTGGTTTGGTCTAAATGACCCCTTTCATCCTGTAGCCACATGAGGAGGTCATTATCTATGTCTTGACTTGTTTGCTGAGCCATCTTCAGTGTCCCAGAAACACCTGGCTAGACCTGCTGTCATGGTCTGGAACGCATCCACTCCAGGACAACTGGTCCAAGCCCAGGCCTCCAAGAGAACTGTGGTTATCCAGCATGGATGCACTGCTGGATCCATGGCTGAGAAATGCTCTGGGTCAGTCACATCACTGGAACATGTATGGGAATATTTTTTCATCTCCAATACAAACCTGCACAGTTACGCACTGCACTAGACTCTGACAGTTTCCTGTCTGAAACTGTTTCATTTGTCATCTTCCTGAGCTGCTAGTAAATCAGAGGGGGAAAAGACTTATCCCTTCCACCCTCAAACACAAAGTGATCCTGGTTAGGCAATGCTTGCATCCCAAAGGAATTTCCTTTGGGTTACCAAGTCACTACAGAAGGAAAAGGTTCTGATGGAAATAAGTCACCACACACCAGTCCTGGGAACCACTTACTTTGGAGCACAGAGCTCCAAAATAAATCACCATGGTCACCTTATGCATTGTCCCCAGGCAGTAACTGCATGTCTGAAAAAGCTCCCAAAAGGGTCTTGCTCAACTATAGCCCTTCATGGGCATCTCCAGCAGTTCACAGTCAAGAAAAGACTTGAAATGTAAAGGACTTAAAAGCCCCCAAGTACAATGTGCCATTGCAAAAAGGCAAGTATGTTGCCAAGGTCATGGATCCATGTCAAATGATGTCACCCACCCTTTTCATTACAGAGAAGGACCCAGCCCAGTTCCTCTCTGACATTAGGTCTGACTCTGGAACAATTTTTGGGTGTGAGAATGATCTGGGCACTCAAAATATTTCTTTCTTCTTCTAAAAGCACAAGTGGAGTGCTCAACCTTGCCTCAAGCTAACTTTGATGTGGGTCCATCCAATGCTAACTGTTAAAGGAGAGGAAAAAAATCCCAGGAACAAACTGAACCTGAAGCAAAGTTCTGCATTCCTCCTGGCAGCAACCCTGAAACATGGGAATAATTAAACCCAGTCAAAACGGCACGTAACAAACTGAGAACAGCTATTATCATCTCCTTCCAACGCCTTCTTCAGAATATTGATTAATTCCACACCCTCACTCCCTGTGCAGTCCTTTCCTCAACTTTACCTTTTGCACACTGAAAGAGCCTTGATACCTTTCTTTGGAAAGGTTTCCTAAAAAGTCTCAGAGGCTTAGAAACACTGTTCTCCTTCCTAAGCTGAAGATGTCCATGTCCAATTTTTTCCCCACTTGATCCTTCACTAGTTCTACATTTTAACATAAATACTTCTTTCACCACAGTATATTTAATATAAATACTTCTTTTTCACCCAGACTTCTTTTCCTTTGCTTACAAACAGCATCTTTCTGTTTTGATTGACTAAGTGATTTGGATGCTTGTAACAAAAAATACATCTTGCTTTCCCTGATTCAAGCATAGTCTGAATTTCCTGAGACTGTGCTGCACTCTGTGGACCTGCTTGTAACTCTCAGAGATGAATTCCTCCTTGTCTTTCCTCAGGAGCGGAAACTTCTATGGTTCAAAATGCCTCAAGGGAGACAATATTTCCCTTATCCCACTTCTGTCCCTCATTGCACATAGCTGTCCTATGGACAGCTTTACTTGCTGCAAAGCCACGAGGCATCCATATGCTGGGAACATTTTTTGACGTTCCTTTCCTAATCCATTTGAACCCCTTACAATTTGACAGGTCAGGCAGACCTAACAGGTTTTTCTCCCAGCTGGCAGAGCAGAACAGAAGAGCTCATCCCCTTAAAGTAGGACCAAAAGGACTAGGAGGCCACAACAGCCTCCAGCCCTGTGAAATGCATGATTTGGTGAGGTGCTCAGGGAGACAATCACCAGTAATCCCGGAGCCTTTCCCTCTAATTCACACTCACGAGGACAGGGCATGTAACCTGCCTGTGACTCATCTCGTTCTCAGGCAAAGTGCCATAAAGGAAGAACACTCAAAATGGTTCAGGACAACGCTAGGCTGCTTCACTCCAAGTAAAACAGGAGAAGGAGAGGCAGCTGCAGAGTTGTTTCCAAACAGATCCACAGTGAAATGGTGACACAGCAATTCACACAAGTCCAAAACAGCACAGATCTGACATAAGTAGCCTCTTTTACAACCCAGCATAAGGAGGGGGGCAGCTCACCTGGCTGGGGATTTGATCTGTTTCTGAGTGACAAGTCAATGCAGAAAAACGTGGTGATGCATCAGGCAGAAAGAATTGTGTGCAGCAGCCAAGCAGCTCCAATACCTGTCCCTTCCCCTCTTTTCTGCAGAGTTGTGTCCCATGGGTCAAAACAGGCTGTTATTTCAGATGCAGAGGAATCCTCAGCCTTGCAGATGAAATAGACTCCATGGAGGAAGTGCAGTGAGTGGCTACATCTGGCTAAATATCCATGTGGAGAAATGGTATCATTACCACCTCAGGACTGCTGTCAGAGCTCTGAGGTCTCCTATACCCTCTACCCTAAAACATTAACCTACCCTGGTAGATAGTATGGTTTTCTCAGTATACTGGCATCTTGCTTAGGCCACATTAAGTTTCTATGTCTGCACTGTGAGAACTAAAGTAACTTTATTTCTAAGCAGTTTCATTCACTTTGCCCTGGTTTAATGCACACTGTTTCAATTCACCCCTTGGGTAGTCAATTTAAAATGCAAAGATGTCTCTGCAGAGACGAGCTCCCACCTAACTGCTGTGTGCTGCTGCCTCTGCACATATCACAGGTTTCTTTCTCTGCACTGCAGTTTAGCCTGGTTCTGGAAGTGGAAGCTCTGGAAATTCCAGCAGGAAGGACTAACCTGGCTAGTATTTTGTAGGGTGCTATCTACATCCTAGCTGAGACAATTTCAACATAAATGTTGACTGTCTGCATTTGCTCACACAAGACCCACCTAATCCTCTTCCCACTCACATCCATCTGGTCAGCTGAGCCCAACCCTTCAGATCTGAATTGATACCAAAGCTGTAGTGTAAGAAGGCAGAGAGACATGGGGAGAAGGATAAATACAGCTACAACCATCCAGGGAGAGGAGCTGGCATAAGCCAGCTGGAGCAGAATGAATGGGGCAGGGGTGTTTGGTACAGCAGGTGTCCCTCTTAGACTGTGGGGTTGCTGTTAAGTCTGAGGCCATGGTGGTTGAAGGGAAGAGGAGAGTGCTATCAGCTCAGGGAGCAATAGATGGAGTGCTCTGGTCAGACTCACTCAAAACTCCGAGTACATCTTTTGCATGTAGGGAAATGTAGTGGGAGAGGCTCCTCCTTCCAACCCTGAGGAGACAACACCCAAGTCAGCCTCATCAGTAGAGGGTGGTCCCAGCCAAAGACAAGGAATAAGAAAAAGCATTAGTGACTTTCATGAAGAGGCCCTGCTGCATCCCAAATAATCTTCCTTGCTGAGAGTACAGGAGCCAGCAAAGCTGGAATCACAGAATCATAGAATATCCTAAGTTGTCTTTGTGTAATTCCCTTTGGTCCTCTAACTGGTCACCAGAAGAAAGACACTGGTGTTGTCCCTCCACTTCCCCTTTTGAGAAAGTTGTAGTTTGTCATAAGGACTATCCTCAGTCTCCTCTTCTCCAAGCTGAAATAAGCCAAGTGACTAGTCCTAGTAGGACTTCCCCTACAGACACTTCACCATCCTTCGGATGTTCTCTAACAGCTCAATATCTTTCTTGAATTGTGGTGCCCAAAAAAAAGTGTACACAATAGTCAAGGTGAGGCCGCCCCAGTGCAGAGCAGAGTAGAACAATCCCCTCCCTTGCGCAGCTGGTGATGCTGTACCTGATAGCCCCAGGACAGGGCTGACCCTCTTGGCTGCCAGGGTGCTGCTGACTCACATTCAACGTCCCATTGACCAGGACCCACAGGTCCCTTTCTGCAGCACTGATCCCAGGCTGTCTATACACCCAAGGTTCTCCCATCCTATGTGCAGAACCCATCACTTCCCATTGCTGAACTTCGTATGGTTGGTGTTTGTCCAGCCCTCTATTTCATCAAAATCTCTCTGCCTTTGAGGGAATCAACAGCTCCTCCCAGTTTAGTTACAAGGGTCATTCCTCTTGCTCTTCTTGAATACTGGGACAACATTTGCAGGCATCCAGCTTGTGTTGCATGTAGATCCTACCAAGACAGAGAACATGATGGATGTCTTCAGGAGGGCTATTAAGCATGCAGAGGGAAGCTCACAGTGAGATGAAATGAGGTACTGTATATTTAAAAGTGTAAATTATGCCTCTGTACATCATATTTCCCACAGATTGGAAACTGAATTCTCAGGAATGTCCAAGCTGATCTGTATCTCCATAAAAGCTTAGTCTTCATTAATCCAAGGACATGCATCATTTGAAGGAAGCCTTTGTGCACTCCAGATACAAACTTCTCCAAAATGACCCCCAGCTAAGGCAAACTCCAATACTTCACCCTTCTGCTGCAGTACAAGCAGCCACAGTGTTTCAGCTGACATTCTGGTTCTGGGAGAAGGTTCAAGTCTGCCCAGGGTTATAACCAATAAGTGAAATTAGCAGTGGCTTCATCTCAGTTAACCTCAAATTGCCTCTGTCTACACAGACATGCCTTGAAGCAATTGAACTCAAGCTTTCCCTTGGCACTGGATCAAGCACCATGGATTTGCATTTGAGTTTTAGCTCATACTTCACATAACATTTATGCAGACAATAGGCATATATGAGCACTTACCATCAGCTTCCCTTACTTCTTCCTATTTTCACAGCAAATTGGCAAGGAGTGTTTCTGACATGCTTTTAAAGCCCAAATGGTCAAAATAAATAGGTGTGGTATTTATAGTCTACTAAGGCTATAGGAATAAAAATAAGAGCCTGCTACTGAGCTCTACTGAGCCTGCTACTGAGTAAAGCTCAGATTCAACCTGCATTAAAGCATGACCTTTAGAGGTCCCTTCTGATCCAAACTATTCTATGATTTTATGCAAGCCCCTCCACACACAGCACAAGACTTTACTGTGCACAGATTGTACTCACATATGACACATGGTTACTACAGGTGAAGAATTAGAATGCTTGCAAATTGTTCCCTTCAACCCCATCATTCCCAGCATTCTATGGCACAGAGGTCACTGGGACTGCCTCCAGAGATAGAGTCTCACCCACTGAGTCCCACTGCCTTCCCCACAGAGAGACACAGGCAGTTGGAAAAGTCGTGGTGCTCTGGAGAGCCTGGGAGTTTGGTTCCTTGCAACCAGGTGCAGGAGCTGGTGATGCAGTTTGTTCATAGCAATGCCAACAACTCTTCATTCTTGCAAAATAAAGCTATGCGTGTATCATGGCCACATCTCTATGGCTGCCCTAAAACTGGCAGCAATACCTTGCGCAGATGTAAGAAAGTAGAGAAAATTACTTGATGCAGACAAGAACAGAGTCACGCCCTGTGCTTTCCCAGATCTCCAGGATGTTGTTCAGCACAACACCCTGTTCTTCACCACACCAAGCTCTGCAGAAGAACATCCTTGCTATCACCAGTGACATGCTACAAAACTCCAGCAAGTGACAAGGCTCTTTGGGATCTGGCTAAAGAAATTCAGACACAGGCCAGAAGTGGAAGGTAGCCTACATGGAAAGCAAGTTCTGCTGAGAGACACCAGCCTTCATTCTCCTCTTTTGGGGATAACACCCACTCAGCAAATTTGAGCAGTCCATAAAAGTGATGCAAACTGAATGATAGCTGGAGGAGGTGGCAGAAATCTGTCTCAGAGGTGAGCACAGACTGAGCTACAGCAGATGTCTGTTTAGACACCAGTTAGACACCAAAATCCTCTTTTGCCTCTTTCCTTACAAAACCACAGTCAGATAAACATCAAGATCTTTTGATGTTCCCGAAATATTGTGGGGTCTTGGCAAAAGACACAGTGAGACGTCTGGGACTTGTTTACCTGGTGCATGCATGTGGTATTTCTCAGATCAAAAGGAGAGGCTAGGCCTTTTTTATTCAAGTGCACAAGGTCTGAAACCCCCAGACCCCTTCACTTCTGTTTATTTAGCACTTCCTTTGTGCTGTTTTTTCATTTCCATCTGAAAACCTTCACTTTTGGATTCAGGTGCTGTGATGTGAATCAGATGTTGTCAAGGAATAAAAATCTGTCTTCTTAAAATGACAATGTATCCCTTGCTTTTAAAACAAGAATCACTGGCATTGATATATTTCACAGTTACATTACTGCCTGCTGATCCCATTCCTCTTCAAACTGTCCCCTTTCCCATTGTCCTTCTGGACACATGAACACTTGCAGATTATAATTCTGCTTTCCTATCTTTTGATAAATCCTCCCAGAATCAACCAGGTAGCCACATGCATCATTGCAAGGAATGTTTTCTACCTCTTCTTTCCTTTCAAACCATTATGCCCTGGAAAAATATCTATATCCATCACTGCTGATAAATTTCAGACCATCTTTCTCAGTTCTCTCTAGAGACTGCAGGTTCTCACCAGCCCTTAGCCTGCCCTATGTCTCCACAGCCATGAGTGGCACCTCCTGTTGTTTCAAAGATGCTTTTACAGCAGAGGCAAAACAGGAAGAAGGAAGATGCTCACAGAAACTTCCAGAGACTTCTTTCCCTAACAGCTTCCAAGCCCTTAGGATCAAGCAGAAGCACTGGAAGACACCTGTGCCTCCAAGCCCTTCAGAAACCCTGTGGAACATCTCTGGTTGAGCATTCTCACCACACCATGGGCACTGAGGGGCTGAATGGACATACTGCTCCTCTAGCAGACATAAAGCACATGTTGCACAGCTCCAGATCTTTTTGCCTTGGCCTTTTTATAAGAAAGGATGTCAGTGTCAGGCACTGCTCACTCAGCTGCACTGCTCTGCACAGGGAAGGTGCTGGATCAGAGGCTGCTTGTTTTTCCCCTCCTAACCCCTGGTACTACACCTCATGGAAACTTCATCCCAGACTCTGAGCTGTTACAAATGGCTATAGCACCATCAAAGGTGTCTAAGCTGCTGTAAATCAGGAAGGATCTGGATTCTTTGCCTCTGGTGCATCCCTGCATGTGTCGTGACTTTATAAGCAATAACTAAGAATAACATTTAGCCTCCCAGCCTGAGTGCTGTGCAGAATATCAAAGTAATTCACCAAGAGTGCCACAACATGACTTTCTTCTGTCCTTCACAATCATAAAAATGTCCTCGTCTCCCACATCCAGGGAAACAGTGAAGTCACTTATCCCCTAAATTATACAGAAATCAACAGAAGCAGCAGAGTCCTTGTTTTACCTGATGTTCCACTTGAGAAGGAGCAGCGTGAGAGGCTCTGTCATGGCAACTGCTCGTCCCTTGCAGACGAGCTGTCTCCAGGCCTCTCCGATTACATCTTTGCCGTTATAATTCACATCCTGCACTTATTAGTGATAAGGTCAATGGGAGCAATTACAATGGGAGCCGCTGAAAACTCTGTTGTTGCACATGCTCCCAACGACACTCACTGTGCTACAGAAACCAAAAATAACTTCCTGGTCTCCCAGAGCGGCATGGAAAATATTTCCCTGTATTTTCTAGGTTATGGATAACTTCCCTTCTTTAGGTTTGCAGCGGCTATTTCTCCAGGAGAGCCAAATACAAATCTCCCTTGGGGCATGTATAGTTTTCTTCTGCTTTCACCCTGGAGATCTCAGTGTCCTCCTTATGAGGGCAAGAAGTCACTCTCCCTCACTTCTCTGACTCCTATTTATATGTACACAGCTTTAGCTCAGTATTTTTCCCTTTCTTTTTTCCAGCATCCTCAGAGTTATCCTCTTATTTAAGGCTTTTAATACTTGTATGAAGGTGTGAGCTCTCAGTGCACACCCATGGCAGAGAGCAGTGATATCACTTGTGTCCTCTATTGTTCCTCTAAATGAAACACGTTAAACCCCTGAAAGTCCCAGAGGCTCCTTTTTACTTCCCTTGTAAAGAGAAGGAAGTGTTCCAGGAGCTGCATTTCTTCCCTAAGAGAAAACACATCTGCACTGCCTAGACAGCATAACAGCAATGGACCAGAAAATTACTTCCACTCAAGAGATCTAAATTTTCTGCTTCTTCCTACCACTTTCCTATTTCTTCCCATGCTGTCTGTCAGTCCCTTCACCTGGTTTTGACTCTAAGTAGCAAATGCAGAGACTGCCTCTCTGCACTGGCTTAAAAGCTCATGAATTACTTTTGATAGTCTATAAATGTTACTTGTTTTTGACAAACAGTTGTAAATTACAGAGCCACAGTGAATATTAGAGGAGTCAGGAATGGGATATGAGAATCCAGCTGGGTTGAAAGTGAGAAAAAGGTGTATCCAGGGGCCTTTGTGAAGGTCAGGTCCTGCAGATAAGACACTGTGTCATAAAAGCCATTAGCACAAATTGTTTTTCTAGGAAGAATCCGAGTCCCTTTTCCCCATGTGTTTGAAAATACAACTCACACACACATGGCGTGACCCTAGAACTGCCATTGCAGTGACACCAGAAAACCTTAGAGGCCAGCAAGGCCCTGCTGTACTGTCCTATGGAGATGAGGTGAATCCGTGATCAAATTAGGATAAACTGGCAGGGCAGAGAGGGCAGAGCAGGCACAAGGCAGTGCTGGGTAGGGGAAGAAGGGATTCAAAGCCCCTACACTCTAAATCTATTATTGCACTAGCCACAGAGAAAGATTCCTTTGCTGGGACTGATCTGTCTGGCTGATTCCAGACTCCCAAAAAAGCACATGAACTTCTGTGGTTTGAAGTATGCTAAAGGCTGTGATTTTCCCTGATCCAGATGCAAAAAACACCAGCTTTCTTGACAGCTACAGTTATGGTAATGACTCTTTGTCCGAGCAAACATTTGTGTCTCATCTAACACATGGGGCAGCACAAAAAGGGACCAAGTTATTCTATAAAGAAACCTGATGGTCAGGCCCAGGCAAGGAAGGTTTTAAGCTGGTCTGTGTTGGTCTGCAGTCTCCAGAACACTATTAAATGTATGAGGATGTGCAAGGCCTGGAACAGGGATCCCATGCCCTTTCCTGACCTCACATGCTGCATCCAGTTAAGATACCGAGCATCACCCTGTGTAAGCAGCCAGATGCTCAGGAAGAAAGCCTGGATTATGTGGGAAGGGTTGAATCCTGCAGGAGTAGGATCTCCTCTGAAAGGTAAAATTCCCAGCAATCACTCAGATCCCCTCCAAGCCTATGGCCTCTCACCTTCTTCTTCTTGCTCACCTGAAACCAAGATCCCTAAACTTGGACTCTACTCTCCACTTCCTTGACCCTGTTCTCCCTGATTCCTCGTCCTTTTCAAGAGCAGACTTCCCTCCATCCATCCTATAAACCTAATCAGTCTTCTTTTTCTTTCATGCCTTCTACATCTTCCATGGTCCAAGCCTTGGGTATTTTAGAACCAGTCCATCCTAACACAGGGAACAATTTGGTTTACTCCTGTGTCTTATGGGATCAGATGTGACAGCAGTGAACACAACAGAAAAGCTCTTCACTGGAGGAAATACTGGGAGACTGAAGATCAAATCTGATGACTGGGAACCATTTCAAGTGTTAATCATTCTTTGTTGTTCTTTATCCAAGTTGAAGCTAAATCTTAATCTCCTTAATCCCACTATTTCCATGTGAAAGGTCTGTAGGCAATGTGGGAGATAAACTCATTTATTTCTCTTAGAAATTATGTCAAGGATTGGAAGATATGCATAGGCAGGAATTTTTAGGTACAGTCCCCCAGGGTGTGAGAGCTGTGTTCTTTTTTCAAACCTGATTAATTCTGCATCAGTTGGGCACATTACAGACACCATTTTCCTGAAGTCTACAGTGTATTCCCTGGGCCACAGCTGCTGCTTCTGCCACTACTTGCTATTTGTGGAGTGATTGCATCTGACATATAGCAATGGGGAGACATTTCAGGAATGACTCAGAGGCAAAGGCAATTTCACATCCAATTTTATGTCCAAGGACAGCTCTTCACTGGTTACAGAAATATGAATGGATGAGGCTTACTCCCACTGCAGCACCCTCTTGGGTTCTTGTCACATCCTAAGCCATGGGTATCCATCACTCTTCAGCATTTCTCTGCTCCAGGCACCAGGGGCAATGACTATCAAGCCCTCGGCACATTTCTTGGGTTTCTCCCAGGCTGGTGACAGTGTACTGGGTTTGGATGTACCTATTTATCCCTGAAGGACCTGCCAATGATTGATCTCTCCAACCTGAACTACCTTTGCAAGTTACCAGGATTTACTAACTGGCTTTTCTTTCCCAGTCTGGGTGTCCTGAGACATTGCACATAGCTGTGCTGGGATCTTGCTCATTTGATCATCTAGTGGCCATCTACACCTGCCATTTTTGCAGCCCTCTGCTGTTTGTCCGTGCTTGTGCTCCTACACCAATTTTCATCCAATTTCCATTATTTCCAATCCCAGCATTTCTATTATAATTCCCCAACACACACAAAATCCCTTCTCCCTCTGACACCTTCAAGATGGGATAAGATGCTGCCACACAGGAATCTGCCCACACAGACCTCATCATCTGAGACATTTCAAACACAGTCCCAAGTTCCTGTGGGAAATACTGCACAATCAACAAATTCAGGCTCATGCTCTTCAAATCCCTTTGCTAGAAACAACTTTAAACTTTTAACCACTCTGGTGTAATCAGCCAAGAAACACCCTAAGCCAAGGTCTACATGTTCATACCGAATTGTCCCTAAGGGAACATTTATCTTTGGTGCCAGAGATTGGTGTGACTTTATCCCAGAGAGGGCTAAGACAATAGTAACCCTGCCTTCCTCCCTTCCAGCACCATACCACAGAGCAGGAGCTCTCTCTGCCCCATCCTGGGGAGGTCTGTAACATGCTTCATGTCCAGCAGTTTCACAGCACATGGCACTGCTGGGCAATTTGTGGAGTGGGAGCATGGTTAAGGGCATCCTTATGCTGTAGTGATGAATTATCCCTAGTGAGCAACCGGCCTGGCAGTACTAAGTGCTCAAGTTCCATCAGGGCAATGAGAATTGAGGCAATTTCCCTCCACATCCAGTCCTTTCTGCAGCACTGTGGAAAGCCCAGGAAACTCAGGAAACTAAGCAGCAAGCGGCAGATGTCAGTAGTGCAGCTTGCAAGCTGCAACATTGGTGAGCTTCAGATACAATCCCAGAGCTGGCATAACCCCCAAACAATTTAAAATTTATATGCAGTGCTCAGTTTCCAAAGCACCCACAATATGAATTACTGGTGGCAGAACATCAGTCAGGGTGGGATATGGCCACAGTAGTGACTGTCCTGCACCTGCAGGACCCACCTGCTAATGGGAACCGAGAGAAACCTTGTCCCCCACTGTGAGTAATGTTGCCACTGTTACCACATCCTTGCTACCCCTGCACATTGATCATTGAATCACAGAATCATTTAGGTTGAATATTACATCTGTGATCATTTACAGGCATTAACCCAGCACTGCCAAGTCCATCACTAAACCATGTCCCTAAGTGCCACATCTACACATCTTTTAAATACTTCCAGGTATGATGACTCCACGACTTCTAGGGGCAGCCTGTTCTGATGCCTGACCACCCTGGTCAGACCACATTGTTCAAAACCCCATCCAGCCTGGCCTTGAACACTTCCAGGAATGGGGCAGCCACAGCTTCTCTGGGTGACCTGTGCCATGGCCTCACCACCCTCACAGCAAAGAATGTCTACCTAAGATATAATCTTTCATCTTAAAGCCATTCCCTCTTGTCCTATCACTGAGTCCCTCTCCAGCTCTCTTGTAGCCCCTTTGGGTAGTGGCAGGCTGCTGTAAGGTCAACCTGCAGCCTTCTGCAGCCTGAAAAACCACAACTCTCTCAGCCTGTCTTCATATGAGAGGTACTCCAGTCCTCTGAGCATCTTCATGGCCTCCTTTGGACTCACCGCAAGAGGTCCATATATTTCTAATGTTGCAGACACCAGGGGTGGATGCAGCACTCCAGGTGGAGTGTCACCAGAGCAGAGCACAGGACAGAATCCCCTCCCTCACCTGCTGCCCTCACTGCTTTTGTAGCTGCCTAGGACACAATTGGATTTCTGGGCTGCCAGTGCACACTAACAGCTCATATCCAGCCTCTCATCCACCAGCACTACCACCAAGGCTGCTCTCAATCCATCCTATGCCCAGCTTGTATTTGTGTTTGGGAATGCCCCAATGGATGTGCAGAACTGCACACTTGGCCTTGTTGAACTTCATGAATTCTCACAGTAATGGTAATTAACAGTAGATATTAACACCTGATTTTACTCCCATTGTTATTAATATTAATGATAGCAATTGTTGTTATTCCTCTGTCAATTAGAAGAATAATAGAGTTATTGCAGATATTATATGCTGTTGTCATTGACCTCTAACCCTGAAGCACCTCAGAGTGCTCATCATGGGTGAGGACACCCTGTTCCAGGCTTTCTCTGAGCCAGCCATGGTGGCCTGAGCCTCAAAGCACAAGCCAAGAGGCTGCTTGGGGAGATACAGGAGGGAGGTGAAGAAGTGGGGATGTGAGACATGTCAGCACCCTGGCATGGTGAAAGGGTGCAAGTCGAGGAGTCAAGAGATCCAGAAGCATTCCCCATCTCCATCACAACCTTCCTGCATGACTTCCAAGGAGGTATTTGGAAAGCCACTGGAGACAGGAGGCAGATGCAGCTTACAATACTTAATTGCAGGTGTCTCCTTGTGTGTTAATGCCTGGTCTCACATTACAGCCACCAAGGAGCTCATCAGCACTGTCAGCACAGACTAATTAGCAATTTAACAGAGTGAATATACAGCTAACCCATTTGCCTAAACATAAGCACCACATGTTATTTGAGATGCTTGAATGTATCTCTGACTGAAACCTGCTGAATCTCTTCATGGTGCAGCTCCCCACCAGGTACATGGAGATACTGCAGCTCGCTCCTCTATGGCTGAGTGTTCTGACATCCCACTCCCCATGATAAGAGGACCACAGAGCTCTGTGCTCAGCTGAGACACATCAGTTATATTAGTAACAACACAAGAGTCTTGCTTTGTGGCAAGGCCACAGTGCTCAGCACCTGATTAACTCAGTTTTGGGCTTCTATATGAATCTCACATCTGCATGGAAATCTCAAGATGAGCCAAACACTACATCTATATTTTGAATATATTTATATATTTCAACCCATCCTGGAAGCTTATAACATCTGTGAATGAGAAGAAAAGCCCAGCTACATATGCTGACCACATCATTAACAGTGTTTCACTGTTCCAGTCAGGAACCTTGCAGAAACCAGCATTGGTCCTGCTGGCCACCCTCTGCTCCCCAGGAGTGACACATGACAAACGAGATTCCTTGTCCTTCCCCCAGGTGTGCCACAGGTTGTACTAGAGACCTTCCCATGTCCACTCCAACCTGAATTATCCTGCAATCACAGACTCCTGCAACAAAGCATGGATGCACAATGTGGATGTTGTGCCCACCAGTGTGGCCTCATGACAGGAAGGGTTCTTTAAAGGGCAGCTCTTTGTTGATTCTGGAATAACATCAGTTGTGCTATTTGTCCTTCTCTCATATTTCCTCTGTGCCAGGAGGCCTGGGGGGTTCTGCCTTGACAGCAGACCTCAGGTTACCCTGGACAGACCTGGCTGTGGAAAACCTGCCAAGGCAGCGTGGCTGGGGCACACCTCTGCCTCCATCCAGCTCTGAGCAAAAGCACAGAAGGGCCAGAGTGTTGTTTTTGGCCCCCCTCCAGCAGGTCATTGACCTTCCTGCTTCTGAACAGGGGTTTTGGCAACAAGACCCATGATCAGTATTTATTTGTGAGTCAGACAGATAAATAGCGGTTAACCCATATCCAGAAAGGGGCAACAGAACTGGACAAGGGTGTGGAGCATAAGTCTGGTGAGGAAAAGCTGAGGGAGCTGGTAGGGCTCAGCCTGGAGAAAATGAGCTTCAGAGATGATCTTCTTGGTCTCTACAACTCACTAAAAGGAGGATGTAGCTGGGTGGGAGTGGGTCTCTTGTCCCAAGTAACATATGACAGGACAAGAGGAAATGGCCTCAAGATGCACTAGGGCAGATTTCAGTTGGACAACATGCAAAATTTCTTCAGAATGGGTAGTCAGGCATTGGAACAGGCCACTCAGAGAAGTGGTGGAGTCACCATCCCTGAAGGGATTCAAAGGACATGTAGATGTGGCACTTGGGGAGATGATTTAGTGGTGGAGTTGGCAGTGCTGGGTTAATGGTTGGACTCAATGATTTTAGAGGTCTTTTCCAACCTACATGACTCTATTGATTCCATTTCAGCTGCTTTCCTGTGTGCTTCTTTAAACTGGTGACTTTGAGCCTTGGGCTATGGCTACACAACCAGCCTGGATCCCCATCCCAGGAATTAACATTGGTGATAGTTGTTGGATGGAGCTTGTTATTTCCTCCTCCTGGCCCAGGGCTATGGGAAGGACTCCTTGTTACTCAGCACCCTGTTTAATCATTTACAGCAGGGCAAAGGTGGCCCAGGCACAGTGTCCTGGTGCTCTCAGTGCCTGGGGAGGTGTCACACTGCAGGGCCTCCCAGCCTGCCCATCCTGCTCCTGCAACCCCACACAAGGCTGACCCAGGGACTCCTCCCCTGCTGTGGCAGAGCTCTCTGGGAATGCTGAGTTATTTCAAAGGGGTTTCAAAACACTGTTTACTCCACATCCAGCCACAGATCTCCCAGGTAATGCCATTCTTTTGCTTCACACTATGTGCCTACTTGACCCACACCCAGTTCTTTGCCCTCCCCACCCAAGGAGAAAATTCCTTCCCACCCACTGCAAGATTCCCTTTCACACCCAGGGAGCCTGGCCATTCCTGGTGACACAATTTCTGTCCACAATGTTGACACTCTCTCTGAGGCCTAAAATGTGCCGGTGGGCATCCCAGTACCTCCCTTGGGGTCAGGAGCACCTCTGCAGTTGCCTTCCCCACTGCCATGCATTGGGAGTATTCACATTCCTGGTGGGTGAGCACCTTGCTCGAGGATCTCTGTACGTGTCATTCCCTGAATCTTCCACTCACGGCCCCAGAGCCCCAAGCACTGAAAACACTGTGGGAACAAGAACATCAGTAAGATATAAACAAGCAGACTGTAAGAAACCTGTGTGTCACTGATGGGAGGGTCTTGTTTCCAAAGTAACTGGGTGGATCTTCAAACCACTGAGAGCAGGATTGGGAAGGACATGAGGAGGTGACCTTGTCCTTCCCTCTGCCCCAAGGCAAGATCAAGCGTGCCTGAACCAGTCCTGAGAGCTCTCAGTTTAACCTGCCTTTGGAACATCCAGGCCCACAACATTTGTTGCCTCCATCTCTGCCAAGTCTGTGCCTCAGTTTCCCTACCTGTAAAAGGAGGAATGGTCAGAACTAGTGGATCCATTGCTGTGTTACTGGAGAGGAAAGAAGTGGGGAGGGAAACCTTTGGCTGGTGACTGATGATCCACAAACATCTGGTGAAAAGCAGTAAATAAGCCTGGGGTATTGTGTACCTATGGGCAGGAACTGTGACCAGATTCCAAAAGGATACCAGATATCTCTTTTTAACTTGTAGCAAGCCTTGCTTTTTTTTTTTTTTTTTTTTTTTTAGGCCTGGAGCAGTGTGGGAATCACAGAGCTGGCCTTCCTAAGAAAGGGCAACATTTGCTAGATTAGGCCAGCATCCAGCTGCAGTCAGGAGAGTGGCAAGAGGATCATTATTTCTGTCCAACACTGCATATATCTGACACTCGTATGAGCAGAGGATTCCAAGTACACCCAAAAGGGTGTTTTTAAAAGGGCAGCATTTTTTTGGCATTTACAACCTCAAGATTTGAACTCTACTGCCTTGAAAGATAACTTTAGCCTCCAAAACTGGTTATTGTGGGTCCAGGTCTCTGGTCAAGAAGAGTCTGAAGACAGGAGATGACAAAGGCTCCAACAACTGTGGGTATCAAAGTCCTTTGGGTATTGGGGCTCATGCAGAGGCACAAACCTATTTAAGCTGTCTGAAACCACGGATGGGCTGCACCTCTGCTGGAAAACATGAGGAGCTATGAAAAAAAGGAGGCTGAAAACCAGGGTTTTAACCCCAGACACTCTCCTGCACTATAACAGCATTACAACATATGTCCCAGAAACCTCCAATGTGACAAAGGAGCAGGAAGGAGGAAAAAAAAAACAAAAAGGATTTTTTTTTTCTCAAATGTTAACAATAGTTTTGGCACATGCCAGAGCAAACTTAGCTGAAGTTGATTTGGTGTCCTATATCTTATTATGTTCCTAATTTAGCTCTCAAGTCACTGCTTCAGCCAGTGACTTGATACACTAAACCTGTGTCATTAAATCATCTCACAGCTCTCTGGGGAACAGATAAGATTCAGGATGGCCTCTCAGCATTACTGTGCAATTTAGGTCTGTATAATTCCCTTTAGCCAAGAAATATGATGAAAATGTATCTAGGAGACCAGTAATCAGCCATACAGCTTCTATTCTTGACAGAAGCACAAGCCCAGCTTTCCACTGAAAGTAATTGCTGAGAACCAGGACCTCATGATTTATCCAAGGCTCTTAAGAGCTTGCTATCTACTGTTCTACCAGCAAGGAAATGCAAAGTTTAAATATAAAACCTGCCTTGAAAAGTTCTGTGCAATCCAATCAGCCAGTATAATTCTTACAGATGATAGCACACTGATCCTGGCATAATCCAATGTTTCATAAATGTCTTAGAAGATTAAGGCATCATTTTCTGCCCAAATGACAGAGGAGATTCACATGTCTGCAGAGTAAATACTGGCAACACTCTTGCATAAGAGCCAGCAATATTGTTAAAATTCTCCTTTGTGCTTCCTAACAAGGGCAATTACATAACCAGAAGCCTTCCACCTATCAAAATAAATCCTTTTCATTAAACAAGATGCTGTAGTGTCAGTGCACAAACACACATACATGGGAAGGAAGGGAAGGTGGCTGGATTGAATTGCCTGACTGACCTGGAAAGAGGATTTTAACCCTGCAGTGACTCAGCCCTGCTGGCTGTTCTCTTTGGTTGATTTCTAGCTCTGACTCATGAATCATAGACCCCAACACGCCAGACACTGTGCTTACAGTCACACATGTCCCATTCTTTTTAACACACAAGGGTTGTGCCTGCAAAGGAGAATGGGTCAGAGCAAGACTGTGGCTGAAAGACCTGCACGTGCAGAACTGCCAAAGAAACCTCACCAGCTGCTTGCCAAAATGTATCCTGCTCCTTTAGGGACTAGGAGTTCTGCTGTTCCATCTTCCAGAGGCTCCCTTAGTTCCCAGTTTATCCTAAACTGCAACAAGATCTGCAAGTTACAGCAATTCCTGTCTAAATCCTAAGGTGACAGCAGACAAGAGCGGGTGTCTGTGCATGACCTTTCATCCAGATTCCATAGGATCCAGGAGGATGAGATGTCCTAGTCAAGCCTGTTTCCCTCTGACTATGGAGGGTGAATCTGGCACAATCTGCAGCACCTCTGCATCAGTTCTACAAACAGATACAGCAATGGGCAGGTTTGTCACCACATCCTGTGGTACTACACATGGCAGCTGTCCCAGGAAAGATCACATCAAGAGTGTTGTGAAGAACCATGTTCAGTTATAGAACCAGCAAATATGCCAACTAACTAACCTGGAATAAAAGATCCCTGCTGTCTGCTCCCCAGCAAGAGACCCTGGGAGAGCCTGGGCTTGCTCCCTCACAGGAAAGCTGTGGGATCTCTTGCCCTCACTGGGCTTCCCCTTGAGCTGGCAGCTCAGATTAGGACAAATATATTCTCTTCGAGGAAGAAAAAGCCAAGTTGTGCAGGGGCTCTGAGGACACCCATAGGAGTTGAGATGAGCCTCATGTCTCTGTTCTTCTTATTGCCATCCATGGTGCAGCCACAAGGGGAAAATTAGGGACAGAAAGGATTGGATTTAATACACATTATCTCCTCTGAGTCAGCTGAAGAGGGATGTCATTCACTGAAGTGCCTTCCCTTAGCGGGAGAAACTTTCCTGACCACTGATAATGAAATAGCAGAAAACAGTATTTTCCTGCTCAGACTTGGCAAGCACACAGCACGGAGGGAGGATTTTTGACAGAGGTCCTCTCAGAAAGGAGAAGGTAACATAATAATTGGATGAAGGCAAATGGGAAGCAAGGAGAAGGAGGCCATGATGGCAAGGTCGGAGTCTGCAAGACAGCTCAGGACACTTGGGAGCTGGAAAGGGAAGGGAAGCAAGCACAAGGAAAAAGAGATGGAACAAGGAATAACTGGGACAGAGAACTAGGGGCAGGACACATGGGTGTCCCCAGAGAGTCCCCACCAGGAGCAGACATACAACAGACCTACAGCACAGCTGTGACCTGCTGGTGTGTCTGGGCCTTCTAAAGGCTCTTCCCCACAGAGCAAAACCATGAAACCAGATGAGTTTATTTCTGAAAAGATCCCACCTTGTATTTAGGCTCATCCACTTGTGATCTAAAAGTCCCAAATTATCTTTCACTGCCATTTCTCTGGCTTCAATTCAGGCCCCTTGGGTTTCAAGGCTAAAACAATGCAATGTCATAAACTACAGAATGGTTCAGTTGAAAAGGACGTTCAAGATCATCTCATTCTGACTGCCTGCCATGAGCAGGGGCATTTTCCACTAGACCAGGCTACCCAAAGCCCCATCTAACCTGGCCTTGAACACTTCCAGGGATGAGGCAGCCACAACTTCTCAGGGCAACCTGTGCCAGGGCCTCACCACCCTCACAGTAACATGTTTCTTTCTAATATCTAATCTAAATCTGCCCTCTTTCAGTTTAAAGCCATTGCCCCTTGTCCCCCTGTCCCACACCACAACCCATCCAACTTCAATACTTTCCTTGAGAAAATAAATCCCTACTTCTGAGGCTGCAGGTGGATCTCATGAGCGGCAAAAGGAGTTGATTTAACCAGCACAGAGATCAAGGCTGGAGGATACTGCTGTGGTTCTCCCTCCCATCACTAGCATGACCCAGGCCACAAAGCCACAAAGCCATCCTCCTGCCGTGGCAGTTTTTGTGGTCTCTCAGCTCAAGTCCAGCCCCCAGACTGGGAAACTGGGACTGGGAAACAAGGGCAACAAGGTAAGGGAGAGGACCTAACAAACCCCTGCAAATAATTCACTGCAATGAACAAGCTGTCCTTGGAGAAGTGGATCAATGAAATCTGCTTTAAAAAGATTGGAAGGGCTTTTACAGAGGGTTTTTGGAGATTTTTAGCAACTTCTGCTCTGGGGTAATATGTAGTGTCCTCATAGCATTTTATTGCCATTAGTGGAGGCACTGAAAGAGACTTTTTTCTTTATTCAGCAATTAATATTTGCAGAAGTGGTAGGAATTTTGATATCTACAATCATGGGCGCTTCACCAGACTTGGCTGAAATGGGAAAGGATTCAAAGGTATGGAAGATGAAGTGGGAAAGGCACATCAAGAAAAAGTGAGGTAGGTATTAGCTTCCTATCTCCATTATATCAGAAATCAACATCCTTAGCTACTGACTGTGGCATCCTGCTATTGCAGAAACTGGCCCCTGAAAGGTATGAAAAGATGGCTCAGTAATTTCAGAGTTTCAGGATGATTTTGCCACTTCCTGTTAGCATTTTCAGGAAAAGCTGGGCACCCAGTGGGAGGAGGAGAGCAAACACAAGGCAATTGTCTGAGTAACTTTCACATACGTTCACACAGGCGGCTGTGCAGTGAATGGTCCCATTGAAAGTGTTTCAAAGCCAGGCACGAGATTGGTCATAGAAAAAAAAAGGTTTTGTTGGAAAGTATTAGCACTGGAACTAAATACCTGTTGTGCTCTGCCCATGGCAAGGTTGCAGCTTATCTCCCCAGCAGCAAGAAAGCAACACAAGCCCTCCAGCAAAACAGCAAACAGCAGCAGGATTAATAAATAATACCCAAAAAGGAGACAGTGCAGGAACAAGATATTACTACTGTACACAGAGGCCAGACCTGCTCTAGGAAGCCATTTTCAAGCATTTGAGGATGAGACCAAAAAAGGCTTATAAGATCAATTACTCTTTGCAAAACATCCCCTGTGACAGAGTTTCCATGCGTCCAGGCAAGGTAACACACAGGTTGTGGTGGGAACCAGGGCCACCATTCATCCTCTGAGTCCCAGCAGGGTAAACACAATGCTTGGGACAGTAGAAATGTCAGAGCCTGCACCAGGCAGAATTTTAAAAAATACAAGGAAAACTGCTGATACTGCAGCCAAGGGGATTGAAAAGCTGAACTGACTTAGAGCAGGTCACTTCCACAGTGCTTGGAACTGCCTTCGAATTATCCGGTCAAATGAGCGTTAGATAAGCAGAGTCCTTCTGGGCCTTCAGGGGAATTCAGACAAGAGCGTTATTCAGCAGCTGGGTGATGACTAAAACTTTCTGAGGCAGGTGGGGGATAAATCCCTTCTGTGACCGAGACTCAGCTGGTGCTGGAGGGCAGGCTGGGAGAGTGCCTGAGGGAACCAGGGTGGCTGAGCTGGATCAAGGTCAAGGTCCTTGTCTGTGTCTGTCCTGCCCAGTTACCACATCCCTGAGCTCTTTGAGGAACCTTATTTCAAGAAGGGATTTTTTTTTCTCAGATTTGTATTTCTGTCAGGTTTCCTAAGTTGCCAGGAAATCCCCTTATGCAATCGCTGTGCATGACTGTAACTCTGCTCCTGACCAACAATTTTTTACCTCACCAATGCAGGGCTCTCAGAAGTCCAAAGAAAGGTTTTTTCAACACGTGATGTGAAAATGGTGAATGAGGAGAGCAAGGTATTTGGGATCAAAGGGTTTAAGCAAAGCATGGGATCACGGTCTCTCTGTCCCCTCCATAACACCAGAGGTGAGGACAAATCCCTGTAGAAAAGCTGGAGGGTGCCCACCCTCAGACACACCTCAGATTGTCGACATGGACAGGAGATGGAGAGCATTCCCATCTAATGGGGACCATCTCCTCCTGCCTGCAGCAAGGGCTGGGCTTGCTCTGGAACCCTGGTGAGCACTCTGAGGCTTTGTGCAGAGGAGGGACCTGGAGAGAATCACATCTGCAGTCTGGCACAGGGCTATCCTTGGAGATAGCCTGGCTGGAGATGGCTGAGAGACCGGAGTCTGGCTGCTGCCAGCACGTCATTGCAGAGCTGGGCAAGCTGCCTGCTCCCTAATGCTTCCACTCCTGGCAGAAGCTGGGATAGAGCCCTGTCCCCACACTGGGCTCTGAAATCAACTGGAGGAGGCAGGGGTGGTTCATTAGCCATCCCAAGCCTGTCCCTGTGAGCCTTGTGAAGGGAAAGGGTCCAGTTTCTCCTGCAGCCAGCAGGGTCACATACGCAGCTGCTGATGATTCAAAGTATATCAGTAAGGTCAACGAAGGACACGGAAGTCATTGCTCCCCCTTCTCGTTCCTTTCCTCTTGTCAAAACAAAGACCTTTTCTTTGATGTGCTATCTAAGGAGAATGGAGTCATTTAGGTCAGAAAGGTCCTCTGGGTGTCTCCAGTCCAATCTCCTGGTCTAAGAAGGGTCATCTTCAAACTTTGGTCAGGATCTTACCCAGGTGACTTCTGGTTATTTCCAGGTTTGGAGATAGCAAAGTGTCCTGTGTACCTGTCCCCTCTGCAGGTGAAAAAGGTTTCCTTTGCCATGCAGGGCTCCATAACAGAAATGTTCAGACTGGAGGGAATGTGGATGTTCTGTGTGGATGCACCAGAAGGAACAAATGGTAGGGAAGAGCTACACAAGCAGCACATTCTGGTGGCACTTGACAGAACAAGCCAGCAAGAACCCAGCACATCTCCATACACCATCTCAGGACATTCAGCATAGGACACAAAGGCCAGTGAGTAGATCCTAGTGACTTTCAGACATGGCACAGGATGGAGAGGTTCAACATCCCTTGTCCTCCATAGCTTTGCAAGGAACCACGGAGAGATGACTTGGCCTCAAGTGTTTTGGTGCCAGACTGATGGGTACACATGGCTGCTGTGGGCATGAAAGTCTGGATGCAGTAAGTGACATCAACTTTTGTTTTGATTTGGGTTTAAAATGTAATCAACTCCCAACAAATTCCTCCTGTTATTTGTCAAATAGCTGCGTGAAGAGCAAGAACAAGCTCCTACACCTTTGGCAGCAAATCTTTAAGTATTTGCTGATAACTAACTTTCTCCACTCCATTTCATGTGTCTCCTCTGCTCTGCCTGATAAATTGGCTCCCACATCTCCATCTCTGCTGAGCAAAAACTGATTAGGAGCAAACATAAGAGAAACAAACAATAGAAGGTTCCTGCCAGTTTGGAGATGAAAGGGTGCTTTTAAATCATTAAGAAAATAATTGAGGGGGGGGTTTCTTCCTCCAAAGCAGGAGCCCAGATCAGCTTTTAATTATTTCCTCACCCCTACAGCCCCCTTGGGAAGTTATTTCTCCAGCTGGTTGAGCTCATTAAGGCCCAGAAGCAAGAGCAGGAGCTGCAAGACAGGATGTCTGGGCTCCCCTCTGGTTCTGTCCCTGACCTGCTGTGGGAAACAGCTCAGCCCTGCTCCTGATGGGCTGAGCCTGCCTGAGGGGTGGGTTTATGCAGCATATGTCACTGCAGCTGTGGTTTTCACTGACTGACCACTATGGCACTTTTATGCTTCCTTGTCTTCTGCAAGTGTCAGGAAGATTAGTTGATGTTTGCTCAGCACTGGACAGATGCAAGGGGAGGGGGAATGTTCCCTGCCAGCTCTTCCTTCTCACTGAGCAGATGCAATTCTCTCTCATGTTTTCAAGGCCTGCCAGGATCCCTGTGCTTGCCTTTGCCTCCTCCCCTCCTGTGGCCCTTGCAGACCAAGGTCCCAGAGCAGAGCCTCTCCACCCAGCATGACAGGAGCCTTCCATGGGAAAAATCAAGGCTCTTAAAAAGCTCTTCTCTTTCACATCTTGTTTTTGTGTCATCATAGAATGGTTTGGGTTGGAAGAGACCTTCAAGACCATCTTGTTCTAAACCCCCTGCCATAGGCAGGGACACCTTCCACTAGACCACGTTGCTCATGGCTCCATCCAGCCTGGCCTTGGAACACCTCCAGGGATGGGGAAGCTACAGCTTCTCTGGGCAATCTGTTCTAGTGACTCACCACCGTCACAATAAAGAATTTTTTCCTAACATCTAATCTAAATCTGCCCTCTGTCAGTTTGAAGCTGTTGCACCTTGCCCTATCACTTGAGGGCCCTTGTCAAAACTCCCTCTTCAGCTCTCCTGTAGCCCTTTTAGGTCCTGGCAGGGGCTCTAAGGTTTCTCAAGAGCCCCAGTTTATCATCTCCAGGCAGAACAACCCCAGGTCTAACAGCCTCTCTCCATAGCAGAGGTTCTCCATCCCTCAGAGCACAGCCCAAGCTCCATTCTGGACAAGGTGAGAAACATCTACAAAGCTGGCTTGCCCATCAGCTCTAGGGTATGAAAAGTTCCCCTACCAGCTCTCCATGCCTTCCTCAGCTCTCCATGCTAATGCAAGCAGCACAATTTCCTTTGTCTGAGACACTGTCAGGAGGAACTGAAAGTGGTGACGCAGCACCCCAGGTGACACACACCCCAGTGCCACCGCACCAGGGTGCAGAGCAGCCTGGCTGCCTTGCTCTGAGCACACTCTGCAATGCAGGTGCCTTTCTCCCAGGGGTGACCAGCCAAGAGCTGCACCAGCTCAACAGCACAAAGCCAAGGCACGACCTGCCTCTGGCAGGGACATCCCATTTGTCTCATCTATGGTGCTGCTGGCTTGTCATTCCCCATGCTGAGCACTGCCTGCATTCATTGAGCATCTCCTGATGCCTCCAGGTCTGGTCTGAGCTGGCAAAGAGTCTACAGCAGAGCTGCTGTGTCCCACAGATCCCTTCTGCTGTGTTGGCACAGGTCAGGGTGTAACAGAGGCACAGCTTGTAGGAAGCACAGACAGACCATGTGTAGCCAGGCTGGTCAATCCCACAGCCCCATGGGGTATGTCAGGAGCTCTGGTTTTGTGGCCATGGCCCATTTTTGACAGACCTTCCCCTCCCACCACCTCCTGATCTCCCCAGCTGATGCCCTTCCATGTTTCCTTTGCTCCACCCTTTCTCCAACCATAGAACTGGGAGTGAACACGTGCTCTGTTCCACTCTGCAGAGAGCTGTGGCCATTTCTCCAAGCCAGCAGTGCCATGGGCACAAACCCTGCGCTTTTAATGAGCCCCATGGGGAATAACCATGGAGAGTGCAGAAAAACAGCAGCCAAGCAGCTCTGCACAACTGAACTACTGTTTGAGGAATGAAGGAATCCCATTTTCTGTGACCCTGCAATTGCCCTGCTCCACTCCCTCTTTGCTGCCTGAAGCTTAGACACTGCCATGATTCATCCCCAGCAATAAGAGGCAGGTTAGCTCTGAGTTACTTCAGATCCCTCACACAGCCTGGTGCCTGCAAAATTCCACATTGCCACCAGCTGAACCAGCTGCTGCTGAGTGCTGAGCCATACTCTGAGGCTCCTCTGTGTTGCAGATCAGAAGGGCTGTGGGGCAGGGATACAAAACCAGCAGCATTGCTTCAGAGGAGGAATACATATCTGGCTGCAGTGGGGAAAAGGGGATGAATAACTGGATTTGCTTCCAGCTAAAGCCTGACTTCACTGAAGAGCATTTGACTTCATGCCAACCCCAGAGCCAGCAGATCTTGAGGAGGAAAAAAGCAACCCAAAAACAAAAGTTGAAGTGAAGTTGAAGTGAAGCATTCCTGTACTTGGAGGGAGGTTTCATGAGGCCTTAACTCACAGGATTTTTTTAAACCTTATCCTTAGCATAACCAAAAGGAGGACAGGAGTCTCAGCAGCTGAGGGGACCTTCATCTGGCCAAACAGTTCTGAAAGTTTTTTGCCAAGGAGGATTCCCAGGTGACCCAGCTGTGAGCAATCTCTTCCCATACTGGAGCCTCTGCTGGGGCAAGGCTCCTGCTGCTGCCAAACTTCCCAGCTTCAACAGAGGACAGCAGTTTGAGGCATCAAGGAGAATTTATGCATCCATCTCCTCGCCCTCCACCTTCTGGTCATGTTTGATTAAGCATTGTCTCCTTAAAGCCCAGGTTTCCCTCACCAAGCACCTCTCTGGTGCTCCGCTCTGCTCGGCATGTGCACATCCAGTGCCAAGGGAGCAGCTTGGGAAGGGGGCCAGGGATGGGCAGAACCCCTGCATGCTTTTCTGGAAGGGAAACAGGTGTGTTGCAGGCAGACACATTGCACATCCACGTCTCCCTCATTTCAGGCACCTCTTTCACTCAGCTGTTTGAGGTCAGCGCAAAGACAAGGTATGAGGATGGCTCCCTCAAGTCAAAGTCTCCCCAAATGTATGTGCACAGGAAGCAGAGATTTTGTAAGCAATGCTGCAGAGCACCTCCTGGCCATGTAACATACTCACAAAGCTTCTCATGACTCTGGTTAAGAGGGACCAGTGACCAGAGTCACAGGGTTTGAGGCACATGGAATGAACAGTGCTCAGCAATCCACCCTCTTGCAAAACCCAGCACTGACCACTTCTGCTAAGACCACAATTTCCTTTTGAGCAATAATTTTGTTGTGTTCATTTGGAGATTTCCAGCAATGGACAACCTACTGTGCACCAGCTACCCTAGGTGGCTGTTCACAGTGGTCTGCAGCCTCCACCAGTTAAAGCCAGGATGGCATCAGACTGACTGAACACATCTGGCCTCTGCCTCACATCACTGGATGTGGTTTGGTTTTCCCAGTGGGACTGAAATATTGTTCACCCCTTGGAAAGTCTTTGCATCCACCTCATCCAGGTCAGCTCCTTCTTTTCTGAATTTCAGTCCTGCTTTGGGCAGCACTGTGTCTCATCATCCACAGTGGCCAAGAACAGCTGTGCTCTGTTCCCTGCTCTGATGCCCCTGATTCCCCTCAAGGCCGTGTTACACAAGATCTTCTCAGATGTTCAAAAACCAAGAGCCATATCAGGGCCAGGACAGGCCAAATCAACATCTGCTGGACAAGTTTTTCTCAAAGAAATCACAGTGAGGGTGCAGGACAGACACACAGGACCTGTGGAAGTTATTATCTGGGCGTATTTTTATTAAGACTCAACATCATGTGCTCTCATAGTCTCCACTGACCCCAGCACACACATTTTGGTGATCCTGGTAGTTCCAGTCATCCTGCCTTCTTGCAGGTCCATGGGTAGAGACAGGTACTCTGTCCCCAGATCACTGCATCCTTTCAGCCAGAGGCTGCTTTAAGCCTGGGGACAGCCACTTTCACAGCATTCAGGTCTACTGTGTAACTTGTTCTCCCCAGGAGATTCAGATCCCTGGAGACACTCTGGGCAACTGAGGTGCCCCATGGTGGAGATGTAGGGGGTGTGGAAAGCCAGGATATGCCTTGTCCTCAAGTCAAACCCCAGATAAGCAGGTTGTTGAATCCCTGTGAAAACCCACCACCAAGCATTGATAAACCCAAACCTCTTAGGAGCCTTTTGCATGACCTCAGTGACCAACAAACTGCTGACCTCACCCCCATTTCCATCTCAGAAGATCCCTGCAGCCACTCCATCTCTGCTCTTGTTATCTCCCCAGGGTTTTCTGACTGAAGTCAAACCTCCTTCCCAGCATTCTGTGCTGTCAGAGAAGCCACTGTGCCTTTCAGCTGCCAATTTCATGCGAATCTTTGATTTGCCAGCACCTGCCGGGTGGGACACGGCAGGATCCCTGAGCAGTGCAAGAGCCGCAGGGATGATCCACGCAATGCCTGAGCTGCAACCGGATCTGGAGGGAGAACGTTGGCCTGTGAGATCTGACACGCTTATAACAAACCCAGCTGGCTGGCACACACACCAAGCCCAAAACACCCCAGGCCACCCCCCTCCCACCCTTCTGATACCATCACACCCCTCAGCAGGTAATTAAAAAAGGATTAAAGCAAGGCTGTAAGGACGTGGGCGATGCTGAGGTCAAGGGGTGCCTTGCAAACCTACGCCAAGCCCCGCAGCTGGTGTTGGGACAGGGGGCTGCCTGCTGGTGACTTCAGCTTCTCCAAGAAGCAGGCAGGTCTAATCCAAGACCCAGGCAACCTATCTGGGCTGCTTGCCTATGGCAGTGCTGCTCTGTACAGAGAGCTGCAGGGCAAGGATTGGGATCCGGGATGTGGGAGCGTGCAGGGTAAGAGAGCAAGCAGTTATGGCTTGTTTGCCAATGCTTCCATGCTGTCCTGCTCACCCTTCCAGAGCTCATACCTTTATCCCACATGAGCCATGTGCACACATCCCAACCCTGGCAGTGAGGTTCATCTCGTGCAAGCAGCTCTGTCACAACAGTACAGGCTGTTCCTACCCGCTCCCTGTTTCTGAAAATATTAATGTTTCACCAGGGCAGCGCTCAGAGGCTTTTTCCAGCCAGAGTGATGCCAGGTAGATAGGTCCTTCCCATATCCAGCCTCACAGAAAGCCCTGGGAATATGTGTGTGGATGAGGCATAATGCCAAATAGTCCCTCATCTTACCTGTCTGAGATTCCATGATCATGGATGGCTGGAAGTCACCTCTGCATGGGGATTGACCCTGGGTTAAAGCTTCAGTCTCAGTGAGTTATACCTTCAAGGGGGGGACATATTTTCACAAGGAGGTGGAAAACACCCTGGCTGACTCTAAGGACACTACTATCCTGGTCAAAGGTCTTTGGGAGCAGACTCCATGACCTGAGAATCTCCCACATGGAGAGAAGGAGAAGGCAAAGCTCAGCAGGAAGGGTAGAGGCAAATAGAAAGACTGTGGAAGATGCAATTTGCTGGCACAGAAACAAGGCAACAGGTCCAGGTCTGAAACTCACCCTTGAGTGACAGGACATGATGTATGGTGACAGCAGAAGAGATGTCTCAGGCTGGTGATGGATTGCACCAACATTCCTGTTGGGAACTCTCTCAGCTTGTAATCACTGCATGGAGAACTGACCTGCAGGACACAAGTTGGCCCCTCAGCAGCAGATCCATGTCCCACCCAAGCCTACAACATGGGCCCAGTCCCTGCAGGGAAGACAGGTGAGTCCATGGCACATTAAGTGCTTCTCATTTCACCCAAACCACTCTCACATCCCCCAATGCATTTTGGTTCAGCCTCAAACCCACCTCTTTCAGAGTGGCTTGGCCATAACAAGCCTGAAGAGCTCAATAAAGTTCTTCATGGTCTTTTTACCTCTTTCTTCTATGAAATCATTGCCTTTCCTTCCATCCACTAAGGGACTCCTGCTCCCTAGAGCCAGCTGCTCCATGTAGGACCTGACCATTTTTTTATTTCCTAAGTACTCCCAGTCATAGAATCACAGAATGGTTTGGATTGGAAAGGACCTTCAAGATCATCTCATTCCAACCCCCTGCCATGGGCAGGGACACTTTCCACTAGACCAGGTTGCTCATGGCTCCATGAAGTCAGGCCTGGAACACTTCCAGGGATGGGGCAGCCACAGCTTCTCTGGACTACCTGTGTCAGTCCCAGTGACCTCGGTAATTGCTGCTGTCCCCTGACCAACCCATCCTACCGTCACCCAGCCTTGAAAAGTTTCCTCCCTCATTACCTTGCACTTGCCAGAGAAAGGCTGATTCATCCACTCTGCCTCAGGCATCCCACTCAGCCACTGATGATTGAGTTACTTAACAATTAAGCAGAACCTTAAATCTTTGCAGCACTTAACATGTATTGACTAATTAATCCAAGCCTTATCTGAGGTAGGTTAGTTCAGTCTTGTGTGTAGCTTCCAAACATGCCCACGGCCGCCTCATTGGTCAAAGGCAGAAGCAGCTCTGCAGAGATGATGGGAGGTCCATCATCCCCACTGCCCACCCTTCAAAGAGGGACCCGTGTAGCATTGCCCTTCTGTGCTGTGACTTCAGAGATCACTGGGCCCAGGGGACCATGTCCCCAGGACTCTTGCCAAGCTTGCCCTCAAATGGCCTGTTCTCCTGCATCTTCTCTGGTCCTCCATGATTGCTTCATTCCCTGCTCTCCCACCCAGTGGGGCTCTGGGCACATCCACCAGCTGAAGCCAACTTGCTTGGAGAAGCAACAAGTTGCCCGAGGCTTTGCCAAACCTGGAGTGCAGGCGGGATAAACCTTCCCTTGGGGTCTGGCTGGCAGCCATCCATGAGTTCTGCTAATGCAGGAGAATAAACCTGGCCTTAGGATGGTGAGAGGTAAGCACAGCACACTGCCCTGCTGCATCCTGCTGAAGTGACACCCAGGGGAGCCAGGCTTCCCCCTCAGCCTATTCACAGGGACTGTCTCAACCACATCAAACCCCACATTCCAGTCTCACTGTCAGCAGGGAACAAGGCCAGGTGTGGGAGGCAGGGAACCCATTCCCTACATGGATGAGCTGCACAGGAGCTTTGTGCAGATGAGTGGGATGGGGAGGTGCAGGGACACACCCAGGGTTATGCAGAGAGTCCATGGCAGAGGTCAGTGCCTCAGTGACTGCTAGCCCTGGGCTTTGGGAGAGGGAGAGGGAAGGGGTTTGCAGTAGCTAAAGCCAGGGAGCTGGGGACACGAGCTGGGATCCCAGCCACACAAGCCTTGGGGCCTGATCCTGAAATCATCTCATTTTCCTCCAGTGCAATTACTCTGGTTCCAAGACTAAAGAAAAATGCCATGTTCCTTGTGCCCCACACATTCCCAACCATTAGCTAAGACCAAAGCAGACATCAAAACTCTTGCCATGCCATGGATTCCCCCCAGCACAACAGAGACCCAAGATACAAGATTCTCTTTGACATAACACTGACACCAAAATGTTTCAGCCCACCTGAGTGCTCTGAACACCTCTTGCCCTTTTTCTGCCTCCCTGTTACCCCAGGGTTTCAGCTCAGTGATATACCCAGTCTGACAGGCAGGTGATGTGCCTTGAGAGATGTGAAGGACATGGCAGAAGAAAGAGACTTTGTCAACCTGGGGAGTCATGGACCAGCCAGGTGGAAGAGAGTTTAATCCAAACAACCTCACTCAGGAAAGCCAAGATCAGCGGAGTCTAGATCTGCACAGCCCCTGTGGAGCCTGTAACAGCAAGGTGCTGGTCTGAGTCAAAAGGCATCAGCCTGCAGGTTATAAAGGCATCTCTGCTGCTTGTAAGGGTGCCTTTCACATGCCCTCCACCTCATGTGGCTAAGGATGTGTTCCTGCCTACCCCATGGATATCACCACTATTTGCTTGCTTTTTAACACATCTAACAACATCAAATGCAGAGGAGAAACTCCTCTCCTGATGAAATTCACCCCAGAAAATCCTGAGTAGTAAAGCAGATCAACTTGTGGACCAACACTTTTCCTCTGGGTCTTAAACCAACACATATATTTTTTTTTTTCCTTGACTGAATATGTGCTGATCTCATTCATCCTGGGAAAAGCACGGGGTGTTCTCATCCCGGCTATACCTGGCAAGCTGCACACACTGTGACAGAGGGAGCGAACTTCTGATCAGGCTCTGCAGTGGCTGCTGCCCAGCTTCTTGTGGCTCTTTCCTGGAGCAAGAGGCCGGCTTCTTCACCTGGCATTCCTGGGAGAGATGAAGGGTAAGTCAGCAAATCAGCTTCATGCGCTGCAGACATCCTCTGCTTTCAGCCATAGCAGAATTAGCTCAGGTCGGGATTTGCTGGTAGCTGGGCAAAAAAACATCAACAGGGCTTTTTCCCCCCCTCTCCACCTCCTTTGGAGGAAAAATGCAAGAAAATGTTTTTTTAACGCGCTGCGTGGAGGCAGGTTGCGGGAGCCGTGGTCCCTGGCATGGCTCAGCAAGCACTGCCGGGGAAATCAACAGGGAACGTTCCTGATGCTATTTTAGACACCGGCAGAAAACGCCGGATAGCAACACCGAGTTCGACGGGGCTGCACAAACCCCGGAGCAGCGGTGGCGGCACGGAACGCAGGGACCCGCTCCGGCTGATGTGTGGGTTGTCAGTCGATTTGTTGACGAGCTTGCTAACCACGACGTTGCTTTGACATGTCAGCTGGCGAGCCGGCGTCTGGATGCCTCGGTGTCATGCAGGCAGCTCCGTCTGAGCCCTGCGGAGAGCAGCTTAGATCCGCTGGCCGGGGTTAAAAATGAGCCGCTGTTAAGCTGCTGAAAGGGATCCGCGCTGCCGCCAACGTGAGTGCTCCGCGCCTGCCAGCGCAGGTGGAAGTTGCATGCCTGTCTCCAAGGGGGGATGCAGCTCTCGCCGGGTGACTGCCGGCTCCATCGGGAGCGTCCTGGCTTGCTTGCCTGGGAGAGGATGGAAAGAGGGCATCTTAAGGGATTGCTGCAGTCAGTGGTGCTGCTGAAGGCAGTGTGTGAGATTAAAGGTGGTATCTGAGCATAAAGATACTGCAACCTGATTTAGGAATAATGACTATAGCAAGGCTGGCTGCTGCAGGAAATGTCCCCTTCGTAAATCGGGCTGTTTGGAGCAAAAAAAAGCAATTATGTGCATTCTGCTGCAGCTCATTGTGATTGGGTTAATTTGGGAAAAGGATGCTTGCTGGCAGCTAAAGGAAGCAGCCTGGCAGAGGGGTCAAAATGCAGAATTACCAGACCAGGCTGGTGTTTTGAAATGGCACAATATTCCCAAGGCAGGGGAACATTGTTTGGTATGATTTATCTTCTGAGATAGTCAGGAGCAGGGAGACCTTAGCTTAGGTCTCCCTAAGGTCTCCCTACTCTTAATAAAATTAAAAAAAAAAATTAAAAAACATTTTTCAAAGACAGACCTGTTTTGCAAAGCCCTAACACCACAATGACAGGCACTGCTGATACCAGCTGTCCTGCCTGCCATCTGAATGCCAGGCCTTCCCAGAAATGCTGCTTGTGAAAGATCCATCACAGGGAAGTTTTTAACGCCCCGGTTTTGTGTGTGGGTGTGAAAGTGCATCTGTGTTTGGGGAGAAGACACATGAACTGCTTGTTGTACCCCAAACCTGGCTGTGCAGCCAAGGAATTACTGTAGCTGTGATGATGAGTGTTAGGCAGGGCTGTGCTTTTAAAAGGACAGCCTGGCTGGGTCTAACATGGTAATCCCTCCCGGAGCTTTCAGCGCTCATGGTCTTGGGCATCTCATAGATAAAACTGGTGGCTGTTCCTCAAAAGCTGGTGTCAAATGCCTGGTGCTCCCATAGGACCTCCTGCATGGACACATCAAGGACACAAGGTCTGAGCTGATTCACAGCTCCAGCTGGGGTGGCATAGTGAAAATGCCATGGAGGGCGACTTGGCAGGGTTGATTTGGATAGGATGGGGATTGAAAAGGCAGGCAAATAGCACTGAATCTTCCTGAAGAGAAGGTGACCGTTGATCAAAGGGGAGAGATGGCATTGGTGTGTGCTGGGACAGGTCTGGAATGTGAAGGGGACAACAGTTTGTGATGGCAGGGAGTGCTCCCTGGGTACTAACCCATCACTGTCTGTACTTGTCAGCAATGCACAAAGCCACAATTGAGAGATTGTGTGTTTGCAAGAAAAAGGGAATATACTCCTTCCTCATTTCTCTATTAAACTTTACATTGCAAACTGTGCCTCAGCTCTCCTTCCAGAGGGAAAAGAACAGTTGCTGTGAAGGCTTATTTTTTTAAAAAGCAGTAGCACAAGGAACCTAAAGCACAACCTTCCTCTGACATAAGCTTATTCTGGTCTCATTCCCAGTGGCTGCTTCAGGACTTACCAGAACCAAACCATTCAGCAGTGTAAGAGCACATCCTCTGCAGAAGCAGCAGCCTGCTTCATTTTCATTCATTACATTTACTGTTTGTATTATTTTGTTTAATGCTGTTGAGGAAAAAGGGCCCTCTCTACTGAGCATTCCTATTAAAACATGCCTATTAAACCTCACCCCATGAAATCACAGGGGCTGGCTGGTGCTAGTGGCAGTCCTGCTGATGGTTCTAGTCTTGAAGGTTACAGGAACCAAGCACAGACCAATGTTGCTGTTGCCAAAGGCCAGGGGTCTGGTGGTATGAGGGCAAGAGGGAGGGAGGCTTTATAGCTCTCTAGCTGGCAGGAGATCTTCCAGATGTCTTTTTTCTTCCCCCTTCATCGAAAAAGGAGGAGTGAAGGCTGTCCCTTCATGGCTTGTTGACAGGTTGTTAGGCAGAGGTTGGGAGGAGGCTCCAGTTAACACCTGGGCATTCCTGTAATTTAGTTCTTCCAGCAACTAATGCTGGTTCATGATCTGTGTTCTCAGAAACCTCTCCATCCACTTCTGAAGCACAGTCACTGTTTTGCTCAGCAGGGATCAGAATCCTGGTTATCAATTGCTATTGACATGGGCATAGCATTTTATCCTTCCCACCTTCCCACCATGAAAAGATGAAACCCCAGCAGCAAACTGATCCAGACTGCCCTGTTCTCCTGAGGTGACATCCACAAGGTGTCTTTCTCTGCCATGGAGCCCTGTGTCAGTGCAAGCTGCTCTGAGAACATGGACCCAGACCCAAAACTGGGTGAGGGCAAGGGCCTCCAACACCCCAGAGCAAGGGGAATTGTATCACACGCACAGCAAACACTTTGCCAGCGGCTGCACCATATACTGAAGCAACCACACAGCCTGCAGCCCTGATACAAAACCACTGACCTGAACAGCAGCCAGATCATTTTTCTTATGAGAATGCACCATTCTTGAGCAATTTTTCCAGCACATCCCACGCAAACAGGTTTTCTGTGAACACTGCATGGCAGCATTTACCATCTCATGCCAGCTCTTGTTTTTCCCTAATGCCGGGGGTTGGGAGGGCTCTCACGTATCACTGGTGTGTCTGTGCTGGTGGGCACAGAGTCTGAGGGGTATCCTTATGGAAAATCAAGCACTAAACCATTTCATGTCACCAGTTCTGCTGAAGACAGTATTACAGGATGGTTTGGGTTGGAAGGGATCTTAAAGATCATCTATTTCCAACCTCAAGTTAGACAAGGTCACACTTTACTGCAGAAATCTGAGATCCTGGACCTTGCACATACATACTAGTCTAATAACACATTCTTCATCTTCTTATCACTGCAACAGCCTTTCCAGGAAGAGCACGTTGACTCTTCCCAGCTGGCATGCATGGGTTGCAGAAGCAGTGTTGATTCTTCAACACTGACACTAACTCCTGTTGTTTGAGATGTTATGCTAAAGTAGCTGAATTCTTGGTGGTAAAAAGGAAATGTGGAGGGAAATGGATAGTGTCTGTAGAGTCTCATTTATAGCCCCGTCTATTTTGAGCCCACTCTGACCTGAAGTTTAAGCTACTGTGGAAGCAAGGAGTTTTTAAAGCATTTTTTGGCCCAATTTATCAAATTCCATTGCACAACAGCACCTCAGGGCAGGCAGGGTGTATCACCAGATACATTAACTGGGCTTCTTAGTGGTGAGTGATGGCCATGTGCTATTTGTTCATAACTAAGAGAAAGAAATGGCCAAAATCCCTCTCTTCCCACATGGCAGAGATGGAGGGGTGTTTCTACAGGAGCAGCTCTGCTCCTTGGCAGCCACTACATTTTGATCCAAGCTTGCAATCTCCTCATGTCCCTCATTTCTGTATGCAGGAGGGAGAAGGAAGCAAAAGCAGCCATACTTCTCCTACTTGTCTGGCCCTGGTACCCCATACACTGATCTGATGGGAAGACCAGGGCAAAAAAGCTATTTATCCAAGATGATCCAATTAACATTTCCCATGTTGTCTCATTTGATAAGAGACTAATACTCTATTTCTCCCTTGATCACTCTGAAAAATCCATTAATTTTAATCTGCCAAAAAAAAGATTGGTGGATATAAAATTTGACCCTCAAACAAACAAAGATCAGAAATTGAGTATTTTCCTTTATTTATAATGCAACACGCTAAATAATGTTCAGAAATGGCAAATGCCCAGGGAAAAGCATTTCATCATATAATTTTATGAGGGAGAGAAGAAGCAAACCCTATAGTCATGGATTCAGTGGATAGAGTGGATTGAGCCCTGTCCCTGTGCAGTACTGGAGTCAGTCTGATCAACCTCCCCTGTCCCCTGCACTTGTCCTGTCAAACCTACCTGAGAGTATTTGAGGTATTTCTTACCTAATTGTCAGGCACAGAAGCAAATTCTGTCTGGGATCATGACTGTGCCATTAGCTTGGAACTCCTGGGGTTGATTCCTGTGTTCACAAACTTCAAGCAAGTAGCTGTTGGGAGAGGGAGAGAAGGAGCTGGGTGGTAAGCCAGGTTCTTCTTGCCATTGTCAGAGGATTCAATGCGCTTTGGAAGAGAGGCAAGAGACTTTAGGAAAACAATTCTCAAATACACAAGTCTACAGAGAAAGCAGTGATCAGCACACAAAGTAAAACACAGCTTAACTTTAGCAACCTACAAAATTCACAGCAGAATTTTGCACAGGGGGGCTTGGCATGATATGTGAAAAAATTAAGTGGCCCCAAGAGTGAAAAGGCATGGACAGCTGCCAGTATAATTATGCAGTTCTCATCTGAGCATCCGAATTCCCCCTCAGTGAGCTCCGTTAGGCTGCAGAGCAATCTGTAATCGGGAAGTTTGGCAGTGATGACAGAGATGTCCCTGGCATCCATTTTTGACCAGTCTATTGTGCAGCCAGGTCTGCAGGCCTCTCTGGGTACCAGAGAGAACAGAGGCCTCTCCTGCAACTGGGCAAGAGCTGTGGCTCTCCACAAGTTGGACAGGATCCACTTCAGCCTTCGGCACAAAGCCCTGGAAGCAACGGAGCCGAGGCCATGTTGCCTCTTTGTACAGAGTCTGGGCAGACACATCCAGGTCACTCACTCCAGACAGCATTCATGACCTGTGTCTTTGCTGTTTTCCAGTCGCCCAGAGGGGAGCTCAGAGCCTTGGCAGCAGCCCTGTCACAGTCCCCAGGGTCCCTGGGCTGTGCTGCCTGCTGAAGCACGGCTGGAGCGTGTGGCAGCTCAGGAACTTGGGAAGAGGCCACCACGTCCAGCTTGGATATGATGTGCCTCACCCCAGGGTGCCTTTTGGGTTCATTTAGGCACTCAGCTCATTCTTCAGTGGCTGAAGGGAGATCCAAGAATAGGATTTAGCTGTGGGTCACCCTCCTTTTCTCCTCCTCAATCCTCTAGAAAGAATAAATGCTAAAGAGAATGAAGGTCATCCGCGGCCAAGGCAAGTCCATGCTAATCCCTCTCTGGAGTCTTGGCCAAGTCCAGCATTTAAGCCCTGGGAAGTATTAGGAAATGGATAATAGAACAGGAAATGCCAGATTTTGGTAGCTGTGGAAAGGAGAGACACATTACCCATGCCATAGAGATAAAGGGAGGGTTTCCCTCTCCTCCCAGGCTATGGGTGCTAGAACTGAATGAACATGGTGTCCAAACTGGGTGAAAAAAAGACTGTGCCACTCTTCTTGCAGGGCTTACAGGGAGGGGCCACACTGGGAAAAAGCCAATAGCTTGAGGATGACTTTCACACTCGGTGCCTACTCTTCCTGTGCCTGCTCCCATGGAATTTTCAGTAGGCACACTTGCATGCATTTGAGAGGGAAAGAAAACTTGTCTGACAGCCCATTGCTCTAGCAGATCTTCCCTTTTATTTCTGAGCCCAGCTCGAAAAGGGCTTTTCTCTGCCATCCTGGAGAAAGAACTGAAAGCGCATGATCAGCTGAAAAAGCAAGCTCAAGCAGCTGCAAGCAAAACCGACACCTTCTGCAACATCCAAGAGACCAGAAACTTCATTTGCTTTGTTTCTATACAACTGATCAATTGAAACCAATCAATGAAACACTGGGGGCTGGCACGTTCCTGCCTCCACACCCTGGGCTCTGCCTGATCCCAAGAGCAGCCCAGAGCTGGCTCCCATGCTCAAGCACAGATCCTTCAGTGACATCTGATTCTCCAGGATATATCATGGGCGTCTAATTATTATCTATAGCCCAGCCTGGATAAAACAGAGTTTTTGATATCCCTTTTCTCCCAAACCTTTTACCTAAATCTTCTCAAAACACAGTGGGCAACATGATGGTTTATCTGCCATGCAGGCAACTGCTCCTGATGCCACTTCATACCTCTCCTTCAAAGCCCATGAATTTAGGCTGCAGTTAAACCTTGCAATTTTTCAAGCCCAGCTTCTCCAGCCCTGCAGGTAAATCTCTTGCATGTCTCTTCCTTTGTCTGCTACTGAAGTACTTCTTGTGGGCTCTGATCACACTTCACTCTTACCCATTTGTTACCACCATGGAGATTTTTCTCCTAACCTTTCTCTTTTGTCCTGTTTCTCAGGTTGTATCCCTTCACTGGTTCATCCCTTCCCACAACACCAAACTCAGGTCTTTACTCTCAACACCCTGTGACTTCTCTGTCCATAGACCTTCCCACCAACAACCAGCCCACAATGGTAGCCAACCTCCTTTCTATCATGCCTTTGGAAGTGCTCCTCAAAAACCTCAAAAAATCAGTCTCTGGAAGAAACCCATCTTTGCTCCCAGTATCTGCATACTGGTCATGTTGCCACACAACACATTGGCAAACATCACTTTCCTTCTCCATGCTCCCATTTGTCTGAGCCACCCATTTTCCTATGTCTTAATCTTGGAATAGCAAGCGTGAAGATTTGTTGCGTAGCACAGCTCAGCCCAGCTGCAGCTTCTTGTCCTATGGCAACAGGAATCAGGAACAATAACAGCAAGGTGGTGACTCATAAAAACCAATAACCTCAATAATTAGACTTACTTAACTTTTCCAATTGTATAAACAGCTGAGAAAAAAAAAAAAAGAATCTTATGCTTTTCCAATATTTTTCCTTCTTCCAGTTTCTCACACAGAAATTGTCAGTATTGGGCATCTGTCACAGTCAAATTTCCTCTCTCTCCACACAACAGTAAATTCATGGAGTGAACTGAAATGCTTGCTTTGTCCATATTCTGTGAGTGCTGAACACTCTCCAGCATCTCTTTGCTCTGAGCAAGGAGGAGACCAGCTGCAGCCCTGCCCTGGTGCCAACATTGTTCCAGCTGCTGTTGCTATAGGAAAAAAACCAAAGGCAGAACTGTCCAAGTTTCGAGTTCCTGAAAAAATCTGTTTAAGTCAGCAGGGATAGAATCTGGATGCAAATTTCTCTCCAGATCTGATGATCAGTGGGTGCCATGTACCACTTCATTCAGCTGCTGCTGTTTGAAGCTGTATCCTGGTACAGCCTCTTTGCTCCCCCTGTGACCTGCCCCTCTTAACACTTCCCTGCCCATTGCCTCTTGTCAGAGGCAGAGAAAGAGGCTTGGACTAAGGAAAAAGCTGCCCATGGGATTAACAGAGGGTGTCTGTGGGACAAGGAGCCATCACAAGTAGGACAGAACTCAGAGAGCACTGGAGGGAGAGGTAGCCTGGGGGCAAAACACTGGAACAAGCTAGCTCGTGAGATAAGGAGCAATCAGGCTGGCAGGGAGTGGGAGAGAGGAGGCAAGGAACCAGGGAAGAAGACCTGAGAGGACTGAGATGAAAAGGCAATGAAGAGACCAAACTGCTAAGAGAGGTGGGTGTCATCCCTGAGCAGAACCTCGCACTCCACTCCTCTTTCTCAGTCCTTGTCCCTGCATTTTGGGCACACCAGGACCTTGTATTTAACTTTGTCCTTCTTTAATTTCAAAGGATCTCAGTCCCCTATAGCTGGTGTGGCTGCAGAACCAGCACTGCCCTGGAAATGGCTGCTCTGACCCCAGCAGGGCAACTGCCCTGCTGCCAGCATTGAGGGAACCTTAGTATGGATCAGACCTCAAGAACCTGACTGCCAAATCTGCCCTACAGACCTCACCCCCCCTGCAAAAGAAGCACACCAGTGAGTACAATAGTATGGAGTTAAAAATGGAAAGTGCTTTTGGAGAGAGATCAGCTGCTTTGTGAGGCAGCTGTATGTTCTGGAGCTCCTTTTGATGTAAATGTGTGAAATTACACATTTATTGCAGGATTCAAATGTAGCCATGGCAACATGATTATCAAACAGTTGCATATGGAAGTGTAAATCCATACAGGTTTCTGGCTGACGAGATTAAACTGCCCAGAGACAGAGCTCAATGTATTCCAAGCCCAGACCCTCCGTGCCCAAAAGGAATTATTTCTGGCTTCTGTGCCTGGGAAAAATTCATTTCTTTGCAAACAAATTGGCTCCACTCAAGTGGGCCAACCACCAATATGGAGAAGAGCACTTAACAGGCCAGTACCCTCAGCAGAGAGGCAGCACCAGGTACCCCCCTGCACACTGCTGCACGGGGTGACCCTGTCCTGAAGGCTGGTTTGAGCAAACTCCTCTGCTCAGCCTTGCAAGGGGCAGGGATAGTTCAGCCAGGAGCTGTGTCTGCAGAGCAGGTTTCAGTTACACCTCAAACATTGTCAGGCTATATTCATAGAGTCCCTGGGTATGAAAACAGGCTGGGCAGCCAAAAACACCCCCTCACCCATGCTGCCTTCATGTGACAGTGATCTGGTGACATGGAGACATCTGAAGAGGGGACAGCAAAGCTGGCATGTGTTCTGGCTGCAAGCAGGAAAGGGCTGTGCCCTTATAGCCTCAAAACCATGACCTTGACGGCCATTCCTTGGAAACAGGGCCCATCCATTAATTTTCCGCAGCTGTCAGTTCCAGGCTGAGCCACAGTGTCACAGCCAAGGAAAATCAGGCACAGTCTCCTCCCCTGGCTATGCAGTAGGCTCTGACACCTCATGTAACAGTGTCTGCACATAGACTGGGCTCAGCTCAGGGTCCTTGTGTGTCCAGAGTGATAAGTGATGAGTATCATCAGGTGGACTGTGAAACAACAGGGGAAAGGAAAAGAAAAAGAGAAAAAAAAAAGAAAAAAGAAAAAGAAAAGGAAAAGAAAAAGGAAAAGAAAAAGAAAAAGGAAAAGGAAAAGGAAAAGGAAAAGAAAAAGAAAAAGAAAAAGAAAAAGAAAAAGAAAAAGAAAAAGAAAAAGAAAAAGAAAAAGAAAAAGAAAAAGAAAAAGAAAAAGAAAAAGAAAAAGAAAAAGAAAAAGAAAGAAAGAAAAAGAAAAAGAAAAAGAAAAAGAAAAAGAAAAAGAAAAAGAAAAAGAAAAAGAAAAAGAAAAAGAAAAAGAAAAAGAAAAAGAAAAAGAAAAAGAAAAAGAAAAAGAAAAAGAAAGGAACATGCACCCGAGTACAGAAACAGACTGGTGGGAAAGAAATAGAAGTTTTAAATAGACACTAAAAGATTGGCAGAATTTGGCTGTAAATGAAAACAGAGTAGTGGAAGGGCAGAACTTTGTCCTTGTTTTGCTTTTTTTTTTCCCCAGAGACTTGAGGTTCTTTCACTGAGAAACACAAAAGTAGGGCACAGTCCTGCAGCAGGCACCCGGGCTATCCACAGTCCTGACATTTGGGGATCTGCAGCAGGAGCCCTGGCATCCATCTGGAACCAATGGGAAAGCAGGTTATCTCCACAACAAAGTGGTGAGCAGCTTCGTAGGACACCTGAAGCATCTGATATCAATGCCCCCCAAGCCATGACATAGGAATTCACAGGATGGCTTCTCAGCAGGATTGTTCCTATAGTTAATTTACCTCTGGTCCTCATTTTCAGCAGGAACATCTCTTATTTCCATCTCCAGCAAATAGCTCTAATAGATTTGACAGCCTGCTTTCACCTGGCACCTTCTTCTGCTGCAGGTATTTCTGGGCAAAATCCCTTCTCACCTTCCCTACTGCAGTGTAAACATCCTGGAGCTCTACCACACTCCTGTTTCCAAACCTGTGAAGTCCCAGATGGTCCATTAACCATCCTCCTCAGTTTCTTTCTTTGCATCGTGAGACTTTCTAGCAGAACTTCTTTACCTTTTCTCAGTGTCTTTTTTAATAGTGCTGTTTCACAGAGGATTTTTGGATTGGGAAAAAATATAGGCTCTTGGCACTAAACATAGACCCTTCTCAGTAAACATGAAGCCCTTGATTTTAAAAGTGACAAACCTTGCTTCTTAATTTAAAAAATATTAATTTCCCCAAGCCTATTTAGAAAAGAAAGAAAAACTATTGCTGTGCTAATTGCTATTACCAAATGATTTTCACATCATCTCCCACCTGTGGCCACACAGATACAGGTCCTGCAAATGGACTTGGCATTCCAGGCTGCAGCAGATCAAGGATCAGGTTTCTGGCTAACCATGAATTACCACTAAAAAATAAAGGCATCCCAGCCCTGTCGTTAATGCTGCCTGAGTACCATGACTTGGGAGTGCTGCTGTGCTGTCCTGCCATGGCATCTGCTCCCCAGATTTGGCCTCTTGAGAGAATGAACTAAACCTCTCTAAGAGGGGAGGTGAAGCTGTTGCCCACATCTCCTCATTCCTCTAGCTGCAGTCCTTTCATCTCTATGCTATATTAGCATTCTGGAGAGCACTAATGGGTGTGAAGTGGCTTAAAGCCATTTTCTTTATTGCCGGATTAGTGCTGGAAGGGTATGAAACTGCCTGCGCTCGGCTCGAGCATGTCGAGAGCTTTCTGCTCCAAGCAGACACGAGCGCTCAGAGCCCCGGCCCGCCTCGCACAGCCCAGCTCACTGCTTTTATGAATGGAGTTAAAAACAACACACACCATGAAGCTGTTGCTTAGAAGCTTTTTTTCTTTCCTGGTGTCCTGACTGCTCTGGTCAATACAAGCCCCAGTGCTCCGGAGCAGTGCACAGCCATGAAAACAAGGAAGTGGGCAGAAAAAGCAAAGCACAGGTTCCCTATCTGTTCCCTGCCTGCCTTTAGTTGAGCAATTATACAACTCCAAATATGTGATTATTCCTGGCAAGGTTTGTTCATCTCATGGCAGACTTTTGGAACAAGACAGTGCTTTAGTAGGGAGTGTCAACCACCAGGCGAACGTGTCTTCCAGATCAGATTTTTATTTTTTTTTTAAATATGTAAGTAATTGTTTCTTTACAGATTGGTCTTTGCCTTTTAATGACTCACATTTCTACCTTGTCAGCTTTCAGCACGGGCCCTGCCCTCCCTCCCAGTGCTACAATCCTCCCAGATCTCACCCACAGTGCCAGGTCACACCAGGTGAAATCCTGAAGGATGACAATCCATTTTGTCGGCGCCCTGTCCAAATGTTCTGCTTACAGGAGCTGCTTTTTGGGGGGCTGCAGAAACTATGGGCACAGCAGTCAGAAGGCATAAAACCAAGATACAAACCTGCCTCTAAACCACTGAAATAGGAGTTTGTCTGTGGTTTATTTTTTGGACAAACCCAGATGCATTTTCATGGCAATGGTGACAGATACTCATCCCCAGCACTGCTGCTGTGCCAAGAGTCTCATTCCCACTCTGGCCTCCTGAGGTGCAAACATGCTCTTCAAAATGAAGAGGGAGAATGCTTAAACACCCCTAAAACTAATTCATTCGCTTTAAGCTCAGTGCAATATAACTGCATCTTTTTAAGAGGATTTTTTTTTTTCTGAAGCTTTTCCCCCTTCACTGCTCTCTGAAAATGGATTCAATATGAGGCAGGGAGCAATTATGGAGAATTTCGGGCTGGATGGTTAAAGCATGGCCAACTTGTAAAGTAATTGGAAACGCAGAAAGGAAAATGTTTGGCAACACAGGATAAAAGGTGCTGTGTAAGTGAAGGATTTTTTCTCATTGCAAACTGTCCTCTCTGATATGTTAATTGTGTTTGGCCTGATCCCTTGACAGTCCATTAATTTTTTGTCCAATTGCAGGCTGCTGAGGGCAGATAAATTTCAGGCTATTATGGGAACACCCTAGAAGTTTGTATAGAAAGGAAACTCTCTGTTTCCTGTATCATCCTTCTGGGGATCTTGAAAGAGTTCACAAAAGCCACTTAAGCAAACTTTCTTTGCTGGATAACGGAAGGAAAGGAAGCTGTGAACAAGCAAACAACACTCAATTCCATGAGACAAGAGATACTCATAGGTCATTTGAGCGAAAGTAAAGTCTGTGAATGAAATGCGCACACACACACACAGAAGATATTTTGTACTCTGAAAATAATGGGTATTTCTGCACCCCTTCACACTTTCTGGTTAAAAACAATATAAATCCTGCAAACCACCAGTGAGACAGGTGGTGGAACATCCATCCCTGCAAGGCATGAAATGTGTGGAGGGTTTTTGTGGTTCAAATAATACATCTCAGGATGAGTTGGAGATGGTCATGGATCAGCTGAACAGCTTCTCTTTCTTTCTTTCTTTCTTCCTGTTATTAACAGTGCAGCTGCCAGAGCTCTGCTACAACCAGCTCTGTGGTTTTTGTCACCCACAGATAGAAAGCAAAGGTCTGAAAAGCTCTAAGTTTCCCCAGGACTGGCTTCAAGTGCAAAATTCAGACAGAGCTCAGGGAGCTGGGGCAAAACTCAGCATTGAAACATTCAAAACTCAGCCTTCAAGCCCTGGAAATATTGAGGGGTTCCAATTTATAAGCCTGTCCCTGTCTCTGAATTTTACACCAGTAATCTAAGGAGGTGAGGTTGGTCCAACAGTGCATCCCTTTTCCTGAGAAGTTTTTAACATCTTGGCTTCAGCTGCATTTCAGAGGGAGATCAAAACCACAGAGAAGATGAAAATGCTGCAAGTTTGTTAAAATAAGCTCTTAGTGGAGGAGATTTGTAGCTCATCTGAAATATGGGGTTTGTGGTATTTGATGTGAGTAAATCCATGTGGTAGAGAGACCTTGTATCTATTCAAACCACAAGAAAACAGGTCCAAGTTTGTATTCAGCAATAAGGCATGGTCCTTTAAGAAGAAATGGTTTGGGAGAATACTTAGTTAGCAGGAAACTACCTGGGCACTGACTGAAAAAAATTTAAAGGCATTTAGGAAATAAATTCATCAATTGTGAAAACCCTTTTTTTTAGTAGATTCTGCAACATATGCCTATGGTGTGACCAAAACCATTAATTTGGCGGGGGGGGGGGGGGTAGGGGGTGGGCAGGGGTAGGGAGAGAGAAAGCACAAGGAAAAGATACTAAATATTTGCCAGCTAGAAAAAAAAGAAAAAGGTTTTGTTCAAATTTTGGGCACTCAGGCCAGTTCTTGTTTAATTGGGACTGAGGAAGGCCTTTTCTGACAGAAATATAGCTGATTACTTGACAGGAAAAATCTAAACTCCTCAAAAACATTTCTCTTGGTCTCTTCTCAGAGTTATCCACAGGAACAGTGCTTCCCTGGGGAGCTTGTTAAACCTCCCAAATAACCTCATTGCTAGGAACTTTCTCTCAGTTTTACAAACTTCTTTATCTTCAGCTGTAACCTCTTGAGTCTGCTCTCCAGGTTGCAAATGATCTCCTTTCATATCATCAGTTGTCCTTCTGTGCTCTGGCCCAGGTGAGGACTAACACATCCCTGTGGAGAGCATCCATCTGCCCAGTGTAACTGCTACACCAGTCCAAAGAAATGGGCTGGAACCCATTCAAGGAGAAAAGTTCTTTATTCCTATTCTGACAGTAATACAGAACTTTTGGTCCTACCAAAGCAGCCTTGAGTCTTGGAGGTGCTTAAATCAGGAGCTTAGTTGCCAGGCTCCTGATATAAATAAGGAAAGAAGCTGCTGTACTGATAGGATTGTCTAAGGAAGAAGAGCAGCAGGAAAGCACAACCCCATCCTAATCTTCCTGGTCTCTGCTGTTGGCACAGTGTTCATGCACATAGGCCACCTGCAGGTCCCCCTCCAGCAGGTTGTGTTGTAGCCCTCAGAAGTCCGGGAAGTGTTTGAGGAAAAATTATGAAATTGCTTGAGGAGAAACTGGAAAATGAAGCTGTTTTTATAGGAGTCAGAAGTGAGAACTGGAGGCCGATTTGTTCTGTGAAAGGGCCTGACCATGACCTGCTGGCCTTGGCAGGCTCACACAAGGTGTAGGACTGTGGCATGAGTCAATGTGTGTGGTTTCTTCAACAGAAAATTATACTTCTTTTTTGTTAGGGTTTCCTACCAAATCAACTAGATGAATTGATTCATCCCAAAACTAAACTCTTACAATTCCTTAGGCAGAGTTCTGGGGTTCCATAGTGTATTGCCATGTATTTATACCCACAAAAATGTCTGCAAATTGCATTACCTATCCCACATTCCAAAAGGCTTCTATCTAGTGCAGTCATTTAAGGAGCACACTGTATTTGTGGGGGTCTTTGTAAGAGCCCCTGCAGAGTTCAAGCAGTGCCTGAACCATGTCATATGGTTTAGTTTTAGGTTCTGCAAGAAGCAGGGAGTTGGAGTAAATTACCTTTATGGGTCCTTTCCAAATTGAGATATTCTATGATTCTAAAGAGTATGAGGAGATTAAAAGGAAAGGAAAAATTACTCCTTTTGGGAGTAAGTGGTTTTAAAATCATTTAAGCTGAAAAGTGAAAATAGAGCCCAAGAACAGTAGGGTGAAGTACCCACACTGTACATCAGGTAGAAGGGCTTTCACAAGTCCAACACTGCATGAAAATCAATGACTGGGGTGACATTCAGGTCTAGGAAAAGGGGAAAATTGCTAAACACAAGTGACTCAAAACAATTGTTTTGAGTTAATTCCAAAAACTGTGAATGTTTCAGTTTACACTCAGCTTTTAGGACCAGCATGGGGAACGATTAAAAGAATCCTAAAAAAAATCCCAGTATTTTGTAGGGGATTTCCACTCCAATCAACTTTGGCATTTCATTTATTCCTCAAAGTTTAAAATTACTTTCATAATAAACACTTTAGGGTCTGCAGCTGTTTGGTTCTCTGATTGTGTTTGGAAATTCAAGCAATTAGAATAAAAAGTATTCACCCAATTTGGTTTCTCAGTCACAACTAAAACAGCCTGCTCGGGGTTATTCTTGAAACTTGGGTTGCTTAAGTAATTTAAATAGATTTCTATTTCAGAAACAACACAAGAGCCAACAATTTCACAACTGAAAGCTCGAGGGCTACAAAACTTGGCTTCACCTAAGACTCTTAACATTGTTTTTCATTATCTTAATCACTAGGTTCTTTACATACTAATTTTCCATCCCGTTGCCAACCAGTGCCAATCCAACTCACTTTTCCATCACCCAGGTGAGTGTTACTCATGTTTTCATGGAAATGTGAAAACACTCTGAATACAGTCAGCACAACAGTGTACATTTTTGTGACTGCTCATTGGCTTCTGCTAACACTGAGTCATATCTGCAGAAGTCACTAACACAGGTGTAACTTCTGACTTCTTTCCTAGGATTTTCCAAAAATATGGAGAATGCTGATGGTTGTCCAGATGCAGTTTTGATGACACAGGGCTAAATAATTTGTTTATGCTGGGATCCAAAATATTGCAAACACCAATTAGGTATGTGACTGATTAAGCAAGGGGAGAGATGAGATAAATCACAGCACGTGGTTCTAACAGGCCTTAGCAGAACAGAGAGCAAAGTGAATCCTCCAAGGCTACAGAGGCTTCAGGTTCCACCTGGTGATCAAAACAGCGTGCCCAGTAACACCTGCACAGTTTGAATCCAGCTGGAGCCACAAGACTGCAAAACAAGCAGGCAGTGTGAGCAGGGATAAATGCTCAGTTAACTAGAGGTCATCACTTAATGTCTAGAGCTATAAACTAAGCATTTGTGTGGTGATCAGGTAAGAAATGGTATTTTTTCTCTCTGGGTTAGCCCAAATACCTATCATCTATTATTTAATCCATGAAACATTGTGTTATAATGAGAAAGCATTAAGTAACCAAGAACTACAGAATGGTTTGTGTTGGAAGGGACCTTGAAGCCCATCTCATTCCAATCCCCCTGCCATGGGCAGGGACACCTTCCACTATCCCAGGTTGCTCCAATCTCCATCCAACCTGGTCTTGAACACTTCCAGGGATGGGCAGCCACAGCTTCTCTGGGTAACTCATTCCAGTGCTTTGCTACCCTCTCAGTAAAGAATTTCTTCTTAATACCTAATCTTAACTCTCCCCTCTTTTAGTTTAAAACTGTTCCCACTTGTTTTATCACTTTCTGGCTGCATAAAAAGTCCCTCTCCATCTTTTTTTACAAGCTTCCATTAATTACTGAAAGGCCACAAAGTCTCTGAGGTGAAACTTCAGAAAATTTGGCTTTATGGGAGCTAGCAGGAGTCTGTGCAAGCAGAAGATTAACTAGTCTTTTTTTAGACATTCACCAGCGTAAACTGAAAACATTACCAGTCAGTTTTGACCAGAGTAAAGCTAACATGAATGAAGTCACTTGAAAATCATCTCAGACTTAAACAGTCTCCTGTACTTCAGGCTTTGGTTCAGGATTTTGGTTCTCTGCACATACAATATTATGAAAATATATCTGTTTTTCAATAAAAATAGAGGAACCAAAATACAAATATCCCTGTGCAGCAATGGAAACCTCATAAACATCACAGTCATGGTTTCATAAGAGGCAGCTCAGAAGGAAAACTGACTAATATCAACTCATTGCCCAAGTGCAGAGAAACAGAAAAGTTTCGGAAAAGTAAACAGAATTTTTAAAAAGTTAAAACTAGAGGTTCTGATCTCTCCAAGACAAGGGAAGCAGTGACTGAACTGAACAAGCCCTGCAGTTCTTAAGTGCTGTCTAGCAGCATCTTAACTGTTCTTGGCACTTGAGGACTGAAAGCCACAGTTCTTGAAGGACTGTCACATCACCCCTTGACACCTATAAACTATTCTGAAGCTTAATTCCTCGCAGTTTTATTGTGAAGATAATTATAGACCACATAAACTCAAGAGGCAGGATAATTTCTGCAGGCATTAATACCAGGTTTCAGCTGTGCAAACCAGGAAAATAATGACAGGGAACTCTCATTCTTCAAGGCATGAACTCATGATGAGACCTCACAAGTGGCAGAAGCAGCAAACCCAATCTTACAGCCTGTATGAGCACCTTGTAACATGACTGCTATCATGAGCTGTTTATTTTCCATATGAGGGTGATGTGAGAGAAGTTGTAGCTACCGCTTTTAGAGTCATACAATCATTTCAGTTGGAAAAGACCTTTAGGAACATAAAATCCAACCATTAACCCAGCACTGCCATGTCCACCACTGAACTATCTCCTCAAGAGTGATAGAGATCACCTCTATCATCTCTCTTGTAGACAATGATAAGGTCACCTCTCAGCCGTCTTTTCTCCAGGTTGAACACCCCCTTTACCCTCAGCCACTCGTCATCCAGACTCTTCCCTAGCTTCACTGTCCTTCTTTGGACACACTCCAGCACCTCAAACCTAGGTGTCCTAACAGTGCCCCCTAACAGTGTCCTTGTTGTTAGGGGTCCAAAACAGAACAAAGGATTCGAGGTGTGACTTCACCAATGCCCAGCACAGGGGGATTCCAGGTTTCACTGCAGGATGAGGGCAAAGGGAACCTGCATCTCCACCACCCTGTTTGCTCAGGACTGTTGACATTGCTCTGGGGTGGCATGAACCAACTGGCTCCAGATGGGTGAACTTTGGGCTGGTGACAGGGCAAAAGGCTGAATCACACTCTATACCTGTGAGTTCTGTCGGAAGCCCTTTGGCTCTCAGGATTAAAAGCCAATTTTGACTAACATGGGCAACCTGAATGGACCTGAAAATCTGCCTGTCTGGGTGCCAGTCACAAATTCACACAATCTCCTGCTCTTCTTCATAAAACCTTCTTGACACTTGTCTGTGTCCAGACAAAATATCTTTGGTTGACTAGCCACAAGTTCACATCTGAAAAAAACAGGAGCATCCAGATGCTTTTAGGGGAAAAAAAAATAGGCATCAAGGGACATGGGCCATTTTGCACAGCCATTAAAGTTCCATTGTAATGACAGCATGTGTTGGGGGAGGGTGGGAAGAAGGATAAACAGCAGTTTCAAGTCCAGAGCCTGGGTCTCCCATCAGATATATCACCCTTTGTGAGAGATACCCTGGGGCTGAGTTACAGCCCAAATGTGTAAAAGTTGAGACTCATTTTTCATGTCCTGTTTATAAATGTCCTGGCTGTGAGACCTCACCTGCGTTTCTGGGTGCTCAGATTTGCTTCAAGCATAGCCTCAGGCTTCCCAAACCCACGGCCACTCCCGATCAGGAGACACCTCAGAGAGCTGGCTATGTCAAATATCATTAAGTCTGAAAGCAAGTCAAAACAATCCCAAGGGCTTCTGTCCATCCCGAGGGAGAATTACCTCTTTTTTTAAAAAAATCGCAGCTTTGAAAGGATTTAGGAGCCGCAGTGTTCTCGGGAGGTCTGTATAATCTAGGAATCCCCTTGTTTCATATAAAGCAATTCACACTAGATCTGAACACTGGCAAACAGTCAGCTAAATCCATTATCGCATGATAATGCTCAAACATTTCATTAATTCCTAACCAGCTGTCCTCTGCTCCCTTACCCCTTTCATCACACAAACATTTCTTTAACTGTCTAAGGGAGGGGAGAAGGGAGGATCAGCTGCAGCCTCGTAAAATTCCTTCGCCTGCTTGGCCTGCGGCAAGTTATTTCTTTTGACACGCGTGTAAAATAATATTGGGGGTGGTGTTTGTTTGGCTTGGCTGGATGGTGAGTTTTCATAACAATTTGGTAAGCCAAGTACCTGTGAAATGGAGTACAGAGAACTCATGGCAGCTTGTTGATGAGCCTGCCGTCTGGCTGATTAACATCTCGTTAAATAGGGAAGACCCCTTGCTCCTGCATCTGTGCCAAGACACAAGGCAAGGTGTTTGGAGCAGGATGCTGCTCTCCAGTGGTTTGAGGTCCTGTAGGTTATTTGTCTTCTAAAGTCTTCGGGTACTCCACGCCAAAGAAACCAGGGGAAGCGAGGGTAAGCAAGGGATCAGTACCTTGGGGGGTTCTCCAACTACATAACTCAACGGAGTGGATACATGGACGCCAAGAGCCGAGAGAGATTTTAAGGTGACTTCTGGATGCTTTCTTTTAAAAAAGCTCTCCCTGAAGTGCCTCAAATCCCTACACTTTGCCTAGGGACCCTCCAAAGAACAGGATTCGCCACCTTGCTGAGGAGGGACCTGAGGGGAGTGCTCAGGGGTTGTCTCAATCCTGCTCTCCACCTCAGTCCAGGGGCTTTCCTCCTAGTCCCTCTCCCGGGCAAACGTAGCTCACGTCTGGACAGCACATCAGGCTCCTGACTGCCACTCATTTCTCCCCTGCCAAGACATGAGACTGCGTTTATTTATTATGGGTTAAATATTTGGAGTTGAGTAAGAACCTCAGAGGGAAAAGGTGGGTCTGTTTCCTTGGATTTTTTTTCTACCCCCTCACTCAGTATGAAAAATCACATTTTTTAAGCTAAAATGTTTGGTTTATGGAAAATTCCCCTTTCTGACTAGGTTCAGCTAAAAGCTGAGAATTAACAACTCCTGAGTGAAAATAACATGAGGAAATACAGTGGAGAAATAGCTGGACACGTCTGGACATGTCTGGACATTGCCAGAACGGGTCTAAAATGTCAGGCTGAGGTAAGGATCACACTTCACTGCAACAGCAGGCAACAAAAGGACTGAAAAAATAAGTACTTTTAATTTTTTTCAGTTATTTTAAAATGAGGTGTCAAAACATGAGGTAGCTGGGGCTGCCACAAATCCATAGGTAACAAGAAGCACATCTTAGAAGCTGTAATGATATCTTGAGGTCCTTTCTTAGTGTTTTTAGGTGTATTAGGGTCTCAGAATTTCCACTAAAGTCATTCAAATCTTTTTTCTTACCACAGAACCATTAGACATTTCTATACGTATAGGTATATTTTGTTTCTTCTGTGGAAGAAACTTTAATGTTTTGTTCCTGTGTATCACAGTTTTGATACAATGGATGTTGTTTTGCTGTCAAGAGTAGGTGTTACACCAGGCTGTTATGGGTGTGTATCCTTTATCTTCACCATTTGGCTACTTAAGATAATTATTTTGCCACTTTTTGTGTTTATAAATATCAGTAGTATGTCTTAAAAACCATCACTCTTTGAATGGACTTAGGACATCCTCACCAGAGGATGTTTAATTTAGTGAGTTGTGCATGACTGGTCATGCATGCTTTTCAGCCCTTGGTCTGAATTAGCCTAAAACCAAAAGCATATTGATAACAGCATTATCAAACGAAATGTTGCTCACTTTTTTTTTTTTCTTAAGGACTTGTAATAGAGTCTCTCTGTTAGACTCAAGATTCATCTTGCTTTTTAATAGATGTGTACAGTTCTCCCATTTTGCCTTCTGTGGTTTTCCTTTTCTGAAGTCTGGTATGCTTTGCGGTTTATTTATTCATGAGTTGTAGAAAAAGAAGTTCACCATTAAAAAAAAAATTGTTTCGGAATATACACTTAATGGTGTGTCAAGAAACAGAAAACAATTACACTTGCGCAACGTAACGTGCATTTTTACATGCCACTTGCAGGCTGCTTTATGTATCCCCAGTTTATGTAAGTAATGAAAATTAAATATCATGCTAGCCTGCACAATGCAGTCAGCACAATTAAAGCTAGGAGACCTTAATTGGGAATTAAAAAAACACACACCAGCACTAAAAAAACAGAGTCTTTTATGGCAAGTTTGCAGAGGGCTCTTCCAATTTGGCAGGGCTATGGCTGCCACAGTGAATGAAGTGTTTTAATGTCCTCAGAGTCACTGGGTGCTGTGTGTTGAGGGTTGTGTTCTGCAGATGTGACAAATACATAATAAATGCCACATGTCACCCTCTCCATGGTGGCCTGGCACATACCCTGTCACAGGGCTGGGCTGGACATGAGGAGAGGCAGCTCATGGCCTCTGGTGGGCAGAGCAGCAGGGGAAGGTGGGGAGGCAGGATGAAACCTTGACTGCAGCCAAACATGAGGAAAAGGTATTATTCTCCTTGATGATGAAGGACAATTTCAGCAACTCGGGGACAGCATGTTTGCAGTATCTCAGGCAGAGAACAACACCCACTCCTGCACTTTCCAAGTTGTTGGTTTGCAGCTGTACTTGGCACAACTTTGCCTGAGAGGAGCAAGGGGGTCTGCACTCTGTTTCTGTGCAAATGTCCACTACCTTGGCAGGGACAGTGCAGGTAGAGTCTCCATCCGCCCTCAGGTTGCCACTCGTGCTTCCTTTCCAACCAAGAGCCCCCCCCTTCAACCCAGGAGCGGTGCCAACAGGCTCATCCTTCATCTGTGGGCAGAGGGAAAAACTCCTGCTACATAAACTGAGGAATGAGATGCTGGAAAGAAGCATTTCAGAAAGGGATTTGAGGGTCCTGGTTGGTGGCAAGATGAATATGAGTCAGCAGTGTCCTGGCACCCAGGAGGACCAACTCTGTCCTGGGGCCATCAGGAACAACATCACCAGCTGGGCAAGGGAGGTGATTGTTCTGCTCTGCTCTGCTCTGTGGTGGCCTCACCTTGGATATTGTGTGCAGTTTTGGTTACGACAATATAAGATAGCAAGCTATTAAAGAGCAAAGGAGGGTAATGAAGATGGTGAAGGGCCTTGAGGAGACAAGGAATATGAGGAATGGCTGAGAACACTTGGTCTCTTCACCCCGGAGGAGACTGAGAGCACACCTCATTGCAGAGGGGAAGAGGAGGGTCAGACACTGATCTCTTCTCTGTGGTGACCAGTGACACGACTCTAGGGAATGGCCTAACGTCCTCTCCGGGAGGTTTAGGTTGGATATTACAAAAAGGATCTTCACCCAGAGGGTAGTTGGGCACTGGAAGAGTTTCCCAGGCAAGTGGTCACAGCACCAAGTGTAGCAGAGCTCAGGGTGTGTGTGGACAGCTCTCGCAGGCACGAGAGTTTGTTTGCATTATTGGGGATTGTTGGGGCTGTCCTGTGCAGAGCCAGGAGCTGGACTCGACTGGTGAATATTGTGTCACTCTGTGACGCTGTCACTCTCCAACACCGGCCCCACCATCGCCCGCCTCAGCTCCCCTCACGTGGGCATCCCTGCGGCGGACGCCTGGGCGCCCCCGTAGCCCGCCCGCCCTCACCCAGCAACGCCCCCCGCCCGTCCCCCACCTTCCAGAGGCCACGCCCCTCGTTGCATATTCATGAAAACACGCCCACGGCCCGAGGACGCCACGCCTCTTGATACATATTCACACCCCACTCCTCACGTACCCCCGGGAGGCCACGCCCCTCTCGCTGCATATTCATGACCCCGGGGGCGGGAGGGGGCGGAAGCGGAAGCGGAAGCGGGTGCCGGTTCCCGAGGACCCGGTATAAAGCGGCCGCCGCTGCCCGGTGCCGCCGCGCTCGCGCCGCCGTCAGTGACCTCGTCCCTTCCCTCCCTCATTCCCCCCCGCCCGCCCCGGCGCCGCCGCCGCCTCCCCCCTCCGCCGCACGGAGCAGGTCCCGGGTGCTGGGGGAGACCCGGGGGCAGGTAAGGGGGGCGGCGGGAGCTGGGGCTGTGAGGGGTGTCTGGAGTGAGGACGGCGTGTGGAGGCGAGGGGCGGCTGAGGAGCTGTGGGGTGACGGGGATGAGGGGCTGGGGAAGGCGAGGAAGGGTTTTGGGTGAGGGGGCTGAGGGGCTGGGGAAGGCGAGGAAGGGTTTAGAGTGAGAAGGTCGTGAGAGTAAGGGAGGTGAGGGGCTCGTGAAGGTGAGGAAAGGTTTGGGGTGAGGGAGATGAGGGGCTGGTAAAGGTGAGAAGGGCTTGGGGGGAGAAGGTCGTGAGGGGCTGGTGAAGATGAGAAAGGTTTGGAGTTAGGGGCTGAGAAGCCTTTTGGGTGAAGAAGTTATGGGACTGGAAAGGTGAGAGGGTTGAGGAGCTTTGGGATGTAAGTGTATGAAGTCGTGCAGATGGGAAGGCAATGAGGATCTTGGGGGTGAGGGACCTGTTAGGCTGCAGAGGTGGAAATTGGAAATGCCATGTGCTGTGGTGAGAAATTGGGTCAAAGGAGATACGGGGCTACAGAGGCTGGGAAGGGATGAGGAATGAATAGAGGAATGAGTAAGGAGAGACTTGTTTGGGGTGTCTGAGATAGCCATCTCATTCTCAATGAAAATTCATTAAGTGCCCCTTTAGGACTGTGTTGGGTGGAGACTGCGCTGGAAGAGGACTTAACAAAGGGACCAAAGATGTCAATTAGTGTACCTTTTCAGACTGTTAAACTTCAGTAGTCTTCCATTTGAATAATTCCACACTTAATCTGTCACCTGATCTCAACGCTTTATCACAAAACAATTGAGTCTCTCCTTGCCTGATATGATGGTGGGAGTGTACTGGGGGAAGAAATTTACTTCCAACTTTGCTCTTAAACCTCCATGAGTGCAGCAGTTTTCCTTAAGATCATGTTATCAGTGATCTGCAACTCTTAACATGCCTTAATTTAGCACCTTTAGCAGGTGCAGAAACTCTGCTTGACCTTGAAAAATACTCTCTATCCATGGGGCAGTTTTCTGTTGGAGTGCTTTGCCTTCAGTATTCTCTAGGTATGAGAGGGGAAAAAGGAGGGGAGGAAAAGATTTTGCCGAGGCTCTGACTTGGCATTGGGTGCGGGGAGCGAATCAATGTTGCTGGAGCCTGGCTAATTCAGGAACTTAAAAATGGGAAAGGATAGGAAAGATATTGCAGGATATTGAATGTTAGACAGGGGAGATGTTTTCTCCTTCAGGAAAAGAAATGTTACAAGAATTGGATCTGCAAGGAGAGGCAGCACTAGGTACAGAGCACAGACAAATAAGTGCACCATTATGAGGATCCGTGGGAAGGAATTGCACTGTTACAGCATGTATCCTCTCTGCTCTGCAAAAACTGCTCCAGTGTGAGCTGCATCATGTTCCGCTGCTGTGATCAGACAGTGCTACTAAAATATTTAATGAAGTATGGCTTGAGCAGGTGCTTGAGATCAAAGAGCGAGCTCTGGTGAATACTTTCTGAATCCCTCCCCGAGTCAGGCTTTTTGATAAATATCTAGCAGAGGGGGGTTCCTGATGTGATTGTACTGCTGTGGCTTGTGTGACTTCTTCCCTCCTACCAGTACTGTGAAAGATAAGGTCTTCCTTGCTTGGTTTGTTTAGTGATTATACTGGATTGGTGAAATGTTCAACATGCCTAATTTTTCCCTTCCTAAATAAGGGAAGAGGTTTCAGACAAGAGATTAAACTATTTACTTGACACTTTGGCTATAAATGCTTACAGAAGTGCTTTTTACTGTAAGTTTGAAAAGCTGACACTACCTTAAACTCTTAAAGATGCATCCAGTAGTCTCTGATGCATCCAAAAACATCTGTGAGTTCCTGTTTATGTCAAAGGTAGTGGCAGCTGCTGTCTTGGAAGTGAGAGCTTCATTCCTCTATTAATGAGATTAAATTGAATGCTTAAGGGAGTTTTCATGACAAAATAACAATTTCCATGATGTAATGGGTGGGATCAGTGGAACAACTTCTATTTTAGTTAGCTATTTGTAGTGTCAAAGGCCGGTTTACATGGGTTGGCTTGTGCCTCTGAGCAAGTAAATGATAGCTGTTCCTGTGTTCAATTATGTATGACTGAGGCATCTTCAGCAAAAGGAAAATGCGTGGTTCTAGAGATAAACCCTCCTGTGTAACTGTGGGTTAACTCCCGCAGGAGAGACTGCTGCTCTCTGGGATCTGTTGCTGAGAAAGGAATGAGCAGTATCTGCTGACGTGATCTTGCTTGGATGCTGTGGGGACTGCCTGCAATCGAGGGCAATCCTCTCCCTCCAAGCTGAAATGTACCAAAAAAAAAAATCAGTCTGTTTTAAATACAGTTGTATTGTGCTGCCTTGCACTGCCAAGGGAGGTTGTTTTCTGCTGGAGGTGTCCTTAGTTAGTCTTGAGAAGATGACAGGAACATTGACTGATAGCTGGTGAACCTGCTGCTCGTACTGTCTTGTGTTACAACAAAGCTCAAGAAGTGCAGCTTTGTTCATGTGCCTTTTCAGTGGGGCAGCACAAGTGGAATATTTTTGTGGCTTCCAGTGAAGCGTGGTGTAACTCTTGACTGAAACAATGCACATGCTTGTACATCTAAGTGCATGTGACCTTAAGTTTTCACACTGAAGCAAGTGTTGAGCCTGTTTGAGGAGCTTTCTGAAGTAACTGTCTTGATTCCTTCAGGTGGAAATCCAGGTTCTGAGAGAGCAGGCTGAAGCTGGACCTGTCTCACAGGGCTGTGACTCCCCAGGTTAATTACCTCTAAACTAACTCCAGTCCTGGATTCTCTGGCAGCTAGAAAGTTAAGACTTGGTAATACAATGTTGCTCTGCTTGTATGCTGAGGCAGGAATGCATGGACTCTGCCTCTATCCCTGGATAAACTTAAATGGATCATTTATAAAAGCAGAGAGAATATTAGCATTGGATGGTACCTGCAGAGTAATTCACCAGTGAACCTGCATCTAATGTTTGAAAAACTTTCTTGCAATCAAAATATGTTGTCAACTGAGCAGCTTAGAAAAGATGTTGAAGCTTTAGGGGGTCATGAATTCCTGGGTGGGAAGATGATGGCTGGAACGACTAGTGCCTGCAGTCGTGAACACAGCTGCATGTAACACTTGAGGACTTTCAGCAGACACTGATTTAAGCTATAAACAGTTCCTTTACACAAAAGTATTTGATCTTGTCTAGCTTAGTCTGTAAACTCTGCTTGTGATGCACCACTTATTTGAGCACTTTATGACTTCCAGCATCAATTCCTAGAGTAGAAAGCCAGTTCCACTAGCAGAATGTGGGCACTGCTACTTGCATGTTGAGCAAAAGCAGTGAAATCCTTCACACTGCCTATCACAAGAAGCTCGAGCTGGCAGTTGCTCTTGAGCTTAACTTGTGGTTTGTAACTCCTCTGCCCCTCTAACAACATAAGCCATCCTAAAATAATTTCATCAAATGATCAAGCAGTATCTGTTGAGCAACAGTGTGTGTGTGCTGGTGTCATGTTTGACATGAAAACAAGCTTCACTTGCCCTTCAAACTGACAGCAATGCTATAGGCTACTTTTAATAGTATAAAAGCATGCTGAACAGAGGCAAAGCTAATGGAGCTTTCCACCTGCTCTGCCAGGAGAACCCTGTGGAAGTGACAAGGCTGTTGTGATGGAGGAGGAAGCTTTAGCAGCTTGGAGAGTAATGAGTAACATGAAGAACTGTTTGTGCTGTGTTTTAGTTTTGCAAGGGTCACTCCCATGACCTTTATATCTGTAATACTTGCAAGATCCCAGGCTGTGACCTATTCCAACTATAGGCATAAGATTCACCAAAACTCCAACAGAACAGGCTTGTGTGCAGTTGTTTCCCTTAGAGATTGGTTAACTGATCTGAAAGCTATTCTGTGTGAGCTCATGGTCTTCAGCTTAGTGTCAGCCTTTCTGAACACTTTGATTCTGCAATAGTCCATTGACTTGGGGATTACAGAGTGCAGAGGGCATTGCTTAGCTTAATATACCAATACTAAACTGACATGAGTGAAACAACACTTTTCCTAAGCAGAGCATTACACCTGCCTAGTAATGGCTGTATCAAGTCCAATAAACTTGCTAGCTGTTGTGTGTTTAAGGCTCCATGCAAAACCAGAAAACAATCCCGTTGTCAAAGTTGAAGCAGAATGCTGTCAGGATGAGTGGTGTATGTGTAGCTTGACAGCTGATGTTTCAACCTGAGAGTCACCTTTCAGACAGGAGATCCTGGGCAGCCCAGAAACCAAGCATGGAAGCAGACATGGTTAAGCTGTGGAGTGTTGTGAACTAGGGACTGCATGCTTTCAGTGAGCTGCTGCTGTCAGGTGACTGTTACGGTCAGCAGCTTATCAGTTACCCACACATCTTGCAGTTGGGTCACAGCCCTGCCCAGAGAAACTACCCAAAAACTTCCACTGGTAAACAGATATTATATCCTGCATTTGGGACTGTCAGGGGCTCTTGTATCCAAGCACTGAGTAATTACTGCTTTTCTAAATAAACTGGTTACTCTTTAGTGTGGTAAAGAAGCATAATATTCCTCCAAGTGACACAAGGTACTCTGCATGCAAAAGAGCTGATTTCCTGCTATGAAATCTAGGCCTCCAATAGAGTTGCCCAAGACTGAATTTGCCTTGAGTGAAAAGCTGGGCTTTGGGCATCTCAGTGATGGGTTCAGAGCACTGCAGTGTCTGAGCCATGGAGTGGTTTGTGCTGTGACCTAACTGGCACATGGTGGCTATTAACTAAAGCCCCTTCTTGCTGGTACTTCCAACAAGTGCTGTGCAGTCATTTAGACTGCAGCTGGCATATGGCTTTGTAACAACTCAGGACAAGCAGCCAGGTTTCCTCATCAAACTTGCTCTTGGCAAGTGCCTCTGGCAAGCATCAGGACACAAGGCTTTTGTTGGGTAATGATTGGGTTTGGCTTAAGAGCTGCTCCTGACCCTGGTTTGGCTCTTGCTGGCATGTATTCTGCTCAAAACATGAATCTCAATCTATAGATGATGGAAAGTTGGTCTCTATAATGTGGACCACTACCAAAACTTAAGACCCATTTAAAGATGGGGAAGACTTGATTTCCAGGACTCCCATTTATGGAGGATAAAGACTATTAAACTTCAGCTTTAGGAGACCTGGCTGGCCTGACACTTCAGGCTTGACTCAATCTCTTTTGCAGTGTTATATGAAGACTGACTAATCTGGTGGCCTGAGGTGTTCTGGGAGGGGACTGAGACATACTTTCCTTGCACGACTGAAATTGTCAGTCAATAGCTGCTGCTCATGTAGCAAGGCACAAAAGGGTAGGAGATAAAGCTTAGTCCTAAGAGTAAGCCAAAGATACTTTTAAGAAAATTCTAGTGTGTAAGTGGCAGCAGGAAGGTGTTACCCTGAATTGTTTTGCTGAACTCTGTTTCGAGTGGATTTTGTCAGTATTCTGGGGAGAGAAGGTTGGTTCTCTCAGCAGAGTGGAGAGAGGACCTAGTTTCCTCATCTTGTTTTAAATGAGAGCTCTAATGTTTTTGTAACTGAAATTGAAACCAGTGTTATGCTGACCCTGCATATTTTCTATCCTCTGCTGGCTGGCCTGGACTACTTCTGCATGCAGTGTAGTTCATTTATTTTGGAGACTTGAAAACAAGCCATTATCACCCTTCAGTGCCAGATAAATAAATGATCTAACTGGGGGCCGAACCCGGTGTTCTTTTACAAAAGCACAACTGCATGTCACTCTTATCTTCTGCATTCTGCCCTTGCATATATGATCAATCTTTCTGGACCCCATCCAGAAACCAGTGGCTTAACCCAACAAGCGATGACTGCAGAGCAGTCAGATTTCTGTGCCACTTAATTTCCTATCATCACTTACACACAGCAAATGGTCTTTCAGAATACATTTAAATGAGCACTGTTTAGCCTACAACTTTCTTATCAATCACATGGAAGTACAAATAACAGAAACAGGAGTCAACTCTTAAGTCGTCTTGATGCTGGATCTGTGCTTCCAGGTAACTTTAGGGGGTTGATTTTTTGTTAGGTCTTTTTTTTGGGGGGGGGGGTGGGGGGGGGATGAAGGCAGAGTAAAAAATACTCCTTCCATTTTATGAGGGGAATATCTGAGCAAGTACACTGGCCTGAGCAGTCTGGCTCCGGGTACTCCCAGAGGAGTGATTTGACAGTCTGAACTATTGCTCCTTAGAGTAGTGTGGCTGGCCAGCTAACTCCCAAGAGTTCAAAAAATAACCCAAAACAAATGCACAGCTTGCTTTAACACCAGCACTTCTAGTGCACATCCCGTTTGCTGTCTGATTCGTATCTGGGGGAATCAGTTTGTGATGTAGGCTTGTTCTTTTTCTTGGCTCTTGTTCTGCTTCTAACTTTGGTGTAGAGGGAAAAGGCTTCCACTTCTCAGTGCACAGGTACCCTAATTGTTTCCAACATCATAGCACTTCCACCTCTCTAAAAGTCAAATTCCCTTAGATGAACTGAAAAAAGAGAGTGAATGGGCAGTTACCTATTCCATTCATGTCCCTACAATCATTTCTGGCCTTACAGTTGGAACTTTTTCTGCTGCTTTGTTTTCAAATCACCTTTCCATTTTGTCATCTTCCAGGTACAGTCTATTCAAAACTCTCATTATGCAGCTGCATAGCAGATCTTTCAGTCTACTGAAGAAATGGAATTGAATCAGATGAGGTGTGTCCCCTTCCAGACAACTGCTTTGGAATAGTTTGTGTGACAGTTAAGGGTGCCAGTTGAAAATAAGCCTTTTGACCCTACAGCACTAGTGGGATCTCTAATCTTCTTTGTATGCATATGACCGGGACACTACCACAGCTGTTCAGTTGTGTAGTAGCCCCCAATTAAGCTGTATAGAAAAGGGTTTGGATTCTCATACAGTGAATTTTGTGCTAACATCAGATGCCTGTGTGTCTAGTGAGTTTGGTATTATATTGTTAGTAAGTCTTTTACTGGTTAGGAACAGCAGGGTATATTTGTGGACAAGTAATAGTCTTGGTGTGATGACTTAAGATAAAGCCTCACTACTCTGTCCCAGGGTATTCTTAGCCTGTTCATGGCTAGATCTCTGTAACATCACTTTGTCAATGTAAAACCTAATGAGTCTCAGGGATGTACAGAATAAACTTTACTCTGCTCCTTGAGCAATTTCACTGCATCACCCTACCTCTTCGTGGTAAAGATACACATAAACAAAAAAGCTCCAGTGCTCAATTACTGCAAGCTACGAAACATGTACATTCATCAGACTACAGACTTCCAGTTCATTCCAGCAGCCCAACACTGCATGGCATTTCCCTCAACTGCACTTAGTAGTTTTCTCTTCCTCATTAACTATGCTCCTAAATTAACACGTTCTAAGAGATCAGTTCCAGTTCTTTGTTAAGGCTGGTTACTGAATAACTGGTTGTAATTAATGCCTGAATTTATCACTGGTACAATACTGGCTACACTGTTCCCTGTGCTTCAGCCTCTTTAAGAAGCTCTTTGTCAATAGACTCCCTGTCTGGGTGATTCTGTGAGGAGTCTGTGTATTGCTGAGTATCTCACTTGCAGGATCCTCCAATGAACCTGGTAAGTTGCCCTGATTGTAGATCACAGCCTCATTCTGTCTGTTTGGAACTTAGTAACTGATGTGTTCTTGATGGCCTTTTCTGACCTTTGAAGTTTTAGGGGCTACCCACTGACAAAGCCACGCTGCTAAGTGGTCCATGGTCAAACATCACTACCAGAGAAAGCTTTCAGTCCCTACATGCAATTATTGTATTGAC